>NW_011369945.1:26050274-26065368 GCF_000735185.1 Notothenia coriiceps
GACCACGAGTGAGTGCCAAATCTTGATGTGAGGAAGTCTGCTCGATGGTGGCACTCTGTGCAATCCGGCACACCTAAGTTCGCTGCGCGACTTGAACCGGTCCTTTTCGGTCGACAAATTAAAGAAACGCAGATCTAAAGACTTGAAAAGAAAAAACGCACACAAAATTTTTGGCAGCTCCGGCATGTTGTACCGGGCACGTTTCCATAGGGAAAACAACAAAGATTAAACCAAGAATGTAATTTCCAGAACACCGGTACAAAATACAATATTTTCCTCTGTAATTACAAGGGGTGGGGACGAGATTTCTGATACTGGAATTAGAGAAACAAGGTACAGTCGTTTGGATCGATAGTTTTGTCAAGTTAAATTTCCACTTACTAAATTTACCGGAACATACAATGTCTTTGACACAGGACATGTACACGAGCACATCGCAAAGAGACGGCTACCGTGTTTGTGTTAAATGAACGATTTCAATTTCGACATCGGATAATGGACGAAGATTGTTAGAAATGGGTAAACACAGGCCCGATCATTTCATTGATTCATTTATGTTCACCAGCATAAAATGAGCACATAAACCGTACAATAATTTTTGCCAACCCAAACATAAAGTCAAAAGGCCGGGACTTCACAAATTGCAGTACCCATAAGGAGCCGTACACATGCCGCAGTTTTTTGCGTGGCTGTGTCTTTAGTTTAAAGCCCAGTGGCGATCTGTTCATCTGTCATACTGATCATACAGTCAATAACGTTGTTGTTATTAGCATCTGGTTAGCTAGCTATGCTAACGAATATAAGAAGCTTTTTCTCCAACCAGTGAGGTAAAGGCACATCTTTATATGATCATTATAGTTATAGAAAAATAAGAGAATAAAGTAAACAGGTATACAATACTAATATGACAGTAAAACAAAGTTGTTATTAATAAACAAGAATACAGTTTAAAAGGGAAGTGATTTGTAAAATATCCATAAAGAAAAAAGTCTGCTTACAGTTCTGTTTCATATGGGTGTTGAGAGATGTATCCATAGATCTCTTCATGTTGCTCTCAAAGTGCACCAGATTGATGCTTTTAACTTCAACATTTAAAAAAAATCTTCCTGGTGGTGCATGCCCCCAAACCCCCCTAGATGAGGTTAGATCCGCCCCCCCACACACTTAAATCATGTCCACATGGATATGAAGATATGAAACTAAATACATTTGCACACATCTTGTGTCCATATCTTTCTGTTTTGGTGGTCATGCCACGGTGCATGAATGCGCGGGTCATGGTCAAATATCTGGATTAAGAGGTTGCTTTTTCTTTGCACAGCATGAAAGAAACGCAAAATGAATGGGCTGTTATTTGAGTTTTTTAAGCAGACGTTGAGTTCAATAATTTGTACGGCCCTCGAAGGATGTTGTAAAAATTGAAATGGCCCTTGATCTAGAGGAAATTACTTTGACAGAGCACCTTTTATTACAACCTCGATGTTAACATTATTAGTGTGTGCACGTGCATGCTTGCACATGCAGAGACACGCACACAATTGCAGGATGATACCTGTGATGTGTCGCCAAATTCCACTCCTCATTTAACCTGGCAGAGCACCCCTCAGTAACGCTGCAGATGGCCATACTTTATCCGTCTCTCTCTCTCTTTCTCTCTGTTTCCACTCACTTCCACTTCCATCTTTCTCTGCCTCCTACATCCAAATCTGGCTTCACTTGAGAGCCTCTCTGTCTCTGGCTTGCATTACTTTCAGTATGGTCTTTGTTGGCTCCCTGACCTTCATCAACAATAGCTTTATACATTCTCTTTTGCAACATCTCAAGAACCCATAAAACCCTGTTCTCATTTTACAACCACAGAGGTGCAAAGACGCTGCAGGAATATTTTGTGAGCCCATCAAACGAGCCTGGATCAAATCTAGCAAGCCTTGGCAAGAGCCTACAACGTAGCCAAACCAATTGCTGCCTCGTTTGAACAGCTGCAGCCTTTCCTGCTGCATTTCGCTTCATATCCTTCCTCTCCCTAATTCCACTTAATTCCAGAACGAAAGGGATATAAGGAATGCTTTCAGATTATTACAGTCAAGTCATCGCTTGCCTTAAAGAGCAACTATCATGCTATTTTTAGGCAATAGCATAGGTCTCAGATATATAGAAATATATAAAAACATTTCTATGAAGTGTTTTGCTCAAAATATCAAACAGATCACCCATTTTAGCCATGCCTCATATCCCTCTATTTCACTTCCTGTTTAAAAAGTGCTGATTTTGGGTATGAAGGTTTAGAAAAAAAAATTGATAAAAAAAAGGAGGGGGCTGAGCTCATGCGGGACCGGCAGCTACTGTCTAAACTAAACACTGCCGTGATGAAACGCCATATCATGGATTATTAAGGATTATTTCTGAAACAGTATGGAGCTCAAAGGCTTTCTCTCTTGCCGGTTATACCACAAGGTGAGTTCCTTTTCACACACATGCTCTCCAGTACAGATTAACTCTGAGTGTTAGCGATGCTAATGTAAACACCGACCATTACGTCCAAAACAGTCGGGCATTGTTTCTGACAGCAACTTTCTGATNATTCTGAAAGCCAAGACTTTGTTTTAATTGAAATCAGATGAAAACAAACTGTAACGGACCCTGCCGTGTTATTTATGATTACTCTACGCTTACATTCATAATGTCAGCCGGAGGGAGGGGGAGCGGCGCTGCGGAAGAGCAGATGGCCTGTCATCTTCCCTTTACAAGCTTAAAGAATGTATTTATCGTGTGAGTTTGGAAATAAAAGTTTCATATTCTGAAAGCCAAGACTTTGTTTGTTTAAAATCAAACAAAACACCCGAACCCCGAAAAAATTGTTTTTTATGCAAATCCACGTTTATTTTGAAATGAGCCGTTGCGACTTCCGACTGATTTCGATAGAGCGGGTCACATATTACGTCCAAAACAGTCGGGCATTGTTTCTGACAGCAACTTTCTGATAGTGCCGTGGGTCCACATTTCCGATATTACATCATATCGGACGCTAATCTGGATCAGCTCCGTTGTTCCCCCGTTTTTAGAGATTTGGGTATGGAGGAAAAGAGAGAGGGTTTTATTTTCTGACGCTGCGTGAGTTCCCCGACACACCGGGGACACATATTTATGTATAAAAGACAACGAATTTTGCATGATAGGTCCCCTTTAATGATAGTAGTCTTACTTACTGTAAAAAAATACATCTTTCAAAGATACATCCTCTCTCTGTCTCTATCTGACACTTGGACTGCCTGTCTGTTTCAAAATGTAAAATGCATCTGGAAACATTATTGCCCTCTAAACCGAAGCTGCTATTAGCTTAAATCCCTGACAGATGAGAGACAGAACATCCAGTACACATATAATTATACTCCTACAATGCAATATCCAATACCAGCAAATGTAATTAACCTTTTCCTCTAACCCTCAATACACACATACTGTATGTTACAGTGTTTTTCTATCACGCCACACACACACATTCTTCACTCAGAATTGTCCACCCTCCAGAGTTGCAGATGAAATAATTGAGGAAAGAGAGACGGGAAGAGATAGGATTTACAAATCATATAATGCCAGACTTGAACCAGCCTGCACTTTTTTTGTCACTTATTAATTTGAGTTCATGAATGAGCCGGCATTGTGCTGTGAAAATGACTGGAGATTAGCACTGATTAGAGAGGGAAATCAGTTAACATAAGCACCGCCCCCACATCCTCTCAGCATCCCTCCTAATTAAATGCAGTCATGTGGAGCTGGGGCTTGTCAAGCCTGACTCTCTCATGGGCCTGGGCTCCACTCCTGTAGCCCGCATATCAAATATGTAAACCACTTTGGATAGCCGACAGATGGAATGAATTATTTCCTGCCAGTTGACTGATGAGGCTACATGAAAGTTAGTGCGAACAATTATTTTTGACATTAATGTTACAGTGTTCTCCTTCTTTACATCAGACAGGATAAAGGGAATAAGACTGCAAACTGTTGAGATAAGCTGTTACCCTTAGTTTTTTGTCATGTCCTTTAATCGTCAACAGAAGGCGTATTTCTAAAATAAATTTGAAGCTTTGCCTTCAAAACTCTTGTGAAGAAATATTAGAATGTAAGTGCAAGAGTTGATTGTTGTGCGAGATGATGGTATGTGATTTTCAAATAGTTTGCTGATTAGCTCACTTCAGAAATCAGGGTTTTTTGTTACAAATTGAGAAAGGAGGAGATATGTTCTCATAGTGGACATTCACATCCCATACAAAAGATTATCGTTTAAAATTCCTGTGGTGATGCCGGGGCAGTAGACTGTATTGCCTTGAAGGTAAGAGGGTCACTGTCAGTGTCCACCCAGTCTAGTGTGGCCTTAGGGAAGACATTTGATTGCTCCACAGGCTTCTGTCCAAAGCTCTGTTTCCTGCCCGCTGCTCTGACCCTGATCCTCTGACTGTGGAATCATGTCCACATGGATATTTGTCAAAAGTGAATATGTAAGAAAAGTGTTTTTCTCATGTATGTTTAACACAGTCATTGTATTGCTTTCCCAAACCTTGAAAGGCTCATTGCAGATGCCATTATAAATGTTCTAGGACACCAGTGCAGCAATCAAACATTATAAATATATTTGGCATTTCACGCACCTGCTCGTTGCATAAAGATGAAATTCTTCATCCTACCTGACTTCCTGTTGAATTAAGTACTGATTCCATATCTAATTAGAAATATAGGAGTTTGCATTTATAACCCACACACTCTTGTAAAGTAATGCAAATCTCTGCAAATAAGCTAATAAAGCGTCATGAACTGACTGAACCTCCACTCTGCCATATAACTATAACGTATTCATTATTGTACATGCAAGCATACGTTACAGGGCAGTGTACCGGCTAATGGAGAAGAAATCATTTTAACATCATGAGAAAAGACGTAAAGGGCCATCCGTGCACCTATTCCTTCCGAGTCACAAGCCTTGAATTTTACATCTTGGTCCCTTCGGTTGCATGCTCCATGAATTATGGATGAGGTGTGAAGGATGGAAGAGGAGAGTAAAAGGTGTTGAAGGAGTTATCAGTTGGAAATGGAATTGTAGACAAGCTGATGCACACTCAACACAACGCCTTAGCATGGGGCGCTAGTACGTGCACACGGAGAAGTCGGGTAAAGACATTCACAGACACACAGACACACTTACTGACTTGATACATCTACAGAAAACAGGGTTTTTCGACCCTCCAGGCACTTCAACGCTTGGCTAGATATTTTTTATCACAGTCTCTTGGGCGCTGTGGAGTAAATAGGAATGGACTAATGCACCCCAGAAAGTGGAGGCGGAGGGATGCTTTAAGAGATCACCTAACCGTGGCTGAAGGCCTATCTAAAATAGTGGTAATATGCAGTGTCTGGAGCTTGGTTCATCTGATAGAAACTAGCCCTGAAAGTGTGGTTTCTCCTTCTCTTACCGATGGGTGTACAGAGAGCATGTCTGATTGCATATTTCACACTGTGGTTATACAGACTTGGGATTGGCTTGATTTGACAGAAGCTTGCCACGAACATGACTTCCCCCCCCCCCCCTATGCTGTATTTTAGATGGCCAGCATGAACCTGTCCTGAACTGGTTGCATCTGTTGATAGTCACATTTCATCTGAATGCTGCAGTACTACAGCCAGAAATGTGTGGGAGGTTATTTGTTCCTCTACATTGTTGCAAATCAATACATTATTTTCTGAATTAACTTTAGCATATGTTGTTTGTTCATAACTTATTTCAAAATCATTGCAAAATAAGCGTATTTGATCCTTGAGCTGGTATCAATCTCAGTGAATCTAAATCCATTGTCTTATGTCCCGAATAAAAATAAGTTCCTTGTGCAGGATGTGTTCTGCATCAGCTTCATGCATAAACCATTATTAGTAATCATTAAGTGAATGATGATTCATCTATATTTTATGCCATATTCTTATGTGGAACGATGACATGAATAAGGATGGGTTGATTCGTCTTCTGTTTTACCATGTTTCTGATCAGAGGTCAGTCGTGAAGCTGACCTTAACATGGAACATTGGCAATACTAATGATCAGAGTCATATTCATGAGGTCCCTTTGGATTTTAACCTCATCCATGTTATACCTTTGCCCCTGCTCAACTCTTTTGAGAATGTGAGTGAATTACTTAAGTGTACATTTAGCCCAGATGGAGGGAAGCTGTTCAGCTGGGCTTTGGCATGCTACTTACCTCTGATTTGAAGGTGTCAAGTGCTTTTTGGCAGATGCACCTGATCTGGCCTGACAATTGTGTGTCTTCGTCTCACTACAAATGACCGTCACACAGACAAAATGTTAAATGCAAAGTAATGCTATATTATCATATAGATCATGAAACATACTCAAAGAAAAACCTAGGGCACTGCTGCAGGGAGGGTGGGTAACTTTTTGCTGTGTGTGTGTGTGTGTGTGTGTGTGTGTGTGTGTGTGTGTGTGTGTGTGTGTGTGTGTGTGTGTGTGTGTGTGTGTGTTAAAGCATGTTTTGTATTATTGACATGGTAGCTAAGGTAGTTGTTTGTATTTTGAACTGTGTTTTCAAACTATGTTCCCTCTTGTGGCTATAATTGTTTAAATTGGATTGTTTTGTCCTGCCCATGTTTTCAAGCGTGTGTAGGTGTGTGCTGTGAGAAAGCAAGGCTTTGCTAGCAAGCGCACATATGGCGGAAATAATTAGCAAACCAATGAATTCCCTCGCTTGGGTCCTGATTTGGTTTTAAGCATATTAAATGTTTTACTAAAGAAATCAGGAAATTGTAAACTTTTGTATTTCTACCCTGTGTGCCGATATGGAATAGTTCCACCTCTCAGACTGAGGAAATTATATAGGAGACCCTGTAGGGGACCTGCTGGTCCAATGGCTGTTACAGTACTTAATCAATTCAACACTCACAAGCTCGCAGAAGAGGATGCTCAATGCTGAGAGGATATTTGTATTCACAATGGAGCCAGGATGTGACTATTTCTTTGACAAATCTAATATTTTCCATTTATAATCATCTGACATCTACTTTGACAACATTGCATTACAACGTTGAATTACAACTTTATATGCGGTGGGACTAATTTAGTCTCATTAACAATGATCTTCACATTTCTACTTTTGCAAAATGCCTTAACAAATGGTGTCATATACTCAGCTTCACTTAGGGGGTCTGTTTTCTGAGGAACGCGATCTAGTTCATTGTCATGTGCAAACATAAGCAAACAAAAACCTACTTTAAATTGTGTTGACATAAATGTGTGCGTGTAAAAGGAGAACAGAGGAGCAAGTGCACATCGCGGAGGAGTAAATGCACTTACGGTGAGCAAATCAGACATTGTTCCTTTGACACAGGCTATATTTGTGTTCCACTTCAAAATCAGTGATCTGCTTGAGTATGTTTAATAAATCATTGACACAAAGCATAACATCTGCAACATTTTAAAGCAAATTATAGTTAGTATACATTCAAATGTTCAAGCTTCATTGTTGATTAAAGTATGTGATTTGGAAAATTACACTAATTAGAGTTAAAATAATCACATCTTGATTTCATTATACCCATATGTGTCAACTTCATTCCTAAATTGCATGGACTTTCCTCTGTATGTGTTCAGTGTGAGTGATGAAGGCCTGGCTGAGTAAAGCTGCAGCAAATACTTAAAGCGTTCTCCCGCAACACACTTCAGCGCATATGGTGTAAGATAAAGCACTGTGCAGTACTGATAAAAAAACCTCCGCTATGACTTTGCTGGTTGCTTCAGTGGCATATTTTACCTGTGAGATAAGTTTCTGCATGTTTAAAGTATTACAAAGTCAGCAAAATAACACCAACCATCTGTGATAGCCCACATAATCATACACACTTGCTTGCACATGCAATTGCACACACATTGTTCTCACGCACACACATTGACCACAGCAGTAACCCCTCATATACACATGCAAAGCCAAATAACACCACACCCACAGCATCCACCCCTGATAAATGCATCCATTCCACAGTGAAATTTAGTGTGGGTTCATCTTCTTGTGCATCATTGCAAAGTGAAATATTTGATTGAGAATGAGTAAAGCTGTGCCGTTTTGGCCCCACTTCACCCAGCGGCCTGTGAAATAGACTGTATTTTAAATCATTTCCACTACCAGATATGAAGGAAATGACACCTATGCCTCAGGTCTTGGCCCCATCTCGTTTGCTCACTGAGACATAAACTCCTGAAAATTTTTCATAGGATTCCTTATTTCATGCATTCCTCACCAAATGTCACTTTAACGCTCACATGGCTCAGTGGTTATGATCATTTGCAGCAAACAGCGACGTGGTGGAGCGTGTGAGAGAGACCCAAAGGGAGATGGAGTGAGGAAGTCTCTGAGTTGATGACCTGATTGATTTTTTAAATTATGTTGACTTTGTGGGTTTATTCCCTATCCTGAAAGGCTTGGATTTTGATTTGCTCAAGAACAGCCCTGGCAGCTATTGTAAATACCGTAATTTTTGGACTATAAGCCGCGCCTTTTTCCACATTTTTCGACGCTGCGGTTTATATAACGGTGCGGCTAATCTATGGATTTTTACAGCTAACGGCCGCTAGGGGACCTCCTAAATCTATGGATTTTACATAAAATCCACCACCTTTAACTCTATGGGCTCTATGGCCGCTCCGCGCCCCCCACCTTTAAGCGGCGGGCTCCAGCAGGAAAAGCTGGAGGCCGGAAAAGAGTGAGACAGGTAGCGCGCAAATGTAAAAGTGGAACCGAGAGTGGTACGAGAGACAGAACGAGAGCAAGACAGACAGACATTACTAGAGCGAGAAAGTTTGTCCCCGTACCACTGGTTGAAAACCACTGCTGTAGATCACTGCCGGTACGTGCGCTGGGAGCGCACCGTTTAAGTTTGAAAGTTGAAAAGTTTGTGTGTCTGAAACGCTATGTGATACAGTACAGTTTACACAGCACATGTTCTGTAGCTACTATTGCACTAAATGGTAACACTTGAATACGTTATGCAAATATGCAACTTGTTTGTTGAAATGTTAATAAATGGGAGCTTCCTCAAACAGCCATCTCTTTCCCGACAATCCCCTCTGTGCACGAACCCTTACATATGGTAATTAAACATTAAAACACCTGCGGCTTATAGTCCAGTGCGGCTTATATATGTACACATCATTCAATTTAGCTGCTGCGGCTTATATTCAGGTGCGCCTTATAGTCCGAAAATTACGGTAGTTAGATGATTGGGCATCATGGGAAAGTGGGGGTAAATAGCCTTGGTTAAGAAGAAAAATAAATATATTTAAAGATGACATCTTTAGTTCCTTTAGGTACTTTCTATGTGAAATGTGTATATTGAAGTTACAAACCCACAGACAATCATTACCCAATTCTAAAGTTTATAATTCTAAAGAAAATTTAGCACCTACAGTATAGCTTGTATTTAGGGTGTTAAGTCCCATAACTTCACTGTTTTGGTTCAAACTGCTCTTATTAACCCTGTTCTACAGTAGGGGTAGCTCTTATACATCCACTGTACAGTGAATGTGTGTGATTAGCTTGTAAATTAAAATTGAGTGTTTATACACAGATGTTTTCTGTTGGATTTGGTTGGAATCCAAACAGAACTAGAGAATGCAATTCCTGAAGAAATTGCTCGTGGGAATTCTTTATGCTGAAAAGCTGACGCTGAAATGCTATGCTGAAATGTAATGTGTAAGAAGAAAGTGAAGAATTTAGATTGAAATGATACATGAACACTGGGGGCTTGAATGTGTGATGAGAGAAGAAAAGAAAGTAAAAAGGCTTGGAAAAGCAGCATAATATTTGAACTGCAAACTTTTGAACTAACTTGATGGCGAATGATCTGTCGCCATGCCAACGGCATTTGATGACATCCCATAATACGCTTAGATGTGTTGATGGCTGCATCGTTACCAAACCTGTGAAGTTTTGGGCCATTTGGAGCATTTGAACTGAAGTTGTGAGAAAACCGTGTTTCATAGTGAGCATTGTGTTGCCAAGGCAACGGCATTTGAAGAAATCTTCAACTGTCAAGTAGATGTCTTCACGGCTGGACTGTTAGCACACATGTGAAGTTTGAGCACTTTTTGAACATTTTCATAGGAGTTATAGCGACATCGTCTTTTATGGCAAGGGATGCGTTTCCATGGAAACGGCATATGATGATGACACCCCATAATTGCCGTAGAGCTGTTGAGGGCAGGACCGTTAACCTTTATCTGAAGTCTGCTGCTCTGAGCATGTCAGTTGGAGTGATGACATCATCGTGTTCCATTACACAGGTGTTTATAATTGAGCTAACGAGCTCTGTAGAGATCAAAGGCTTCCATTGTTCTGAATGAGAGATGAACCTCTTACATGTGAAAGTTTTGTGGAAGAACCGTAACAGATATCTGTGAAATTTCAAAGTGTGAAGCATCTCAAGGAAGTTGAGTATCTGAAGTGTAATTTTTGTGTACTTTCGGATTAATAATGTGGCCTTTTTGGCAGTTTAACTAAAGGTGTGCGGCTGCTGCCGTGAGGAAATATCTGCCTGACATTACAATGGGCTTTAATGGAGGCCTGTTGAAAGTTTTTGTCACTTCATGCCCTCAAGAGGCATTTTGATTAATTATTTTTGATTAATTATTTGTCATTTTTCAAGCTACGAGATGTTTTCCTACGTTTGTCATGATAAATGATGTCTCAGGAATGTAGGGTTTGGGAATCATGGCAGTTTAAAAAATATATATGAAGGCAAATTTCAAGATTTTCTACACTCTAGCTGTGACATCACGCACTCTAGTTAATGTTAAAATCTGAAGAAAACCTCTGTACCAAGGTCTGAACAATGTTTACATTTCTAAAAGTAAGAATCAGATTTAAAAGTTGTGTTATACGAATAATGTCAGAGAGATGTGTAACATTTTAAAGTTAGAATGAGGTTTCTGAGTGAAAGTATGAATGAACAGTTACTAATTGAAGTCGCATGAAGATTTGTCGAAGTTCAAGATTTTCTCCATTGACTTCAATGTTAAAAATGGGATGTATTATGGGATGTATCTCTGGAATTATGAAAGTTATGAATGAGAAAAGTAATAGCCATCGATTTCCGACCGAGCTGAACGTTTTGATGTTTGAACGGAGTTTCTGCGATGTTCAATGCGGGAGGAGAAGACCGGCAAAATAAGTCGGCGGAATAATAAACTTTTCGTCCGTAGAATAACAGTTAGCACTAAATAATAAAACCTGCCCTCTGTCTGCAGGCTGAGAGCTCACGTTGCAGCGAGGACTAAACTTCCCATCCTCATATTCCCTGAAGGTCAGTCTGATGATGATGATGATGATGATGATGATGATGATGAAGAAGATGATGATGATGATGATGATGGTGATGATGATGATGATGGTGATGATGAAGATGATGATGATGATGATGATGATGATGATGATGATGATGATGATGATGATGATGATGATGATGATGAGTAGGGGACAACAACAAATTGTTGCTTAAGGAACGTGGCGTCAACAACCGTCAGTGATGATGTTTAAAGAAAATGGAAGGCTTGAGATCGGAAGGACATTTACCCGGATCGCAATCAAGGAAACAAACACACCAACCCTGTTGGGGGAATCATTTGCTCAGGTATTCAACCTTTGACCCAGTTCATCGTTTTCTCTCTTTCACACGGCCATAAGGTCCTGGCTTTGGTGTTTCTGCTATCTCTCTTAAGGGGGAGGAGCTTGGGATTCCTTGTTGTGTTGTTTATGACCGAGCACAAGCTGCCATGAGATTAGTTTATTGTTTCAGAGCATCAGAGGGCCCTTCTTTTCTGGAACGTATTATGTTTCTGTGGGCGACAAGCTGTAGTTAGATCAGGGGTCTGCTGAGTCTCGCTGATGAGGAATGTGGATTATTAGAAAAATAAATTATCAAAGCTGCCAGCTCTCCCCATTTCTCTATGAATTTAATCTTCCAGTGATCCAGAAGTTTTCCATCTCACTCACCAACAAGCACGTCTTATAGAGTGGTGCAGGAACGAGTCCAAAACCAGGAAGTGAGTCAGCATTTCTCCAGCTCCTTCTGTCGCCCCTGGTCTCAGAGCCAATGGGATCTCTCATAGGATTTTGGAAACTAGCTGGGAAACTAAGGTGCTGTGGTTGAGACCACATTGAAGAGACAGATCACGGTTTTTGTTCTACAACATTAAATCATCAGCAGTGACCCACTGTGATTATCTGAAGAGTGACGTGTCTGAGAAACGATGGTTGTTACCAAGTGTAATAGGACCTACAGAAGTTCGTGGAGGCCGTTGTAACGTTCATTACGCAAACACCGTAAACAACTCCTCTAAGTTAAGTTATTCTGTTCTGCTTGAAAGCAAGTCCCTGCCTCCCTGCAGACTGTTCAAACCAAACCTCAAATCGTTCATTTAGAATCTGTGTGTTTTTGGCATATGGATCTGAAGTTGGCGTGACGTTGAATTTGTTGCTGCTGGACTCGGCTGTAGTTCCTTTATAGCATAACGTTAGCATTTAGCCTTCTGGACATTAGAATTTATGATTAGAAACATTATGAAGAGTAGACATGTGGAGATTATCCTGAACAAAACGTGCATTTATCAAACAGACTCGTTTCCACAGACCTTATATTCCGCTATTTTCCAAATCTCTGGAGAAATCCCGTAGCATTTTTGTCGAGGGAACAGCAGCTTCCTTTCAGGGTAAATACGTCTCCCGCACCGCTCTATTACCTTCCCTGTTTTAGAGTGTATAATCAGCACTTCCTGTCTGTAACCACTTCCCTGTTTTAGTTGACCTCGCTCGGAGACGCCTTCTGGGAACAGCTCAAATACAATCATGGTGAGCTACCTGCTGAGGGGATGATGACCAGCTGGGCATCGTGGTGAACGTGTGGTACCTGCCCCCCATGTGGAGAGACAGGTAAACAACCCCCACACGCCATGGAGAGACCAGGTAAAACCCCCCCCCATGGAGAGACAGGTAAACAACCCCCCCCCCCCATGGGAGAGACAGGTAAACAAACCCCCACCTCCGCCCATGGAGAGACAGGTAAACAACCCCCCCCCATGGAGAGACAGGTAAAACAAACCCCCGCCATGGAAGGACAGGTAATTGAGACTCAAACCCTAGATCAGGGGTCGGCAACCCAAACCGCCAATGGTGGGCACCGCGGACCGTAAACAGTGCCACTTGAATCAGTGGAGCGCGTCCCCCGTTTCCACGCAGCGCAGAAGGATAACTTCTAGGCCCCGCTCCTCTTCAGTTGCCTTGCTGCTTTCCTCCGTGGAGAATTATCAACGTGGTGTGGTTGCTGCCGGAGAGCACCGGAACGCCGCACTTCAGTCCTGCAGTACCCATAAAGAGGCCGTACACATGCCGCAGTTTGGCGTGGCTGTGTCTTTTTAGTGAAAGCCCCAGTGGCGATCTGATCCATATCTGTTATCGAAAAAAGAAAAAACATGCTACCCCAGGGCGGACTTGTGTGTTCTGGAGAATCACAGAACGTCCGCTCGGTTCGCTGACGGGCGCGTCACCGCCTTTATCTGAATTGTTCTAAGACGTGCATCGTGTAAGTTGCGCTGAACAGGCCGACAGAGGCCACAGGGGGACGCACAGGGAGCCTCCCAGCCCCCCCCCACCCCCCCTTGACAGTTACGAACGTCGCACACTGATCAACATCTTTTCTTTTTAATGGTAGGCACGTCATATCAAGGTTGTGACCCCTGTCTAGATCGACCAAAAGGTTCGTAGAAAGACTTAAATCTACTCAGGAGTCTTTTCCATTAATGTACACCTTTAGTTTTCGTCCCTGATAATTACCCATCTTCCCCTGACATGTCATATTCCTTTATATGTTGTTACTTACCAGTAAATATACTAATATATATAGTGTTCGACAGTTAACCCACTGTGTCTCTGCAGGAGGAGGAGGACGCAGCTCAGTTTGCTAACAGAGTGAAGTCTGCCATCGCCCCATCAGGGGGGGCTTGCTGACCTGGACTGGTGAGGATATACGTATTATTAGCTACTATATAATGCACTAATTAGTGAATACTTCTACTCCACCTTCAATGCTGTTTTAATTTTCAATGGAATTTCATTTATTTTTAGATTTGGGGCTTTTTTAAATTGCTTATATATCTGTGGTGTGTGTGTGTGTGTGTTGTGTGTGTGGTGTGTGTGTGTGTGTGTGTGTATGTGGTGGTGTGTGTGTGTATGTTGTGTGTGCGTGGCGTGTGTGTGTGTTCGTGCGTGGCGTGTGTGTGGTGTGTGTGTGTGTGCGTTACTGCCGTGTGGGTGGTGTGTGGTGTGTGTGTGTGTTGTGTGTACATGCGTGTGCGTGTGTGTGCCGTTGTGTGTGTGTGTGAATGCGTGTGTGTGTGATGTGTGTGTGGTACATGCGTGTGTTGTGTGCGTGTGCATGTGGGTGTGGTGGTGTGCGTGTATGTGTGTGTGTGTGTGGTGTTCATGGACGGGGAGTTGAGAAAGAGGGGAAAAAAAGGGTGAAGGACTCGTTCAAGAGAGGACAGCAGAAAATAACCAGGCAATCCAATCCAGCCACCCGACCATGAGAGGAGAGGAAGCACCACACCTCCAACCCCACCGATCAACAAGAACACCTGTAAACAATCCAACATCTGATCCATTGTGGTTTATTACACCTCCTGAGAAACTCCACAAGGACCAATAAACTTTAAAAACCCATGGAAAACCCGTTACGATGTGAGAGATGATACATGTGACGGGAATGTTAACGTCTGACAAGGGGTGCAACAAATGTGCTTTCTCTTATCTAAAAACGTATGAACAAATGCCAGAGCTTGAAAGTATACCCAAAGTACAGTTTACTCAAGTACTCCAAAACGGACCAGTGACAGCTTTCAGTCCTGATGAACTAACCCTGAATGTCCAAAAGCTCCAGAGGAACAGGAATTGGACCATAAAGTCAAATGAGAAAGCAGGAAGAGGTCATGTTTTAAAGATGTGCCGAACCTTTGAAAACAGGAGCTGTCTCCTCTCTGCTGTCATCCAGAGCA
>NW_011369945.1:26065413-26074573 GCF_000735185.1 Notothenia coriiceps
CACCCCACGCTCCCATTCAGCACCGTATCAGTATAAATCCTTCTTCTGACCTACCAAATCCCTCCCCAAAAAAAACCCTCCATGCCCTCGCCCCCCAATACCTGTCTGACCTTCTCCGCCACCACACTCCATCCCGGAAGCTACGATCGTCTGGACAGGATCTCCTCTCTACCAACCGCACCAGGTTGCTGACTTTCGGTGACAGAGCTTTCAGTGTAGCATCCCCCACCCTCTGGAACTCTCTCCCCCCCGAAATCCGCAGCGCCCCAACCCTGGACACTTTCAAAAAAGCCCTCAAAACGCACCTTTTCACCAAGGCTTTCCCCACTATATAGTTGGTTTGATAGGTTTATTTTTCCGCTACTTGCTTGCCCCCCCCCTAACCTGTCTGCCTCTTTTCCCCTACTCCCCCCCCTACCCGACTTGTAAAGCGACCTTGGGTTTCGTGAAAGGCGCTATATAAATATTATGTATTATTATTATTATTATTATTAAAAAAGTTGAAGTTGCTGAACATTTAGGCAGAAAAAAGAATTCCCCTCAAGCAGCTTCTTTGGACCTGACAGAAATGTGGATGAAATTACCGACAAAAGGTCAAAAAACAAGGGTGTCCAGTGAAGTGACATTTAGAAGGTGTTTCAACAAAGTTGTTCAACAAATAAAAGGTTAACCGGGTCACTTCAACTTAACTCTGGTCTTGTCCAACACAGCCCCGGAAAAATACACTGTTCCTTGCTGTGGAAAGTTCAATTGAGTTCTTCTTAAGAAAAAAATCACTTCTGTTAACAATTAGGTCTGTGGATCTTACAAGGTACCAGTGACCTTGTTTCTAAGAAAATATATGGCTGTAGACATGTTTAAATCTACATTTTTAAGATTTGAGCAGCATTCCCTTTTTTAGGCGATTTGGTTTAGTCTGGTTGTGTATTTTTTATCCAGTCAATGTGACACACCTATACCTAAGATGTTTTGTTCTTAAACTGATCAAGTTAATGGAATCAGAATAAGTAAATCTAACATATACAATTACAGGGCCCTTGTTTTTGACAAGACACATGGCTACTGAGGTTTTCAAATCTATATTTTCTAAGATTTGAGCAGTGCAAATCAAATATAATTCTATTTGTAGGCTGATTGATTGGTTGATTGTGTCTGGTTGTATATTTTATATTCAGTCAATGTGACATACCTATATCTGTTTTGTACTTACTGAGTAAGTAACTGATTCTTAATAGCATCAAAGTCAATACATCTCTCATATAAAATTACCCACTTTCTTGGCTCATAGGAAGTGTTAAGGACCTTGTTTCTGAGAAAAAAGTTTTAAAATCAACATAATTTAAGATTTGGTTAACCCCATGCTTTATGGCATCAGAGTAAATTAATATAACCTACACAATTACACAGTTCCCTTGGCCAGAATTTGTGAAATTGCACAGTGTTTCTCTTCTGTCCCACAGCTATTTTATGCTCACAGTGTCACTGTTCAAGTTACTGCTCCCCTAACTTGTGTTGTGTTTACTCTTTATATATCTCCTCTGTCAGCGGACACAAGAAATCAATGGGGGTCTCGTTTCGTAAAAGCACACACACACACACACACACACACACACACACACACACACACACACACACACACACACACACACACACACACACACACACACACACACACACACACACACACACACACACGCCTGGGATATCTGGAGAGCCTGGTGTGAGTGTGACCTCCCCACTGTCAGATTCCTTCGACTGTCAGACTGCATTTCAGTCTGCCAGGTGGTTGTGACCCGTCTTGGGGGTGGGTGGCCCGTTCCAGAGGCTCAGGCTGGGGGGGTGGGGGAGTCTGGGGGATTGACAGTTCAAGTGCAGGTTACATTGCATTCACAGCATAGGGGCAAGAATCTGCCGGGGATGCTAGGAATAGTGTTATTGATAGTTGTCTCAGTCAATTCCACTGACTTATCTCATCTGCAAATGCAATACATACTAAACTGATGAGGTTTGTCACGTTTCTTTATATAGAACCTCTTCATAAAGGCAATTTAAAACCAGTAAAGGATATTTATTGCTTACTAGTAGGGGCGTCTGTGGCCCAGGAAATAGATAGTTGTCCAACAGTGTTAGATCCCCACCTTGTATGGCAGCCCCTGTCTCCGTATGAATGCGTGTGAATGCTGTCTTGTAAATGTAGAAGCTCTTTCAGGGGTCCCAAAGACTGGAAAAGTATTTCATAAATGCAGTGTATTTACCATTCAGACAGCCAAAGCTTTTCATTCCCCAAAATGCTTGCCGCTGTGAAAGCAGGACCAACTACTTTCTGTCCTTCCCTTGTCAGTCGACCTTTAATAAGAGAGCTTGGCTTATAGTATTTTGAGCAGTGTGATGCCATTGGAGAAGGAAACAGGCTATTTCAGGACGGTGTACTGTTTGTGTATTTTCATGTGCATGGACTTTAGCTCCATGTTGTGTGGCGGCAACATTTGCCCTGACGTTGCATCACAGTAAACCATCTGTCTTCTCCTTGTTATGACTCACATTTGACTTCTGCTGATTTTTCTCAGGTATTCTGGTCAGGTGTTGTGTAGTTAACCGTGCTTAACTCTAGATATGCAGACACTAAACCGTGACATTGATTCATCCTTGCAGAGTCCTTGTATAGTAATGAAAAAAAAGCAAGTCAAAAGCAGGAATGCCAGTGAGCAAATATAATACCTTTGTTAATCCTTTATCTAAACCTGCGTGTCTCACCTCTCTCCACAGTTCCTCGGAACCACGATCGCAACACCGTCCTTGGCGTGGACTTTGACATTGAGCTCGGGAACACGGCAGAAGAAGCCAAGGACGACCCAGGTAAACACAACACGTTAGACGGAGACAATCATCCAAAGCCCTGCTCATAGCAGACGGTAGCCTTCAAATGATGATGGACGAGCCACATTTACCACGGGCAAATGAAACTGACAATCAACGCCTGCAGTGGTTGCTCGCGAGGCGACGATATTACAGTTACCAGATGTGTTTTGATAGGCCTTCCACCGGGAGGCGACACATGACATCTGGCCGTTTCCTTTTAAATGATGGCTCACAGCCCAGATCGTACCGCAAACCTTCTCCACTTTACATATTACGCTCGCTTGATTGCTTGACTGCTTGAAAGATGAACCTTTTGAAGCAAATCAGAGCTCCACTCATAAGCTCAATAGTACATAGTTTAGAGTTCCTTCAGAAACAACAAGAAAATCGCTTTTGTGAAAAGACAGCATTTTATGTCACATTTGCTGGCTCTGTGATTTATTGATGTCAATGGTAGGCAGATTAAATTGCCTAATGGTTTAGTCGCGTTTTTATTTTGGTTCACGGTGCATCATTTGCTATGCTATGTCAAGTGAAAGGCATTTTCATTGGCTCAGAAAATGAACTGAGAAGTGTTTTGCGGTAGCTGTTTTCAGGGATAAAATGATGGATGCTTTTCTTATCTCCAAACCAATTTGTACAGCCATGCATGGATGATACCGCAACAGTTATATCGGCATTCCCTTAATGTTATCGTCTAGGCATCATCGCTGGGAAAGAAAACATCAGTCATTGAATATTAACACCGTTTGTAACTAGAGTGTATTTTTATCGTGGAGGAGGGTAGCCATACAACAGGCTGTATGTAAAAGTACACTCTCTCTCCTAAACACACACACACACAGTAAGATCAATTCATGCAACATTAAATGTGTGTTTTTTAGATGAATGCATTCCCACTTGTGATCTATGCAGTTCCACTTGATTTTTCCCTAATGAAAACAACAGCACAGCAAATGTTTACTTTTTCCTGTCTCATCATGCTCGACAGAAGGAGCTTCAACAGTCCTCTTGCTCCCGGTAACGTTACAGTCACACAGCAGGGTTCCTGTGGAGCATCACAGAGAGCCCAATGAAACCTCTTTGCGTGTGTGTGCATCCTCTACTTCTCTGAAAATTGTGTTTTATTCCCTTTAGAGTCGGGGTATCTGAGCTGCTCCTTTGATGATGGTCTTTGTGGTTGGATCAGGGACAAAGACGGAGACCTGCACTGGGAGACGACGCCTGATCCGTCCGGTAAGTGAAGGGACATTGATATGTAATAAGAATAGCTGCTTTCCTTTACTGACAGGCATATATATATATGCAAACACACACACACACAGTCAGACAATATAAGCAGCTCAATTCTGTTCAACTCAATTAAAGGTCAAGAGGAAAATTCCCTGTGGGAAGTAGTCTGTCTTTCATGCGGATTAGTGCTTCGCTCTACAAAGCAATGCAAATGAGAAGTGGATTACGTGACCTGTCAGCTTTACCTGTGACTCACATTAAATGGAAACACAACACTGTTTTTCTTGGGGTTCAGACAAGAAGAAAGCGTGATAAATTATGTTGAGCGGACTCAGTAGACGGCGTGTGAAGACTAAACAGTGCAGCGTACTGGCACTACTCTTTAAGCGACGCTAACTACATCTGGCTCTCTCCGCCAATTGGCGTAGTCTTGCAGTTACTCGTGTGTTTTCAGACACTGAGACTGAAGCCTCATTTCAGCCAAGACTGCGCTCACTCATTACAGAAAATAAAGGTTTTTGCCCAGACATTTACATTCACTTGAAAAATCACTGACAGTAAATCGTAAACCAAGCCCTAATTAAGAGTAATTCCAAATGTTAGAGGCAACACTTCAGTTTTGAGTTACATGTAGTGAATACATTTAAACAGAACATTTTAAGTGTCTTAATTATGGATTTCTGTGTGTACAGTGTGCACCTGTACATGGCTTTAAATACATCTTCATTGTGTTGTGAACATATACAGTCTCTGGTTGTGAAGCATGCACTGTTCCTCACTTACAGTCCTTTTGATAGACAGCCACTACAGTAGCACAGATACAGAAGGGGCTCATAAAGTATGCAGAGAGCCTCTGTGGCCTGCAGATACACATCGAACCCCCCGTGGTTAACAGCAGCCCCACACGGATCTGCTAGATAAGCATAATGCATCAGCATTAATCAGCTGTTTCCCAGGAGCACTTTAGCCTTTCATTTTTCAGAACTATATCGCGGCATTATGACTAACTAATGCATAAATTAATTTTAAAACAAAATAAATGTGCCACTGGCATCTGGCTTCACTTTGAGGTGACGAAACACAAGTCTTTTTGAAAATATGCAGTTTTTTTTCACAGATTGTCTTTTACACTTGGCTGTCAATAATGAAATATAATGTTATGTGTTTTAGACAGACTGACTTATCTCACTAATTACCTTTTTAGATACACTTGTTAAAGGGTAAATTCGCCAAAGTAAAAACATTTTATTTTTATTTTCCGTTTCTGGTTTGGCTGGCACCCAAATACAATAAGGTGAAAGGGTTTTGTCACTCAAACAATACAACAAAAATATCCTGAGCCAAAAGGGGATCCAGGTTTTAAATCCAGCCTGGGACCATCGCTGCATGTCATCCCCTCTGTCTCTCCTTTCAACCCTGTCTATACAATAAAGGCAAATCTTTAAAATAACTAAATAAAATACTGCAAGTTCACAATACTTCAACAGCATGAAACGTCTTCACTGATTCAGGGCGATCACAGACCTCGTCGTCAACAGTTTGTGGACTGTTCCTGAAGTGGTAGTAGCTCCAATTAAAAACTGTTCATATTGAGGTCTGTCAATTACCCTAGAACAAATATAAGTATAAAGTGTTCACGGAGAGCTACTTATTTTTGTAATGCCGTAAACATCACAAATACAAATTCACTCACTAATTTCTGCTGGGTTTTCAGCAACAAACCAGACACAGATAACCTCTGTAAATAAAACAACAACTCTCTGTATGGCTTGATTTCATTGGGTAATGGAGAACATATGTTATTTTGGTTTGTTTGTTTGTTAGGGTGAACCAATGCCCTTTAATTAATGAGACATGGTGTCATTTGTTTTCCATTTTCAATCCATTTTGTATCAAATTGAGGTCAATATTTTTTGGATCAGTAAAAGCCAATTAAAATCAATTTAGAAAGGTTCTCAATCCATTAGGCATATGTGAACAAACTGGTGTGTATTACAAAAAATTTGTAGTTAATTCTGAAAAATATGTGCAATCAGGGCTGGAATGTTTCAGTGCTACATTTACAGGAGCCAGTGTCATCAACGTATTCAGTGTTGACCTTATTGACTAAAGCATTTTATTCTGTGTATATTGATTTGTTTAAATGTCTCCTATTATACTGTTTTTCATCAATATATTATAGGTCTCAGATATATACAAAACATGTCTCTGAAGTTTTTGGCTCCAAATACCAAACAGATCATTGTAGCATTACCCATAATCCCCTCTGTTTCAGCCCTGTTTCAAAAGTGCTGATTCTCTGTCTGTTACTTTAGATGAAAATAAGGAGCCCCTCCCCACGCCCCTCTGAGAGATATTTGGTTTAAAAAGAACACTATGGTGCTCTAGGAGGAGATTCAGGTGACAAGGTGGGGGGGGTACCTTGGTTGGTGATTGGCTAATGGTTACACAAGCCAAAAAAACGTTATGACATCATAAAGTGGCCAAAATCTGATCAGGTTTTTAGTGGCCAAAATCTGACAGGTTGATGTAGAAAAGACATGAAAATGTGGATTTTGCATAATAGGTGACCTTTAAATCTGTTGCTTCTCTCTCCAGGTGGACGGTACCTCACCATTCCCGAGGTGGGCAAGAAGAGGACAGGGCGGGGGGCGCGGCTGGTGCTCCCCCTCACCCCCCCCTGGAACGATGGCAACCTGTGCCTGTCGTTCAGACACAAGCTGGCCGGCCATCACGTGGGCATGCTGCAAGTGTTCGTGAAGAAAGGGAAACAGTACAGCCCTGCAGTCTGGGGCCGGACGGGGGGGAATGGCTGGAGGCACACCCAAATCACTTTATGGGGCACCGGCTTGGAAAGTGTAAGTATAAATATTTCAGTGTTCACTCATACAGGGAGAATTTTAAATGATTATTTCAACTTTTTTGACAGAATGTTGAATGTTTTTTTCCCGGTTTATAAAAAATAAATCTGAGACGTAGAACAAAAAAAAAAATGTATCTGTGAAATATAAGATTGACATCTGCTTCGGGAATAAACACATGCAGCTCCTTTTTCATCATAAAGCAGCATGTTCTCTGTAGCAGTGGTGGAAGTAGTACTTCAATAAAAGTAGCCATACTACATTTTGAAAATACTCTGTTACAAGTCAAAGTACTGCATTCAAAATCCTTCTAAACTAAAAGTACAAAAGTATTAGCTAAGAAAAATATGTTTAATACACAAAGTATAGTCGATTTCAGAGTTGCTTAGACAGTCAAATGAATGTAGTGTTGTAAAGAGTACAACATTTGCCTCCAAATTGTATATTCGTGGAAAAATACAAGGTAGCATATTATTAAAAGGTAGAAGTTCTTCAAATGTATGCTTAGTAGCAGTTGCTTTTTTAAATGTATCGGCTTATTTCATAAACAGATGCACTTTGCTCAGAATCTAATCTTATATTTTGACATGGCAATCACAACAAGCAAAGAAACAAGAAAACAAGAAAATAACTTTGAAAGAAAAAGTGGAAGAAATATATTACTGTTTGGAAAATCTAAGCAGTAATATATGTATAGTTAAATTAAAGCTGATTACAAAGCAACGACTCATACAGTTCATATCCCGTCATGGGTTAAACAAACATAAGAATGATTTCACAAACATACATTCATACACACTTACATACCCCTGTTCCAAAACATACATACACACTTACTTGTACACTTATACATATATATATATATCCATATAGCCTAACATTTAGCGAGTCAGCATTACTGCTATATGGATATATATATATATGTATAAGTGTACAAGTAAGTGTGTATGTATGTTTTGGAACAGGGGTATGTANAAGGACTTATATACTAATAAAGGACTGGCTTATCTAAAGCCAGTTGAGAAGCACTTGAAATGTTTTAGCTCTATGAAACCTGATGTACTTATATGATTCTGTTTTCTTCAAGTTTGTATTTTGTTGGTCGAATGCATAAAAGCGTCAGCTAAATGTAATGTAATGCAAAAAACAAAAATACAAATTAAATGCTATTTTTTAACTGACTATTATTTCTATTGGGGCTAAAGCACAAACATGTTTTCCTCTTCTCCAGTGCATGCTGATTGTTTCAGTAATGCTGACTCGCTAAATGTTAGGCTATATGGATATATATATATATGTATAAGTGTACAAGTAAGTGTGTATGTTGTTTAACCCATGACGAGATATGAACTGTATGAGTCGTTGCTTTGTAATCAGCTTTAATTTAACTATACATATATTACTGCTTAGATTTTCCAGGAAAATCTAAGCAGTAATATATGTATAGTTAAATTAAAGCTGATTACAAAGCAACGACTCATACAGTTCATATCTCGTCATGGGTTAAACAACATACANTGTGTGTGTGTGTGTGTGTGTGTGTGTGTGTGTGTGTGTGTGTGTGTGTGTGTGTGTGTGGTGGGGGGGGTCAGTGATGGCCCAGGCAGAGGGAGGGTATTTCACAACAGAGTCAGTTCTCTTTGAGATGATTTCCCCTCTCGTTCTGCCTCTTAGAGTCCTGTCAGTCAGAGTCTCCTCAGGTTGTGCTCCTCTGTGCAGGAGCCTTTCCTCAGAGTGATGTCGTCCACGGCCATCTCTCCACTCCGGCCCCGCCCACGCTCCCCCTTCAGGATCACCTGGGGAACAGCAGGAGTGAATATTGCAAAAAACTCAAAACTAAAATACAAATTAAGTGCTGTTTTTTTTTTATTACTATCATTAATATTTCATGTTTTCCTCTTCTCCAGCAACACGCACACTGAGGAACTGCAGGAGAGAATATTGCAACACATTTTTTTTTTAAAAAGGCACTTACATACTAACAAAGGACTTATATACTAATAAAGGACTGGCTTATCTAAAGCCAGTTGAGAAGCACTTGAAATGTTTTAGCTCTATGAAACCTGATGTACTTATATGATTCTGTTTTCTTCAAGTTTGTTTGCATTTTGTTGGTCGAATGCACTTATTGTAAGTCGCTTTGGATAAAAGCGTCAGCTAAATGTAATGTAATGCAAAAAACAAAAATACAAATTAAATGCTATTTT
>NW_011369945.1:26074651-26090202 GCF_000735185.1 Notothenia coriiceps
TTAAGTTATCCTCTTGTTCCTTCTCAATGTTTTTCTACTGCAACCTGACAGGCCAGAAATGTCCTCCGCCAGGAAGTCGGGGGAGCCGGACTTTTTAATGTCCTCGACCCCTCCGCATGCCCCCGCCCATGGTTTTCTTTGGACCCATGAGTACTTTGGATAGAATCCAACGATTAAGGATGTTATATTGTATGGTTTTCGCATGCACAACAGTATAGTTGCTTATGTTAGTCGCCAAAACTTCGGGCTCGCGATACGCTTGTTGCCTCCGGATTTCAAATCAACAGGAAGTCCGGTTAACTATAATGTCCGTGCGCAACAATACCCCAACCCATAGAGCCTTGGCTGAATAATAATCACCACATTACACACATCCCTTCACATTTCAATTTAAATGTACATTAAAGTATTTTGTGAGGCCTTCTAAAATGTTTTTAAATATAATTAGGGTTGTAGTTGAAGAGTTTGTAAATTATTGCGTTGCGCAATCGCACAACGGCACGTCCATTAATTCCACAACCACACACATGGATTAACATCGATTTAATACATTAATGTAGACTTTATTTCTGCTAAAAGAGGTGTCGACCAGCTGGGGCAACAAGAAAATCGGCAAAATCGAGTGTGACTATAACAAAATAAATAATTATTATATGAATATTGACAATCCGACCGTCGGGGTAGCATTTGCGGGGGAGCGTTCTCATGGCGTCTATTATCAACGCTATGGGAGGTCTATGAAGGTCTATGGGACGCCCTGCCCGTTGAAAACTGACTTCCAAGGGGTACCCTGTACGTAATAGAGTGACGGGGAGGGGCCCTGACCGTCCGTCAATATGTGACGGGTTGGGAGTGAGAATGTGTTGGCGTAGAAGAACAGATAGTTGGAATGCTGTTAACAGCATTCCCACTAAACTAAAAGGAGTGTGATATCTCACATTTACCAGATGGCCAGAAATAAAACTCCAAATAAACACTTTGTTTTGCCTGCTAGATTTCATGAATAGGAAACTGTTTGTAAAATGTGAGTTCATCTATCATTTAAAACAAGTGTACACATGGTGCTGTGCAGTAAGTGAGGCAGGTTACATCAGTAAGTATAAGCATATACTACTGATGTAACTTGCCTCTTTGTCAGGTAGCAGCGACAGAGGATCATCGTCTGATTTGGGAAAACATTTGCTCTTTGCTCACCAAGAGGATGGGCGCCCTTACCCTTCTTACATAGATTGTATGGGTGAAAACAGAAAGTTGTGTTCCTAGGATTGCAATGGAGGGTATCGATTGCGTCGAGTGACACCTCTCTCTTCATAGAAACAAATCAGCAACAGAGCCATTTCACCGATTTTCATGTGAATGCATCTAAAGACAGGCCTGAGAGGTGCTTGCTGTCTCTAATTCAGTGCATTTGACTGAGAGAAATGGACTCAAAAGTCAAAATGTCCTCGATTAAAGACGCCGAGTCTGTTCTCAAGTACACCTTGAGTTAAGTACAGTGATGGGCCATATGCTGATACTACATGCCGTGTTGGAACACAAATACTTTTATATTTCAGAGTATGTACAGTAAGTAGATTTTCCCCCAGGGGATGATGTTGCTCTGAATACAAAATATAGCCATGTCTTGCGATTGGTGGAGCACACACAGTAAAAGCTCATGAAACTAGTATACTGGGAGACAGATGGAAGTCTGCTTGTCTGCTCCTCTCTTCTAATGAGGTTGTCCGTGGGAAACGTAGAGACTGATGTATATTAGGGAACGGGGTTTTTAAAGCAAAAGAGAGGGGGGGGGGGGAATTGGCTGCTTTTGTGGTTTTATGGTCTATTTCCACAGACTTCTATTCCTCCAGGGAGAGACACAGTGAATATGCCACTGACTTATGAATACTTATAAAACATATTATTCTGTTCCTTGGTTGTGTAGAGAAACTTTCTTTGTCACCTTTCTGATGAGTTGGAGCAGAATGTAATCTTTTTCTGTGTGCACAGAACATAATAGGGTGTCCTTAAAATCTCTATTGTCATAGATAGCGAGCAAAAGGTGACGTTTCTTTTCCCCATCCTGAGCAATATGAGTAGCCATGACATGCCACATTTCCATGGCAACAAACCAAGTGATTGCCGTTCATGCACAGGAATAATTTAATGCCAGAGTGTTCTTGGCGTCTGACCTCTTGATATTGTTATGAATAGCTATCCACAGGAGCTTGATACATGCCTGTATCCTGCACAATACCCAGAGAACACTTATAACATTTTTCTTCTTTGCAAGTATGACAAGTGCAAATTAAAAAATAAAAATAAAATAACACAAGTAGCTCTTGAATATTCCCACTCGCAGAATGTTGTATATTAAATACAATATACTGCTATATGCCTGCATTTTCATCTACAGTAGTTATTCCTCGAGTATCCTGAAGCTTGATACTGAACACAGCGATGGACATCTCTCCCTCTCTCTGCCACCTGCAAGGTTCTTATTAATGTTAATGTGAGGGCATCATTTATTAAGACATACCCTCATGAATAATAAGCTCATCTAAGGTTTTCATCCCTGAGACATAACATGTTCATTTGATGCATGTTATTAGACACAGATCAGACATTCAGTCAAGGCTCACTTAAGGATGATATATAATATATGTTTTAAACATTTAGGTCACACATATTTCTTCCTTCTTCCATATCAATCAATAGTCGGAGAAGATTGAATATCTCAGGACATGCCAGCTAAATTGCATTAGACTCAAAACATTGAAAACAGATCAAAATCAAGCATTTTCTTTTCTTTTCATTTGCTGGAATTTGAAGGCAGCATTCACATGACAGGAACAAATGACTCAAGCCTAGGTTATCATTTACCGTGTACATTTTGTGTAGACTCCCCATCCCAATGCTACACTCCCTGTTGAGAAAGTGATATTTAAATGAAGAAGAGAAGCTGCTTCTACTGCTTTACTGCTTCCACCATCTGGCAAGATTATCATCAGCACAGCTTTGCTCCCGGAGAGCCATTACAGGAAGATGAAGTAAGATGTGTGAAGTATGAATTGTGAAAGTCACTCCAGTACCATATGGAGGCAGCCTAAAGGATGTGAAGAGAAAAGTCCTGATAGCCTCTCCGACATTAACTTTATAAACACCCATCAGCCTTTACTTAACTGTCTTCCCAAAGTCAAGTAAGTTCTCCCTGAAAAAATATGGTCATGTCTTTTTTCTGCCTTCATGTTAAACATTTTCACTATTTGAAGGCAGAGACCCTCTGAAATGAGCTGCCATGGGGATCTACAGTCTGCCAGAGAAACCAGGCAAGTGCCTCTTAGGAGATGGATTGTTTCCATTAAGTTTTCACAATGAACAGAATGGAAACAAATTGCAGCCAATATTGCTAGTTGAAGTTAAATGGATGTTTCACTAAATGAAAAGTGTTTCTCTCTTCTGCATGTTCTGTGCTGTTACGTGAATCTCAAATCTTCTTAATTACTCTTTGCTGTTTTTTATTGGCTATTGGCGGTCGTAAAAAGAAATAAGCTACAGGGACAAACATTAATCAGAGTGCTTTTCACTATACTACCACTTAAATGCAATAGGAACATACTCTTTATTCAAATCAATTGGATGATTTAAGTGTGATAACCAAAACATAAAGTAGAATATAAATAAAAAAATAAATGTACCGGTACGTATTTCTGAACTATTTTGTTATGCACTGTGGAATGTATACATTGTGTAATCTTCGAACTTCTGCCAGTTGAAGTATTGAAGATGCCTTGTGTACCTGTAATCTGTCAGAATTTGCCGATCCTTTAATACACTTCGAAATTATTGTGTTTAAGGAAATCTCTTAAAGGTGGGGTAGGTAATTTTGGAGAAACCAACTTGAGTGCGCTAGAATTTGAAAATACACAGCCGGAAAAAATCTGCCACTTCCTTACAGAGCCCCTCCTCCAACACACACCAACGCGCACCTGACCAATGAGGGCACGAGATAAGTTTGTGCACAGATGGAAGGCTGACAGGCAGGTAGGCCATCCAGTTATTTTAGCCGGGCCGGCTAAAATGATTGGTCGTGCTTTTTACAGTACTACGGCTTCCACAGATGACATTTTTTTTATGGATTTTTTGTCAAAGCACTTCAGATATTCATTGCTATCGGGATGTTAAGAGCATTCCATGGAATATAACAAAAAGTGTATCTCGAGCCGGTTTCTCAAACTTACCTACCCCACCTTTAAGCCCTATTCGGACAGGATTCATTTTTTGAGGTAAGTCTGGTAAATGTAACCTGTTCAGTGATTTGAATCCCATTCTGACCATGATTACCGCACCAAGTAAAAATGACATCCACAATAACATACTAATTCTCAGTGAACTTAATGTTCCTCCTGTAATTTAAATTGTCCCCAGAGTTACATCATTCTATTTGAAAATGGTTCTCTGAGTCTTATTCTCCGGAATAGCTTAATATATATATATAGGCCTATATCTATATATATATAATAATAATAATCAGTTTAGTGTGAAATGTGACATCAATGTCACATTTCACACTAAACTGATTATTATTATTATATATATATAGATATAGGCCTATATATATATATTAAGCTATTCCGGAGAATAAGACTCAGAGAACNTGATGTCGCTATAACTCCTATGCAAATGTTCAAAAAGTGCTCAAACTTCACAAGTGTGCTAACAGTCCAGCTGTGAAGACATCTACGGGACAGTTTTGAGATTTCTTCAAATGCTGTTGCCATGGCAACACAATGCTCGCCTTGAAACACGGTTTTCTCATAACTTCAGTGAAAATACTCCAAACAGCCCAAAACTTCACAGGTTTGGTAACAATGCAGCCATCAACGCATCTAAGCGTATTATGGGGTGTCGTCAAATGCCGTTGCCATGGCGACAGATCATTCGCCATCAAATTAGTTTAAAAGTTTGCAGTTCAAATATTATGCTGCTTTTCCAAGCCTTTTTACTTTATTTTCTTCTCTCATCACACATTCAAGCCCCCAGTGTTTATGTATCATTTCAATCTAAATTCTTCACTTTCTTCTTACACATTACATTTCAGCATAGCAGTTCAGCGTCAGCTTTTCAGCATAAAGCATTCCCACTAGCAATTTCTTCAGGAATTGCATTCTCTAGTTATTATTATTACATCTTCAGTGCATTCTTCATGCATTCCAGACCATTTATTTCAAGTATTGTTGGACATTCACAGAATAGATTTTGAATTGAGTAATGACTTCACAGTTACAGTCAATACATTCTGTCACATGAAAAATGACAATAGAGCCCTATTGTTGTTGGTATGACTGCATATGTTTGTGTTTGCAAGCAAGGGGAATGCATGCTGTCATCAGAATCAAAGAGTCCAGAGAAAGAAAGAGCTGAATCAGGTCCAGTCATGTGCTTTTAGACAGACACACAAACTGACAGCACGACACTGGCAGGCAGGCAGTGCTGGGACAGAGCCAGAGGATCAACAGCAACTTAACACTGCCAAACGTGAAAAGACCAACTGGAGCTAAGCCTAGTAAAACTCAAAATCCAAAATCCAGCTGAAAATATACCAAACAGGACCCCCCCCTACATTTGAACCTTGGCTGCACACAGGCTACAGAGAGAGAACAGGAGAGGGCAAACCGCTGCAGGCTAAAACAGACGTTTGTGGGTAGTGTATTTATTCAGCTAGATGATTATTAGAACTCTATTGTACGTTCTGCCTCTGGCGTCCTATTCTACAGTCATCTATTCATACTGCCTGACCTAGAATAATGTCTCCTGCTAGAGGGATGTGATACTGTATGGAGCGAGAAGTATACATTGTGTTATTTCTTTATTGTGAAATGAACTTGTGCAATGAGGTGAAGCATCATCAAGCAAGTCCAGTTTCAGTTCAGTTTAATGGATGGATGCAAAATGCATGGTATTTCTACTTTTTGTAAAAAAAGACAACAAAACTGTGGTGATCGTTAGTGAGTTAGATTTCAGACGATAAAAGGAAAGGGAAAAGTATGTGGAGCCAGCTAAATGGCTTTTTGTTGGGTTTACATTTTCTGAAACAGGACAAAATAAGTCACATTTTTCATTCTAACACAGTAGACATGCAGCTGTGATGTTCATATTTGTCATCCACCAAAGAAATGTCTGTTTAGTATAAGCAACAGTGTAGGGAGTTGAAATGCAGAGTTGATTGTATCCTCCATACTGCAGATGTCAGAGACTGACTGATGAAAGGCTAACTGGGACATTTATAATGTGATTAACATCTTCTGGTTTAGTTGCACATTATCACTGAAGCTTATTTTTTAGCAATTGTCATTCTAAGACTGAAGCAGTACATTTTTAGGAGATTTGTCGTCCATTCCTTATTTAACTTTATCTGATCTCAGCTGCGGCTTTGTCTCCCAACTTTAACATTTTAATGAAGAACTGTATATTGCATAGGGTTAAATGAACTATACATTTCTCCCTATCAAAATACATTACTTCTCAAAGACAGAGCACAACAAAATAACCATTAACAGTACCTGCAAGCTGAGACCCAAATAAAGCTTACTGGAGTGTGTTGTGAAGACCCTATGGCTATAGTTTCTACATGGCCTGGTTTCAAAGCAGACTGAACACAAAATAATCAATTCCTTCTTTTAAAACCCCCTCTCTAACTAACACATTAGTTGATTACAAAGCTGCAATTTCCCACAACTTGAACACATGCTAGAAAAGCAGTATCACAGAAGACTCAAACACATTAGAGTGAAAGCAGTGGACGAGTGTAATCAGGCATCTGTAATGCTAAATAAGACTGTCACTCTACAAGCCAGGGCCAAAGCAAAGGAGAAATCACAATTTAATGCAGTGTGTAGCTTTAATGGGTGTTCTGACACTAGCTGGATGTGAAAAACACAGAAAGAACATGATTAAAAACTACTAATGATGAGCTGTTATACCTCTTGGATTATACTGTGTCAATTATTGAACAAATGGATTTATGGGAGACATGTTTGTGGGATATATTTTTGTAGAGAAGGTCAGGCTGCCCATGTGTGTGGAAGTGCCTGCAGGGCATCCTGTTGACAGCTGCCACCTGCTGAGCCCTCACTGACGGAGACGGACAGCTTTGGGACTCACACTGGAGGGTCACAGAAATGTTTAACAACTGTACCCAAATATTATGCTGTCTTTTGGCTCTTTGCGGCTTTGTTTCTCTCCGATACACAACCACACATTAGTAAAGCCGTCTCCATTAAAGAGCATCAGTAGAAGGTAATGACAGCAATGTGACACAAGCAGAGCACTTTGATAACAGAAGGTAAAAAACAACAAGGCAACTTATGTCCCGGAGAGACCCACGAGCACACACACATTGTCATGTGCAGTCATACACACATTTTATATGCGCATGTTCACACACACTTGCATACAGGAATGTCTACCACATATAGACACACGCATATATTTGCCTTACTTAATCAGTCACTCACACAGGTCACAGAGTCAAACACACACACACACAGACACACACGTGAATAAAATCACAGGCAAATATAGCATATGGTTGGTAACTGAACCAGTGCAGAGAGATACATTAGCATTCTGTCAATGTTTCAGACAAGACTGCACCAGCTCTTCACACAGCCAACATGCAGCAGAGCAGAACAACACAACGGAAGCAGGAGAGAGAAAGAGAGAAAGAGCACAGACAGGTAGACAGGGATGAGTTGGGGAGCGTTCAGGAATTCATTAGAGGTAGAAAGTATGAAAGAGAGGGATAGAGGAGGGAAAATACATAATTAGACCAGATATAATGATCAAATTAAAATAAAGAGATGATGAGAGAAATTGGGGTACCTTACTATTGAGTCTGGCCTTCCTTGCTTCTTTAGTTTTTCTTTCTCTTCTCTCGGCTGCTTGTCTTCTGCCCAGAGCGGATCCCATCTCACACACACACACTCCACGTCAAACACTCACTCCTGTAGGTATGCTACAGTCCCAATGCCAAAACATCCTCCACATGGCCATATCCAGTACCCCTCCCCTTCATCTCCTTTCCTCTTGATCTCTGTCCTTCTCCTGTTGTCAAAGTAGCACATACACACTCACATGGTCACTCACACAAACAGTCACCCAAGCACAGGCGCACACTCTGACTTCTGTGCATGCACAGACAGACGGAGAGATGTTAAGGGGTGATTTTTGCAGGATGCTGAAGAGAACAGAGGGAGGGTGGGGAGAGAGAGCCAGGGAAGAGGGAGGGAAAAAATGAGGGAGGAGAGAAGTTAGAGAGAGGGAAAACAGGAGAGAATGAGAGAAAGTGGGCGGGGTGTAGAAGCGAGGACAGAAAGGGATATTCTAAGCGATAGGAAATCAAGAAAACAACGGGACACAGCCGTACACACACTGTAGGACGCGGCGCAGTCATTTCAGTCCAAACCAAGTGTTACACCACAATGGGAGCTTTACAAATATTGAATAATGCTCGTGTTTTTGTACCTTAGTGTTTCTGAGATTATCCTCAAATAACCCCTATTTACACAACTCCACACAAATGCACAGTATGTATTACCTTTTACACATCAACACAAAAAACATACATTATCAATATCTCAATCTTATGTTCCAGATATTGTTACTCTTTTTTTAAGAGCTAAATGTTTCTTCTTTTCACAGGACTTTCCATAATGAGAGCTTTGTATGTGAGGGATTCCCCAATGGAAACATACCCTCATCCCGTGCCATGAAGCTGTGTGTGTGTGTGTGTGTGTGTGTGTGTGTGTGTGTGTGTGTGTGTGTGTGTGTGTGTGTGTGTGTGTGTGTGTGTGTGTGTGTGTGTGTGTGTGTGTGTGTGTGTGTGTGTGTGTGTGTGTGTGTGTGTGTGTGTGTGTGTGTGTGTACGTGTGTGTACAGTATTATGCAGAAATCCCACATCAAATTCCATGAAAGCTGCAGTAGCACTGATAGGAGGGTTTAGGCACTTTGCTTATCCTCAGTGGCATCTCAGAACAATCATACACCTACAATGAGCCTCATTCTCTGTGCAGTGTTATTCTCAATTGAAAATATCACAGCAATTGTCATTCATAAATACAATAAACGGCCAACAACAATACAATAAGTCAGTGTAGGAGGAATAGCATTACTCTGTAATGCGTTTCATAGAGGAGCCTTTTGTGAATTATTTTTGCACACATGTCCACTACCAATAACCTTGACATGATGTGAATCAAACTGATAGGAACAATCATTTTTAGCTAAACAGTAAGCTTTTCATATTTTTGATTGTGTGTGAAATGTCTCAACTGGTTATGATATAAGCACAATCCAAAGCCCTTACTCTGACAGTATGCTCGGTTGAGTCAGTGAGCACATTGCCAAATAGTGCGTTACTAAATGCTCTCCACTACTATATGCCTCTTTAGCTTGTTACAGCCCACCCCCTCCCCTCTCTATGGAGCTGATGCCCTGGGCTTAATTCATAATTATATACACAGCATACCTTTCTTTAATCCTTCTTTTATGCCAACATTGTAAATATATATTGTATAGCCAGTAGGCATAATGTCTAACAGTTTAATCAACCTTTAACAGCATGAGATCTGCTCTCCTGTAGAGGATGTAGTGAACACAGAGTCACATTGATCAGTCCATAGAGTGAGGCATTAACACTCTGTTCCTCATATGTTAGACAGCAGGAAGTTGGTGATCTTGATTAGTGGATGATGTGATTTACTGTCATTTAAAAAAATGTTAGCAACCTAAAAATGGACATTGAAATATAGTGAAGACACAGTGTCAGTTTTGAATGTCAAACAGTCAATGAGCGTGTTTATTTAGGACTGATCTAAAATAAATTACAATTGATATAACAAGAAACCTATTGTCAAACTGCAAGAAAGCCCCCCCATTCTGCAGCCCTGTGCATCACATGGCTGACCTCCTACATCAAACACCCACATATTCTCTGCAGACCCCTTCATGGTGAACTAGGACAGTTTCCGAGTGAGGAGGTCTGGTTAGGTCGAATGTAAAGGGGGAAAAGAATGGGGAAATCCTGTCAATTATGACCTCATTTCAAACTTTAGCCTGCGGCTAACGGGGTCCACACCAGCAAAGTAGGCTAATGCCTGACCTCTGCCCAACAGGATGAATAGTGAACATGTTGACTGCCTAGAGTCACCCATAGCAGGATTCCCCTTTTTACACCAGGAAGTCATTATGCAACAAAAGCAAACGTGCCATTCAGAAAAAAAGAGCAAAATTGATAATGTATATAGTTATTGCAATTATAGCTGCTTCTTGAGCTCACGTTGCCAAATTACCACCTTCATCCTCTCAAGTGCTACAGCTGTCCTGGATTACTCATTTCTGAAAAAGCTCAACCAACACGGGAGCTACCCATTCATGCAGTGAGAAAACCTCAGTGGCTTGAGTTGCACACTCTTTTTTCTCTATTTGAGATTTGTACCATTTCTACTTCTACAATCATAATAAATGCTCTCTTTATAGATGATTTATAGTGTGAAATTACCAGCTAAATTGCAGCTGGGCAGAAGCTGATGGTGGGGGAGTTCAGTTTGTAGCACTGTAGCAGACGGCAGCCGCTCAGACCAGACTGGTTAGACAAGAGACAATATTTGAGAGTATGACTCATCCTTCTCATCACAGCTTTCCTGCGTCTCCCTCTCATTCACTGTTTCTCTTTCTCATGCTCTCTTCCACTCTTAATAGAAGTACACAGCAGAAAAAACTCACTGTCCATTCATAAACAGTAGATGGACAAAAAAGCCCAACAAACTAAAAGTTCACTCTTTTTCTAGGAAACCAGCTTCATTTCAATTGTCCAACATACTGTATATCCAGGACACAGAGCATTTGGCCTTTACTCCCTGTTACTTTATATTATTTAATAGTTTAACATTTATTTTCTTGCTGTTTATTATTATCATTTATATGTATTCTTAGTTAGCTTTATAAGTTAAAGTAGTTTCTATGCTTTTATTTTGAAGGCATGTTTTGGGCACTGGGTGATTAGAGCACCTGGTGTAATTGTATATATTGGACAGGTGGGTGGTGGGAGCCAGATCACTAGTAGGCAAAAGGTTTTTTACCAGGGTGTTTCGAGCCACAGGGTTTTCCAACCACAGGAAAGGAAAGCCTTAGGAAAGGCTTAAGGAACAAACCATAGGAAACCTGTTCATTGTCAATGATATTGGATCATAATAAATGTACAACGGAGAATCTTGTCTGGACCTGGATCATTGCCCTGCGTAAGATCTGCTAACTAGTGCCTCAGCGGCTGTATTATTTTAAGTTAATTGTCTGTTTTATTTCTATATGATTTTGGCCACTGCAAAGTAAAAAACCATGCCGTCAAAGCGGAATTGTTTTTTGAAGTTCTTTTTTGTGGATTTTTGGATTGCCCGCGTTTGAAGTGGAGTATTGGATTTCACTTTAAAAAGACACACCGGGCCCTGGACGGACTTCAACAACGGCACAGGAACATGGGCGGTATGTGAACATTTTCTCCAGTGGCTGTATAGGAAAACGGCCTCACTATTGGAGTGCTGGAGTCATTGTTTCGCCGCATATAAATGAACAGTGGATAAAGTCTAAAGAATAGGTCCGGACCGTTGGGAACGGGTGCGCACAGTGATTACGCACTCTGACGCGCGCATGCACGCGTTTTCTTTCTGTGAATAAATAACATAATGTGGATATTTAAATAAGGACAATCCAAGAGATGTATGCAAGACGTCGCCACAGGAACAGAAGTGATCTTCTGACGAGGTAAATCCTAAGGACATTGCCACCACACATGTTATGTTAAAAGGACTAATAATTCCAGACCACAGAAATGTCCTTCAGATTTATCATACTCTCATCGCAATTAATCAAAGGCTGAAGCACATTTAGGCAGTCCTTAAGAAGCATGGTCTGCCATTGAAGAGGGAAGCATGCATGGAGCCCAGGAGGAGGAGCTTAGAAAAGAAAAGATAAAACTTGCTTTTTAACTAAAACTGATGCACTCAATGCTATAACATTGACATCTGAAAATCCACACAAGGCGTGGATCGAAAGTCTGTGGAAAATGGAACGAACAGGAAATCGAAAGATAAAGTTTCCTTCTGCCCCGACAACAACTGTTTTCTCTCGCAAACCACAACTGGGTAGGTACATGTTCAGCTATATGAACATAGAAAATGAGGAACAAATTCCATAAAGGTTGATGGATCTAGTTCTTGTTTGCCCTGCTGGTTCACATAAGCAAAGACTAATTGGAGATTTTTGAAGCTGCAGCTGATTGTGTCACCAGAAGTCAACTGTCAGCCCTTCACATTGAAAGATTGAGGATACAGCACATCCTTAATTAAAGGCCATTTTCACCTGGACAAGTTCAGAGACATGTGTTCATAACTGGGGCCGGTGGACCTGGATGAGGCAATGGATCAGCTCTGGCTGCCCTGTTGTATGTACCTCTCCAGCTTGGCATTGAACAACAAGAAAGGATGTCCATTCAAACATCGAAAAACATCAACGCAGTTCAATGTGAAAGCACACAGAGACGTAAGGAGCAGGAAATAGATCACAAAGAGAGAGACCGCTCCAGACGTCAGAGAGTCAACAAAGTCATAACGCTCAGATCTGAACACAGGTGAAGAAATGGGAATCGCCGAGCCTCCAGAGTAGATGTTGGTGAACAGTGATGGAGGACACAGTGGAGCCTCCTTCCACCTGCAGAGGATGTTTGGATTGACAGAGCGGAATGAGAAACAAGCTCAGAAAATAATTTCAACAGGGATTTTCTTCATTGCAAATACAAGTGGACCCTGGATGAGGGAAAGGACGGACATAAGGATTGGTCAGGCTCTGCAGAGACCCCAAGGAGGAGACCAGTGGATTAATCGTTGGACCTGGGTTGAAGAGTGGACTGTCCTTTGCTCCGTCGAACTGGCTCGCAAGGGCCTAGTGTGGGTAGCAACTTTCAGTGGACTATGTGTGGTGCTGTATTGTGGTGATCTTTCGGTCCTCCTATGTGACTATTTTGTTCAATTCCTCGTCTCTGGGGTGTAGTTTCGATATGAAATGGGCTTCTGGGTGGTGATGGTTGCTTGGCCTACACTGAACTCAAATGAGTAACTGTTCGTCTATACTTGAAAAATATCGTTGGGTGCATTAAGCGTGTACTAGTGGACGCGTGTACATAAGAGCCTGATGCGATAATAGGTTTGCATTTAAGATATTCGTTGGTGTTTCGATTCGTCACCTGGTTCACATTAGGACGGGAGGCATGTTGGAGGGGGCCTATGTGTTTTGAGGATATATCTGGCGTTATATGAATAGTGATGCGGATTTTCAACCTGATCACCCTATGTTGGTGATGTTGAGGTTTTCTTGCTGTCGTTTATTCATATCATTTATATGTATATGCTGTGCTGGTATAGCTTGATTAAGGGGAAGCTCAGTTTTCTATGCCTTGGTATTGTTGTGAGACGCACGTGTGTGTGTCGGGGCACTGGTGATGGAAGGTGACGGGAGGGCCCAAAGTTCAACAGGTGGCTGAATGCTTATTACCGCATGTTGGCTGTGGACTCTATCTGCCGGGCCTTCGTGCTGTGGGGGTTGGGGGCGTGTGATGGACCCCAGAGTGGTCGATGTCCCAAAGCCTTCTATGTGAGCGCCCGATCGGCGGGGAGCCCTCGTGTACCTGGAAATAGGGACCTAAGGTGTCCTCAAGGGCGGTACCCTCGCCTTCCTGGTGGCACCTTGGTGGTTCACCGCAGGGGATGTGTCACAACGCGTGACAAGGAGGTGTGTTCCGTACAGGCTCTACTGGAGGAAAACAGTGTTGCTTGAAGATGGTATATCTATACGACTCGGGATGGTAAATAAGGCCGTGTCTCATTGATCGCCATTTCTGACAACTCTGATATTGGGTAATTGTAATGATTGAATACAATGATACTATCGCTGGAGAAATCTTGGATCTTTGTTCTCTGTGTGTGTAGTTTCGATTTGCTCTGTTTTTTATGGGCTACTGGTGCGGAAATAATGAATCTTGTCGAATCTCCTAACTCTATGTATGCTGAGCTCTCGATGTCGTCGAGGACTTGTGTTATATTATAGGATATGTGAGATGTGGCTGTTCTCTAGGTATTTGTTCATTCCTGAGTAGTGAGATTCTGTTGGGCCAGCTTGGATTACACTCCCCAGAGTACTAAATGTTCACGAATGAGTCGCGCTACAACAGAGGACTGTTGCTCGCACGCCTACTATACTGATGCCGTGGTCGTATTCCTGAGAGGGAGACAGCGAATATAGTATAGTATTTTGAAATGTCCTGGATAGGACTGTATGCTGTCAGTTTGTTTACATGAAAGCTCTTCAAAAATTACACCTAGTAAAAACACGATACATGCTGATTCATTGTAAAGAGCATGACAAGCCAGTAATAATGTACAACTTTAAAAGGTATTTTGCTTATTCAATGTTCTGAAAAAAGATCTTGATAGGTGTAGAGTGCCACATTAAGGTAGTTTAAAGGATTCCTCAAACAACGATAGTGACATTACTAATACGATATTTTTTATGGGATATTATAGGGAGGCTCAGCTAACAAGCTTAAACCTTTTCAGAAGCATAATCTTATCTTCAGTTCAAGAAATTATGCATATTAAAGAACATTAGTTCTAACATTTGGGTTTATAATTAGCGTTCGGTTACTTTGTGGTCTGATCTAATGTGTTATTTTATTCATGTTCCATTATTTCTGTGAGTGCAGGCATGTAGGAGCAGACTCTTGCATCCACAGCAGCAGTTGTCTGCACCATGGTAGATGTGGGAGATAGTATTGGGATGAAAGAGTGTGGAACAGGATCCATTGTTGGTCGGCCCCTTGAGTTTCCTAATTCAGTTTTCTTGGTGGAACCTGTCCATTCCTCCAGTCGGCGCGCGCGAGCAGGAACCATCTCGTCTGTTGTTTTATATATTTTATTCTGCTCAGTTTAAGGTTAGTGGAGACGTGTTGACTCGTAATGATGGCTGTAGTTAGGGTGTAGGTATAGGGCGTGTTGCGGGGAAATCTCCTCTGAAGTTGAGCTCCGAACCCCTCTTGTTAAGATGCCATGGGCTGGGGTGACCGGGGGTCGCCACCCATCTCCGGGGGGCGGTCACTGGGGTCGGGTCGTCGCTGTCCTCGGGAAAGCCGTTTATTGTTTGCTCGCGCCGCCTGTTGGTGAGATTTCCGCCATATGCTGAATAGTGTTTGTGTGTTGGTGTGTCGCGCGTCACGTCTTTTCCCTCGCGTGTTGCAACCTTCGTTTTGTAACGTTCCACGTGAGAGGAGTCACTTTGGACGGAAACTTGATGTCCGAAACTGATCGTTTAGTCTTTTGTCAGCATCCGTATTGTAGTAAGGAGAGACGATTCGTGCAACTGTAAACTTTCAGCAATGGACTCAGTGGCACCTGTCTGCGCTCGTCTCATTATTCATATCACAGCGCGAGACCGGTTTATCACAGCTCTCTGTGTGTTGTTTGTCT
>NW_011369945.1:26090242-26100970 GCF_000735185.1 Notothenia coriiceps
TTCTCCGGAATAGCTATACAGTATATATATAATAATAATAATCAGTTTAGTGTGAAATGTGACATTGAAAGGAAAGTGGCAGAAAAATCTGGAAATATTCACATTTAGTGTAGAGCAAGGAGTTAAATTGCAGAGGACACAGTGAATGTTCTATTCCCCAACTCCTGCTGTTGTGTTAATCCTACCAGAATGGGGTTTAAAAACCCTTTTAAGCTGTATTTGGCAGTGTATCCTTTAAATCTGTTGACCGTAAATCTTCTAACACAGTCACTAGACTTTATTTAAGAATTGGACATAGTCACATAGTAATGTTACAGTTACATTTTATCAAATAAAAACAACCGTTGAGGGGTTGTCATGGACATGAAACCCCTTTATATGTGTTAAGACAAACCAACCCGTTCAATAAAGTAAATTCAAGAAGCTAGTAATTGTCCTTTTACCACATGTTGTTAATGTAATTATGGTACACTAAATGCATAAGTAAAACACATTGCACCGTGTGTTGCATTTTATTTTAGTGTTTTCTTTAATTTGTTTTAATTAAGGCATTTTTATTTTCTTCATATAGTACCGATCTAATTACTTTCAAATAAGTCTGGCAATAGTTCTTAATGTGTTAGTGGTGTTGACATTTGAAGGTCACATGCATCTCTTTTTATATATTCTTTCTGCCAATCATTCATGATTTCAATGTTGCAAATATGCCATCCTGAAGGAAATGCCCCTGAATGCCAACACTGGGTTAAAATAGTTTTACATGTACTCGTTCTCCAATTTTCTGGAGATGAGCTTAGTTGACACTCGTACCGAGAGCTGGCACAGAAACTGACCATCATTTCAAATCCCTATACACAGGGAGCTTGCAGAGATTTAACTTGCTGGTCACGAGCTGCACAGGTGTCACAGAAAAGTGCTATTTTCACACATGCCAAACTGGTGCAATTGTATTTTGTTTTTAAGGTCTTGCCGTCAAAATGCCAGTTAGGGCAAGGTGAACCCAGGATGCTTGTGTCGCAAATAACAACCAGTATCTGGTTCACAATGAAGCTGCTGCTTTTGTGAACTGTAAAGCTGTGGCTGTTCAAATGGAACAGCTCGGGCAGTTATGACCCTTTTTAAAGAGATAAAAACAGGGTTCTCGGACCAGCATACACACACACCCAAGGATCAGTGAGTGCGTGCATACAAATAAAGAAGTATCCACTAACAAAGGTCCACTTGTGACTGCTGGTCTTCTCTTTGATAGTGTCACACTGGCAGCCAGAGGTTATTATAGCTGACTGCCTGCCCGGGATGCCTAGGCCCATGGCACACACACACACACACACACACACACACACACACACACATTCAGGGGGTGTTTTTGCACCACAGGAAAACATGGTGTTCCATCTTTCTCCGACACCAGCCTTTCCACCCCCTCCTCCCCCTACTCCCTCTGTCCTGCTGCCTTCAGCACATCAACACCTTCCTCCCAGCATCCCTCTCCGGCCACCCATCGCCTGAAGTGACATCTGCCATTGAGCTGCGTGTCAACGACCAGTTAGTCGGTCAGTCAATTCAGCATATCCGTCAGTTAACCTGTCGGTCAGAAGCGAGTCTGCTTGCTTTCCAGTTGGACGGTCTTCCCGTCAGTCAATCAAACAGACAGCTTGTCATTGATGCCCCCTGTCAGTCAAACATGCAAACAGTCAGCTGCATGGCTTTGACCAACGCAGCACTGCGCCATCACTTTACAATTCTGATTACAGTAATTATTTTCATTTAGGAAGTCCGTTTTATAGACTTTAACATTTTGAAATCTGTCAGGTATTGATTATTGATAATTGGTACTGATTATTTCATAGTGGCAGTCAAAAATACTGTCATCAGCAAAGATGGCAACCAGACAGCAACTTTTGGGTAAAAAAAGCTGCATCTAAATGCACAATGTTACTGGATGAGGCATAGCACAATGCATGGCTTAGTGGTATGACACCATTAGTTTGAGTAAAATATCACTGTTTTGGTATATCTACAGATAAAAACCAACACAGACAGAAAGACGGACACTCAAACACACTCAAAGATAATGAGGCAGAAAGGGACAAGCACAGTATTAATTCATTAGCGAATGAAATCTATATTGATGTTATATATATGTGTGTGTATGTGAGGTGATTCATAATTGTTCGAGCATATCAAAACTGCTAGAAACTTGTACGTTCAATTGAACACATATTCTCACACTCTGATGCATTAGTGTTCTAAACGCCCACACTTACCTGTTGCATTTTCACATATAAATTAGCCTGAGGGAAGATGGCTGACCCTGTCGGAGCCACATCTGTCAGCACAGTAAATAGACGCAGGATTAGCACCAGTTGGGACTTTCTCCAAACAGCATCTGATTTGCAGTTATAATTAGGTTGAAGCTGTTTTGATTCTACCCTCACTGCAAACAAATTATGAGGGAAGGACAGACGGAAATAAGGGAGCAACACTGAAATACTGCCACCTTGAAGTACTTATGCATTTGTTACATTCACAGGCACCTGTTGCCCCCTACAAAACATACACACACACACACACACACACACACACACACACACACACACACACACACACACACACACACACACACACACACACACACACACACACACACACACACATACAAAATAATTTCTTATAATTTGATTCTGCTCTGCCACTGTAATTACATTGTTTTTTCCACTGAATTACGTAAGATTTAAAAAAAAGATTGACAAAACACAGCAGATTCACTACCAGTATACAATTGTGGATGTATTCGCACCTGGAAGAAACAACATATTTGAGCTCAAACAGTGATAATGCACTCTTGCTGATGCAAAACTGAAGGCTGCATGACCTCTAACAGGTTTAGAAGAAACTTGAATTTACCTTGTGGAGTTTGAGCATGTGTGTGTTAGTGGTTGGGGGATTAAATGTGCCCGTGAATTCTTTAAATTAATTATGGATGATGGACACATTTGTTATGTTTCCTTCCCAGATCCCTGCCTCTTTCCCACTACAATGTGTCTGACTCACCACTTTTTGTTGTCAATTGTTTGAAGAAAATTCTGATTATGTATCCTCATGCTGGGCATTAGATGTATATTAAAACTATAAATGGCTTTTATTAAAGGTTAACATGTGAAATAAAAAAAACATATTGCATTTAGCTGACGCTTTTATCCAAAGCGAATAAGTGCATTCGACCAAGAAGATACAAACTTGAAGAAAACAGAATCATATACATCAGGTTTCATAGAGCTAAAACATTTCAAGTGCTACTCAACTGGCTTTAGATAAGCCAGTCCTTTATTAGTATAAGTGCTTTGTTAGCAATTGTATTGCTTGAAGTGGAGTCGAAAGAGAGCTTTCTGCTGTCCTGATTTCAATGGGGAGCTCATTCCACCATTTTGGAGCCAGGATAGCAAACCGACCTGTTTTTGCTGATGGGAACTTGGGTCCCCCTCGCAGTGCGGGTGCAGCGAGCCGTTTGGCTGATGCAGAGCGGAATGCACGTGCTGGGGTGTACGGTTTAACCATGTCCTGGATGTAGGAAGGGACACATTTTTTAAGGTTATCGTTGTCTTCTTAATGTTAAGGTCCAGTTTTGGTTTGTGTGGCAGGTAGTATGGCAAGTGTTTGTATGCCTTTTTTTTGTTTTAGGTATACTGTATGTGTTTGATTATTTTGTTTTTTTGTTTGAACTACTGCAAGCAGAGAAAACCTTTCAAAACAAATGCGAGTTAATCGATCTGTTGTGTCAGAAATATTTGGACCACATTGACACAGCTTCAGGATGAACAAATAAATTAAAACACAACTTTTATCCAATAGCAGCAGCACTTAGAAAGAAGTATGTCATAAGTGACCGCTCTCCTTCAACACTTTAGTTATTATAGACAAGTCAAGTCAAGTCAATGTTATTCATACAACCGGATATCAGAAATCACAATATCCCTTCAAGGGGCTTTAAAATCGGTTCAGCATGACACCCTCTGTCCTTGGACTTTCGATTCAGATAAGAAAACACAGTGCTATAGTTCAGTGGACTCTACTCTCAAACAACAGTCATGCATTCTGTTAACATTTGTTAGATAAAGGGAAGCCAAGCTTTTTATGATATACAGTCAAATGCAGAGACCTTGGTTTGCTTGCAGTAGTCTTTCCAACATATTGTTATTGTATTTCATACAGCTCTACATGCTGGTTCTATCTTCAAGCCTTTTCAATGGATTGTTAAACTTTGATAATGAAGCTTTTAAATGCATGAAAAGTCAAATAGGATGTATCTGTTTCCATTAAGTCAGCCCTGAAGGCCCTATTCGAGTTGGCTGCTCTTATGCAGCTTTTTACAAGGCTTATCTTTCAGTGTATTCTACATAGTCATTGAACTGTAGAGCATAAAAGTAAATGAACGGTTAAAAAGCATCCAAGTAATTTTTTTGTAGTAGTATTTAAAGAGGAGCAAAGGCACTACCTGCACATATACAATCATAATGTAATGGCCAGGAGGTGTGAAGGCTGTTTATCCTGCTGAAAGCCTTCGACTCTGACAGCCTGCCATGAAATATGCAGAAATGAAAAATGTCTCTCTGTGAGTATATTTTGAGAAGCTGTTTAGTCTGTCCAAAATGTGTTCTCAAATCCCACCGCTAACTGAAGGGTATGATCCTTCCCTGGATGGAGAGAATGAATAACACAAACATATCTGATGTGTTTCGGCGTCACTGGATGGCAAAAGTAAACCAGGCTTCTACAGCTTACTTCAGGTTTAAAGAGAGCATCAGCACACATTTCTGATGTTAGAGACATGACAACCCCATGACTATTTCATGGAAACAATGTTGACAGTCGGCGCACTGCTCCTCTAAGGTTCAGGCCCCAGCTGGTTGCTTGTAACTTGTGTCTCCTTTAGTTTATCAGAGCAGTGTAGTACATCCACTAGAAGACCATGATGAGTTATGTGTGGCTCGAGTCATGTTATATTAATCTCTTCTTACAGCCTCAAAGGATTGGATTTTTGTGAGAGGATCAATCTAACAGTGTTGACCTTTCTTCTCACGGATTACAAAATGTTGCTGTATTTATCTTCAATGTCATAATCGCTCTTTATTTTATACTGAGATGGGAGGTTACTGCTTAGTATAGGCTCTATCCAGAATCATTTAAGAGCCTCATGGTTTACTTGAATTAGGATTATGTTAGAAAAAGATCTTCAGTAATTACCGTTTGTGTTTTTAGTCAGAACCGAAAACGTGGAACTAACGTAAACTTAGTGCATGCTTCAGTGCATGGCTCTGCTAATGGTTTCTATAATGACAAACACAAACAAGTTTGGAAAGGTAATTGCAGTTTACATAGCAACAACATTTTTTTTCAAAACAGCTTTTTCAAAATATATAGCTTTTGTTCATGGTGGAAGAAGATAACAAAACACTTTCGTTAAAGTGTCACTAATACGGTTTAAGAAATACAGTTACAAGCAAAGAAGTACAAAAGTATTAGCATCAAAATATGCTTAATGTACCCAAAGTAAAAGTACTCATTATGCATAATGGCCTATTTTAGAATCATACAGTTTATTTGTACGCATGACAATGTGCGTCATAATGCTGGATCATGATTATGATGATCAATATGCACACTTAAATGTTGCAGCTGGTAAAGTGGAGTTAGTTTTGACAAATGTATATCCTGCTGGGTAGTTTGATCTTTAATAATAAATAATAAGTTTGACCTTCTCCAAAATATAGTGGAGTAGAAGAATAAAGCAGCATAAAACAATAGATGCATTATGTGTGTGTTTGTGTGTGTGTGTGTGTGTGGGGGGNTTGTCTGTATTGCTGTTTTTGTGAGTGTGTACTGTTTCTTATGTGAGGTTTTCCAGTTGTATTTTGGAGGGTAGCAAAGTCAGTCATTTCTAACTCTTCTCACATTAATTGCACACAAACAGAAAATGGCAGAGCCCACATTAAGAGCATACAATGTTAACCCTTAAATGGGCATTCACATAGAAATATTTAGGACATTTAATTTGATTGCGATTTTCGAAATTACACCCATACAACATTGTTATTACACCCATATCACACATTAATTCAGCCCTATTACACCCATATTACACCCATGTAACACTGTTATTACACCCATGCTCACACATACTCCATAGTAAGTACACCATCATTATATCCACATTACAAATTAATACAACCATACACGTTACGCCAGTATTCCACCCATATTATACCCATGATACATTGTTATTATACCTATATTACACTGTTAGTATACCCATACTGTATGTCAGCCATGTAACACAAGTATTACACCATGGACACAGCCTGTATCGCCCAGGATATACGAAAACAATTATGGGTTAAACCTTTTCAGTTTCAGTAAAAAAAGTTTGAAGTCTCTGGATGAATTAAGGTAAAAGACCTTACCAAAATCAGTTACGGTCGTTCCACAGAAACATGACTTCTATCAGTGCTACAGTAATGTGATATTAATGAAAGTCATAAGTAGAGTTAAATGATACAGTGAAATATAAAGGAATATTAACAGATATAAACAGCTGTGATGACCTCCATCATGAATGAGCAAAAAAGGACGGGCAAAGGTTAACTTTAAAACCTCTATTTGGCTATTTAGCTCAATAGTGAGGATTTTTTAATTGCAAATGTATTGCTATTATTTAAAGTGCTCAGTGTTACATCAGATAGAGATAGAGAATGAATATTTAGTTCTCAGCTGTTGAGTGTGCCAACCTTTTGTCTGTCTTTTACTGTATTTATTCAAAGGCAGTTTTATTAACTATCCAGTTTACTTTTCAGATGTTATGTTGAGATGTTTATCAGCAATTATTTTTTGATGTATCAGGAGAAAGATCAACAGATGAATTGTTCTATGTTCTCAGTTGAATTCATTACATCGTCTGAACATTTAATTTTTACACCTAACAATGCGGAAGTCAGGCATAAGATCTGCACACTCCGCTGATAGATTTCATTTAACAGAGCGCTGCCGTCTAACAGAGATTTGTGTCAGGCATTGTCAAGTTATCAAGCAGAAATCAGTTATCTGCCGAGGCGAAGAAGAGGTCTCCCAGATGAGACTGGCAATGCTGACTCAGCAGAAAAGTATTGACAGGTAAGAGGAAATGACCGCTGCATGTTCTCAAAGAGGAAGATGATTAAATAAAGGGGTTATAGTTTGAAGGTAGTTCTTCAGTGAGGAACTTGACGGACTTGCCCTCTGGATGGCAGTCAGTAGTGGATGATTCACAAACCTCGTTGGCAGAGATCGCTGTGGCATGAAAGATGCTCTGCAGAAATAGTTCCTTGGTGATTGAGATTGGATGGGAAATTATACAAATTCTGAACTTTTAGAGACATTTTACCAGATCCTATACTATGCCTTATTCATGAAATGTTTTAGGATATACTAAAATATTACTTTTTTATGACGTTTTCTTATTACACTTTTTGCGACATGAAAATCATATTTTTTGAATGCCATTTTTACAGCTTACTATCAGTGTTGGGACTAACTAACTGTTACTGTAACACCTTTATTTTTGGCAGTAACTAGTACTCTACGGCCCGTCCACACACAGGCATGAAAAAAATCTTTCAAAGCTTCGCCCATTCACTTGAATGGGGTGACGTAGAAGATTTTTAATCTTCGCCGAACTGCATTGTGGGGAGCGGAGCATGGCTTTGCAAGCATCGTGAGCATCAAAAGTTGAGCAATGTTCAACTTTTGATGCTCCCGATGCTTTCGAAGCTGGCATCAGCCCATCAAATCCCGTGTATGCAAATCCCGCCAGTACAAGCGCTAGCCAATCAAACCGCGTGCAAGCTGGGAGAGCCAGACCGCAGTTCATTTCAAATCGTCAAAAATGGTACATTCTCTGTTAGCTTACGTTCGCCCCAATTGAGCTAGCAGTTCATTTCCTCATATTCCAAACGAGAAATTACGGTAGCAAACCACCCGGTTCTTAACGACCAGAACTATTTACCGGGATACAAACCGGAGGAACCAGGCATGGAGGGAGGTGGCAGAGACAGTGGGTGAAACTGGTAGGTGGGTGAAACTGGTAGGTGGGTGAAACTGGTAGGTGGGTGAAACTGGTAGGTTTTCGCCTGTTTGGAGAGTTTATATCCAGTTTACTTCGTTTTAACATTGCTATTGCTTTGTATGTCGGGGGCGGGAGATTCATGTGATTGGTTGATGGTCGCGTTGCTCGCAAAAAATCGCAAAGCTTCAGACACGCCCAGCATCAAGATTTGTTTCATGCCTGTGTGTGGACGGGCCGTTACTATGTTATTTTTTGTATATAGTCTCGGCTCCCGAACGTTGGTGAGCGGCGCCAACAGCGAGGCGAACAGAGATGAGAACTGTACTTAAGTACAGTAGGCCTACTTGAGTAAATGTACTTAGATACTTCCTGTGTCACATGCGGAGACGCGCTGTGGGCGTGTTTGTGTTTACTAACAAGACTATCATGGCGGCTGCGGAGCTCAAGTCGAGTTTCTCCGCCTGGAGATATTCTCACTATTTCACTTTTGTCGAGCACAACGAAAAGAACGTTTTAGTTAAATGTAAGTTGTGTCTTGGCGGGTCAAAGATCCTATCTACTGCCCGAAACAGCAATTCAAATCTGTTGAAACATCTGCAGAAACAACATGCTGGGATGAAGCTAGTAGCTAAAAGACCACAGACCCAGACTCATCCGACGCCACTCCACCTCCACCTAAGCAACAGCGGCTGGATTTTAACCGAGGGACTGCAAGCCGGGGAAAAGTTGATAAAGCCATTGCACGGTATGTTGTAGAACACATGCAGGCTATTTCTACTATTTCTATTGCTATTTCTTGATCAACAGATTGTAATATTCTCCAAAGCAATAACAGTACTGAAATGAAGGCTATAAGGGCATTGATGGGAGCCCAACAGTAACGCGTTTTGGTGTAAGTAATCAGTAAAGTAACTGAGTTACTTTTGAAATGAAGTAACTAGTTACTGGTTTTCAGTAACTAGCACAACACTGCTTACTATACTATGACCTTTTAATTACTTTTTTCATGAAGTAACAGTAAGTAACTTTTTAAATGCCACTTTTGACAACATCCATCCATCCATCCATCTTCTCCCGCTTATCCGTGGTCGGGTCGCGGAGGTAGCAGTTCCAGCAGAGAGCCCCAAACTTTCTTTTCCCTGGCCACATCAACCAGCTCTGACTGGGGGATCCCAAGGCGCTCCCAGGCCAGCGAAGAGATATAATCCCTCCATCTGGTTCTAGGTCTACCCCTTGGTCTCTTCCCAGCTGGACGTTCCTGGAAGACCTCCCTAGGGAGGCGCCCTGGTGGCATCCTAACTAGGTGCCCGAACCATCTCAACTGGCTCCTTTCGACGCGAAGGAGGAGCGGTTCAACTCCGAGTCCCTCCCGGATGACCGAACTTCTCACCTTATCCCTAAGGGAGACACCAGCCACCCTGCGGAGAAAACCCATCTCGGCCGCTTGTACCCGCGATCTCGTTCTTTCGGTCATGACCCGTCCTTCATGACCATAGGTGAGGGTAGGAACGAAAATGGCGCGGTAGACAGAGAGCTTTGCCTTCTGGCTCAGCTCCCTTTTCGTCACAACGGTGCGGTAAAGCGACTGCAGTACCGCTCCCGCTGCTCCGATTCTCCGACCCATCTCACGCTCCATTGTTCCCTCACTCGAGAACAAGACCCCGAGATACTTGAACTCCTTCACTTGGGGTAAGGACTCATTCCCTACTTGGAGTGGACAGTCCATCGGTTTCCTGCTGAGAACCCCTTTATAGTATAGCTATTTACTTCTTCTGATAACCTTTATGCTTGTATGTAGAGATTATCCTGCTGAACAACAAGTTTAAGTATAAAAAACTTCTGCGTGCAAAAGACATTTACTTCAATATTCCAAAATCCAAAAGGAACAATCCAATTGTCTCAGCTCTTAGCCTTTGTTATAATCACTCCCTGGTCCTTCAAACAAATACATCATCACCACTCGATTCTCTTTGATGAGTTGGTACTCCGAGTTTTTAACAAAAAACAAAGTGTAAAATAAATAGTGAATCAACATAATAGTTGCCATAGGAAAAAAACAGTCTTTTTAACGTGTCATAAAAAGATAAAGCATATGGAGTTGTTGACCTTAATACTAGTCACCCTTGTATCGGTGCTGTTGGAAGAGGAAATTTACTTTAGAGTCTAAACGGGGAATTACTCGAAGAGGCGGAGGAGACGCTAGTCCGGAGTGAAGGCAAAGTGAAGAAGGTAACGTGACTAAGCCGATCCGACTTGTCGGTTAGTCTCACTAAAGAAAATCGGCCTAGACGGGCGGCCAAACCGGGCTTTTCCGCTAGCCGGGCCTGACTTTTTCTGGGCTGCGCACGCCCTGTGTCATAGACTCAATCCGCGCACACGCCGCCGACGTAGCAGCCGCGGACTCGGGCGGCCTGCGGCTATTAGCGCGGAGCCCACACAGGGACGGAAATCTACTTCTGCATTCCAAACCTGTCTCACATACTTGTCGGACGACAAATGTCTCTGAATGTCAACCTAAGACTACGCTTGTACTTTGTATCCAGGACTGACATCGTGGGAGTGTAAACAGTCGTTCTTCTGTCTGTCTTATGTACGTCCACATCTGACCGCATACGTCGCCATAGAATTTT
>NW_011369945.1:26101015-26116150 GCF_000735185.1 Notothenia coriiceps
GTGAAGGCCTGTTTATCCTGCTGAACCTCTGACTCTGAAACAGCCTGCCATGAAATATGAGAAATGAAAAAATGTCCTCTCTGTGAGTATAATTTGTGCAGAATCTTTTAGTCTGTTCCAAAATGTGTTCTCAAATCCCCACCGGCTAACTGAAGGGAATGAATCCTTCCACTGGTGGAGAGAATGAATAACAGCAAAACATATCCTGAAAGTGTTTCGGCGTCACTGGATGCAAAAGGTAAAACCAGGCTTTTCTTCAGCTTACTTCAGGTTTAAAGAGAGCCATCAGCACCGCACATTCTGAATGTTAGGAGACATGACAACCCCCAATGACTATTTCATGGAAACAATGGTTGACAAGTGCGGCGCACTGCTCCTCCCTAAAGGTTCAGGCCCCAAGCTGCGGTTGCTTTTGTAACTTGGTGTCCCTCCTTTAGTTTATCAGAGCAGTGTAGTTTAACAATCCACTAGAAGACCCATGATGAGTTATGTGTGGCTCGAAGTCATGGTTATATTAATCTCTTCTTAACAGCCATCAAAGGATTGTGTTTTTGTGAAGAGGGATCATCTTAACAGTGTTGACCTTTCTTCTCAACGGATTACATGATTTTGCTGTATTATCCTTCCATGTCATAACGGCTCCTTTTATTTTAATACTGAGAATGGGAGGTTACTGCTTAGAAATAGGCTCTATCCAGAATCATTTAAGAGCGCCCATCATGGTTTATCTGAATACGATTAATGTTAGAAAAAGAATCTTCCAAGTAAATTACCCGTTTGTGTTTTTAGTCCAGACCGAAAACCGTGGAACTAACGTAAACTTAGTGCATGCTTCAGTGGCATGGCTTCTGCTAATGGTTTCTATAATGACAACACCAAACAAGGTTTTGAAAGGTAATTGGCAGTGTTACAATAGCAAAACAACATTTTTTTTCAAAAACAGCTTTTTTTCAAAATCATATAGCTTTTGTCTATGGTTTGGAAGAAAGATAACAAAAACACACTTTCTTTCGTTAAAGTGTCACTAATACGGTTTAAGAAAATACAGTTACAAGCAAATGAAAGTACAAAAAGTATTAGCATCAAAAATATGCCTTAATGTACCCCAAAGTAAAAGTAACTTCATTATCGCCATAATGGCCTATTTTAATGAATCATACAGTTTATTTGTACGCATGAAACAATGTGCTGTTCATAATGCTGGGGATCATGATAGATGATCAATAAAATGCAAACTTAAATGTTGCTGCTGGTAAAAGTGGAGTTAGTTTTGACAAATGTATATCCCCTGCGGGTAGTTTTTTGATCTTTAATAATAAATAATAAGTTGACCTTCTCCAAAAGTATAGTGGAGGTAGAAAGAATAAGCAGCATAAACAATAGATGCATTATGGGTGTTTGTGTGTGTGGTGTGTTGTGGGGGGGGGGGATGAGTATCGCATGTGTGTAGTGTGGGGGGGGAGTGAGTGGAATCCAGCATGTGTGTGTGTGGGGGGGGGCGAAGGAGTGAGTGATCGCAAATGTGTTGTGTGTGAGCGGCATAAAAGATGTGATGTTCACACTTCTCTCCACAGTATGTATTTATGGGTATCTGCCTTTGCATTTCTCTCTGCTCTTCATGTACGCCTGAATCTGATCTTTCTGTCAGTTTTTGAACATTATAGATTGCTCACCCGGGGGCTGGAAAGATCATCCTCTTCCTCCACTTCGCGAGTTAATGATGGTGGTCTACCAGCAGGGGGGTTGACGCTGCCTGAGGACAGAATTGAAGCCTCACTGCTGGCAAAGCCCTCCCGGCCTTCATGTCAATATGGCCTCTATTAAGAAGCTACTAGCAATACAGTTGCCTGCGAGATGAGGATATGATTTAAAGGCATACCCAGGAGTGAGCGAGAGGGCTGGTGGAAGCTGATTTGGTCAGTGTAAATAATTGAAACTGTGCTTTGAGCCAGAAAGTATGCTTGTGTGCAGGTATTTGACACGTCTTTCTGCAAAGCTAACGGCATTACTTTATGTCTGTGCCAGCCGTGTTGTGTGCCTGCATGGTCATAGTGATAATGACCTTCTGCACAAAGGGGCTTAGTCCCATCCTGGAGGCCTGCTGTACTAAACTTCAATTGAGAATGTGGACAACAATTGTAGTCACAGCGGCAAACATTGAATATTCACCGTGACGGACCAGAGGGAGCTAAGCTTTCTGGGGTTTCTACGTTGATTTGAAGTCCAACAGATTATAATATACTTATGCTGTCCTTTACTTTATCTGTAAGTCTATTGATCTGTTTGGCAGGAACATTTGGTCAGATATGTAAAGCTTCTGTAACAGGAACCAAACACATTCATAATGGGACTTCAAACTGCACAGAAAATGTGCCTATGCCATGAGTGACAACACTCTTTCTGAGCTTTAGTCATCCTACTCAGGTGAGTCAATTTTATTTATCTCACGGAATATTACAAACCAGAAGTTTGCCCTAGGGGGATTTTTTCAATCTGTACAGCATTTGACACCCTGTGCACTTCGACACCACAGTTTAGAATGGGAAAACTCCAAATGTAATGGAAAGAACATGCTAGCAAACAGTTCTCTGTGTAGACCCTGAACTGAATGCAACCAGAGGCAATGCTACTGACTTCCCTCCTAGTTGATCAAAAGAATACTTTTTGAACAGTGCCACAGTGAACTCTTTGAAAAGGCAGTGTGTTGACAATGTTAAGATATCTTCAAAGGCTGCCCAGCTTTCTTCTTATACAGTATACAGTACAATGTGGAGTACTGGCAGTACTGTTTTCGATGTATTGTTATCATACTGTATTACTCTTTACTTTTGCTGCCATCTTGAATGGATTCTAAGACTTGTATGATGCAGCTTTTGAAAGTCTCTAGATTCAAATAAATATTTCTGTTAGTTCATAAAGTGAACACTAGAGCCTTCTTTCAGTCGGCTGCTGCTATTGTGCTTTCATCAGGCTTATCTCTCAGCGTATTGTACTGTATCATTGTGCAGTACTCCATAAATGAATAGTTGAACAGCTCACATCATTTAGGTATTTGTGTAAAGATAAGTAAAACCACAGCCTGAATAAAATATACCAAAAGTAATGAAATGTAATGGTCATAAGGTGGCCAGGTTTACTCTTCTGGTAGCCTACGATTCTGACTGTGAAATAATGCACAGCGTGTTCTCTGACTATATATTGAGACACTATTAAGTCTGTCAGGCTATTTACTGAAGGGTATGATGCTTCCCTAGAGGCAGAGAAGGAAAAACAAAAAAAGCATCTCAGCCAAACTCTCCCTGACATGTTTTGACATCATTGGACGGCAAAAGAAAACCTGGCTGCTACAGCTGACTACAATCATAAAGAGAGCATCAGAAGTGTGGATGTCATAGAGTTGACACAAATGTGCATGAGTGAGTGAGAGCTGGTGGAAGCAGTCGAAATAATTCAAACTCTTGTCCACTGCTGCACATTGAGCCAACAAGTATGCGTGTGTGCAAGTATGCGTCTGCCACGTTTCTCTGCATAGCTAATGGCATGACTTGATCCCCGTGCCAGCCGAGTGATGTGCCTGCAGGGCCATGGTGATAATGACCCTCTGTATAATGGAGCTCATTCACATCCTGGGTGCCTGCCGTACTTAAGTTTAATTTAGTCTGTGGAGTACAAACCCAGTCGCAGTGACAAACACTGAATTCTCGCTGTCACTGGCTAGAGGGAGCTTAGCTGCGTGGAGCTGTGCGGTGTCTCAAAAATGTAAAGTCCCACGGTGAATTACATGCCACCCATACATTTCTCAACACATTTTGAGATGTTCTTTCCCACTGGTTTGTGCAGTGCTCTGTCAAGCTGGAAAACTGAAAAAAATCCCATTTACCATGTGTTAGGGGAAGAAAGAGATGGCAGACAAAATGTGTTTTCTTTTTGTTGTGCTCAAAGCAGGAAACCAGAGATTTGTTTTTGATTAAACTGAATTGTAATGTTTGCATACATTGCTAAATTAGGCGGTTAAACACATCCCGATTTCTAATATTAAGGATGTTGTGACATACAGTATATGCATGATGTTCATTTTGATTCTTCAAAGCTCCTTGCACAGAGGGTTTAACTGAATATACTGGAAGCCCATGTGTTGAAATTGATGCATTCACAAGAGAAGACTGGTGTCAGTAACCATAATGACTTTAAAGATTGTTTTATGGAGCCATGTTTGTACCACAGCCACAGTTCAGCATCCTCCAGCAATAATATGTTATCTTTGTTTTTCAGTTAGATGCAATACGCCTGCAGGAATATATATGAATCCTTCTCTTTGATGTTCCTTCTCTTTGATGTTACCATGTCCTTTATGTGACACAATTTAGACTTGTGTTTTTCATAGTAAATTATTTAAGTCATTCTCTCTTTTAGTCTCGGTTTATAGGTTCTACAACTCCAAAGAATTTCAAAATGTTATTAAATCTGAGTGACTTACCACATGTTGACTTGCAATATTGGAAAGTCATGGTTTTATGGCATGGAAAGACACACGGAGTTTGTGAATATTATAAATATTATGGTTTTATACTTGAAAACCAAGATTCAAGCTGTAATACATTTTTGAAAAGAGTGTTCCCTCTGCATATGCTTGGTTGTGCATAATGGCAGGTTTTATAACCAATACCAGTGAAGACTAATTCACTCTTTGAGCATAAGACAGTGACTCATGCTGCTGCTCGGTATTTGTCGATGTGTATAGGAATATTTGATTTCTTCAGTAAAGAAATGTAATCTAATTACACAATGATACGCTTCCATTTGGGTTTTATCTAAATGTTGGCTCAATGGTATTAAAGGATAAGCTCTACCAGCAGAACTATTCAATTTCAATTTGGCAATTTTTTGATTTGTTGTAATACATTATGTATTCATCTCAATGCTGTGTGTTGTCACTGATCAATGTATGTAAACAGTACAACCTGAAATACAGTTTTTAATGTTTTTGTAATTGCTTGTCTATTATGCAAATGCAATTATTTATCAGGTTTTCAAATCCTGTTTGAACTTCTAGTTCATTAAGTCAAAGGGGATTGAAACAACTCAATGGACTTGTAACTCAGTGAAGCTGGTGCATTGCTGTAAATGACAAACTAGCATTGGCATTTTGAAAAGTTGCATCAGCCCTGAAGCATACAGTATGACTGTGCACATTTAGAAACAGAAACAAGTTTCCAATGCTGCTTTCCATTTATTGCTGTAGTTCATTTGCTTGAAAATAATTTGATAAATCTATACACGTTCTTCTAAAATGTGCTGTTTTTTCTTTGCTTTAAAAAACGCCAACTTTCCAGAAGAAGTTGTTGCAGCCCACAAAACGAACAATGTTCAGCAAAGAGTTGCGGCGTTGGCAGCATGTTGGTTAAGAGGTCAAGCTTTGCTGGGGGGACGTTTGAACTATTTTTTTGAAAACACAAAATAACTCTTTGAAATCATATTATTGGATTAGTCCTCCTTTTGTTTCTCCTGCAAAGACATAGTTACTTTCATATCTGCAGTGGATTCAGTGTTATAGATTCTACGGCTCCCTCAAAAAAGATAAAAGTGAATAAATCAAACGGGTAAAAGAGCAGCCAGACTCTCCACTACAGACATTACAAAGAGATCCTCAGCTGATGTAAGCCTGCTGTCATAGATGGCATATTTTGAACGTCTCTCTGGGGAGAGTTTGGGCGAATTCTGGGTGTGACATAGCGTCTCAAAGTCTATCTTTAAAAATGACGTTAGGTGTGACCACACTGTCTAACAGCAACACATGGTGAAACTCTCTTGATCAACATGTCCTTAAGAAAGAACAAGAAGAAGATCAGTGAGGGGTCTTTGTTTGTTCTTTATCCTCATTTAATATATGGAAATAACTCTATGTTCCACAGAATTTTTAAATGACTGGTGCGGGAGACAAAGGCAATCATGTTCTGTTGCTGCATTAGAGAACTTAGTGGGATTTGCAGAAAATCATCCTCATTAAGGGGCTATTGGCAATTTGTTCCAATCAAATCAACCCCTCTTTCTTTGCAAAAACATTTCACTCCCTGCTGTTGCTACTTGACAAGAGTTCAGTCTGGTTCAACTCTCCTAAGAGGAACCCGAATGTGTCCTGGAGGAGCAATGTCACAAAGGACAGATGGTATGGGTAGAATAATCTGTCCTTTGGATACTGAAAGCATGCTTGCCAACTGTTTTATGTTGGAAGGGAATGATCACAAATTCACTTTATGTGAGAACATAATTCATTTCAGAAGGGTAAACCTTTCAGAAGGGTAAACCTTTCAGCCATGTATTAACCACTGGCCTTATTTAATTAAAACATCCCTGTTTGGAAAAAAACAACATTTTTGTGAAATATGGAGAAGGGAACGTTAAAAAGTGCAGACTCACTTCCTGCTTTCATGAGGACAAACTCTAAATCTCTATTATGATTCTGACATTATCAGACCTTAAACGCCGTTATTGGTTTAAAGTACACTTGAAATCCTTGGATGTTTTTCTTTTGGACAGCCTAATGGACAAAGCGGGTGCCTCTGTAATAGCCCAATCAATAACCTCAAACTCTTCATGATGTGTAACGCATAATGAGATTTTTCATCCAAGACTGAATGGAGCCTCATTCAGTTGGTTTGTCGAGCGAGAGCAGGGCGTCTGATCACTTTCAACAGTCATGCACTCTTCATTTCTCTCAAGGCAAGCTGGAAATTGGACATGGAATCTGAGCTCATGTCTTGGAGCCAGGCTTTTCTCAAAGCTAAAATGAATACATTATGATGTTAGATATGAGCAATACATGTCACTTAGTCTTTCTATATATCTCTACTTCCCTTTTTTTCTTTCTTTCCCTCACATTGCCTATCCTCAAAGCAGGTTAGATGTGCTGCCTCTGGGGCAAAAACCTTTTTTTAATCCATTTAAGTGGAGACAATTTAGCTGAGGCCTGGGTGTCAATGTGCTTGTGATGTTGCTTATCTGTTGCATCAGCCGCAGAGAGTAGCAATTGAAGGCAGGTCAAGTGGAGGTAAATGAGGTTACTGGTAAATGCCGCTGTGGGTGTTGCTCTGCTTTCCCCATTTTAAGATGAGAAAATACCATGACCTGGGCACAGGAAACAGCAGTTAGGTTTGGTGTGAGGACGTGTCTTTGAGAGTAAGAAAGAGTTGGTTTTTGTAATATTATCCCTAATCAGTTTTTCTTTGAGGTTTGCTCGTAAGAGGGATCTAGATAGAATTCAGCAAACCTTCCTCACTGCACGATAAGTCATAAATCACTCTTTTGCACCTGATGAAAAACCGTCCAACCATGAGCAGTTTCATTCACAAAAATGTCACGAAAGACGCAGAAAGAAAAGCTAAATATAACTAGACTTTAAGTGTCACTGACATTGTGTTTTAACATGAAGTGAGGTTCTTAAATGGATTAATGATTAATATCAGAGGCAGTCAATGGGTGATGTGACAGTCACATCCTGTAGATGTCAGAAAATCACAACCTACAGGTGCGTTACACTTTTGGATGTACACAGCTTCTTATATAAATACCCTGAGGCGGAAGTGATAGCATTTTCTAACAGTCACTGAACCGTGCAAGTTGTTAATGGAATAGTGAACAGAACATCAACTCAACATTACATTTTTCTTGGTAATATTATTTTAGTTAACTTCTTAAAATCAAAATTAAGGTAATTTGATTTTAGGACAAACCTGTGTTTTCCCTGGATGCATATGTATAGGCGCGTTCACACCAAGTACTTTTCCCACAAAGGTTCCTGAGAACTCTTTAGTTCTCATGAACTAAGTACAGATCGCGTTCACACCGGAAATTAGTTCCTGCGGGTGGATTAGGCAAATGAAGCCGCTGACGTCACTTCTTCTTCTTCGGCTTTGGGTTTACTGGCAGGCCGCAAACAACTTCACGGCGTATACTGCCGCCCAAAATCCCCGGCCGGAAGTCCCCGGAGTTAGGGACTGGCTTCAGTAGAAGCTGCTGGGACTCCCAGCAGCTTCTACTGAAGCCTTCGGAGTAAACGGCCAGAACGCCGTCAACTCCTCATCTCCAACGCTCCCATGTTTTATTTTGTGTTGTCATAAGTTAGTCTCTCTGCGTTTCTGCGCTGGGCTAATGCTAATGCTAATAAGGCAATGCGAGGATAATAAAATGGCGGCTTCACAAAAGTTTTTGGGAGTTTGACGGGGCGTGGTTTGCATTCCGCCCAGCCAATCAGACACAGGAACCTTTTTCTCCCACAAAAGTCCCTGCTCTCTAGCAGGGACTGAAAAGGGGGTAAAAAAGGTTCTCTAGAACTAATTTAGTTCCTGGACTTTTTGGTGTGAACGCAACTAAATCGTAGTTNCCGGTTCAGATCAGGGGGGCCGTTCCTCCCAATCACTCCCCTCCAAGTGTCTCCATCATTGCCCACATGTGCGTTGAAGTCTCCCAGCAAGATTAAAGAGTCCCCTTCAGGAGCCCCATACAGGACTCTTTCCAGGGTCTCCAAGAAGGCCGTATACTCTGAACTGCTGTTGGGTGCATAAGCACACACAACAGTCAGAGTTTTCCCCCCCATAACCCGCAGGCGTAGGGAGGCAACCCTCTCGTCCACTGGGGTAGACTCCAACAACGAAGCACCCAACCGGGGACTTGTGAGTATCCCCACACCCGCCCGGCGCCTCACACCTTGAGCAACTCCGGAGAAGAATAGAGTCCAACCCCTATCCAGAAGTAAGGTTCCAGAGCCGACGCTGTGCGTAGAGGTGAGCCCAACCAGATCCAACTGGTAACGCTCCACCTCCCGCACAAGCTCCGACTCCTTCCCCCCCAGAGAGGTGACGTTCCACGTCCCCAAAGCCAGCTTCTGTCGCCCGGGTCTGGTCCGTCGAGACCCTCTGCCTTCACTGCCACCCTTCTGGCAGCGCACCCGACCCCATCGCTGTTTCCCGTAGGTGGTGGGCCCGCGGGACGGAGAAGCGGAGGTGTTGCCCACGTCGCCTTTTCGGCAACATAGTATACCATAACCATTTTATGCAATTTTTCATAATATATCAAGTATGATTTTTTATGACATTTTAACAGCATACTACACTTTGTCCCTTTCAAAACCTTTTTTATTTGTGACATATCATAATAAGCACTTTTTTGTCTACTATATTTATTCTACTAAATTACCTTAAGTTTATTTTTTACTGAAATATTTTACTATAACATTTTCATACTACAGTATGAAAGTCAACTTGCACAAGCCTTAAAAAATGTCAGAGAGAGATAATCCATTTAGATCTGGTTTTATTATTGACAAGCGACTCATTGCAAGATAGTACAGGTGTGAGTACAGAATGATATAATATCCTTGAAACAATAAATTAGCAACAACATATACATAAGCAACAAATCACCAGCAACAACACATCAACGGAATAAACAACAAATATACAAAGACAAGACTAATCTGTTGCAGGCAGAGTTACATTTAGTCACTGGACGATTGTTTGAGATTAGTATATTTTGTTCCTGAATATATATCGTTTGGTCCATTTTCTGTTTATGTAACTCGACTGAGCTAGCAGAACTGATGCTAAAATGCTTAGATTTGTACATTTGCTCTCAGCTAACACATCAGTATTTATTTAGCAAATCTCTGAGTTGTGTTCTGCATGCAAATGTTTGAAATGTATTGAGTTTTCCCAGTGGTAAAGTTGCCATCAGTAGATTTTTAAATGAGCTTTAAAATAAGCAATCAAATTACTAAGACACTGAAAAATCATCAGTAAAAAATGTAGAAGACTAATGAGGCTAATAAAGATTCCCTCATGAGGATACCAACCCTATAGTGAGAAAGAGATCAGGAAACTATCCAATGTCAGGTTGAGGGAGGGGCCCACACCTTCTTTCACTGCAACATTCAAATGGCCACACTATTTTCCACCAAAGCAGGGTCCATGTAAGTGTATGGGACCTCCAGGCTCTTGTTTCTGGTTTTGATCACTGTGCTAAATATTTCAAGTTCCCCTTGAAAGTTGCTTATCAGCTTGCAGGGAACTTCCTCACAGAAATGCTCCTCTGGGTAGAGGCCGAGACGGACCTGGGAAAAATGCAACATTAGTGTTACCAAGATGAAGAACAAGACAAAGCTAACATTACTATTGTACATTTTTTTTTTTGTAACTTAAGGTTTCTACAGCACTTTGTCATTTAAAAAATAAGAACAAGTTTCAAGCGAATGCAAATTGACAAATGTATTATAAGTTCGAAGATTCAAAGGTTTTATTTTCATATGCACACTGAAATACTAATATACTTAAGCCATAAAGAAATAGGAAGTTAAATAGTCCAATAAAAAAATACTGCTAGTGTAACAATGGTGCAAGTAAAGTGCAGGAATAAGTAAGTAATGTATGTAAGATAGAGTGAGATAAAACATATGTATATTTAAATAATGTACAGTATAGAATTAATACTGTGTACTATACAGATATAAGGATATTTTGGAATAAACAAATGAACTATTATAGACATACAGTAGGCTATGTGAGTGGTGAGCTCAGGAGTTCAACAGTTGTATCTCCTGTGGTATGAAACTGTATGTTCTCTTTGACTTTATTTAACTAAAGCTGCAGTGGTGTTTAAAAAAGCCAAATATGAACTTGATAGATATAATATTTTCTGAAGTCTAGGACACTTAGGAAGTCAGAGGACTGCTTGCTGAGCAGCCACATGGTGGACATGCCTTGGACTGTTGTGTTGACATCAGGGAATGTTTTCAGCATTGTGGCCTCGCTTGTTTTCCCCTTTGTGGATGGTGGAGGAAGTTGAAGGGAGATGGGATTGTTGGTCATCCAGCCACCATAGTCAAACTGCAATAAAAGAAAAATACAATGTCAAAGATTATAAAACTATTAACCAGCATTATCTTCAAACCATATGTACTGTAACTGATAGTCAGGTGTAAAGGGGAACAGTTAAAAGTAAGAAGGCTAGGCCAGGCAATCCAAAAAGGCGGGAAAACACACAAAGACAGGAAGTAAAAACAGACATGACACTGTGGGAGAAGTCTTTTCAAAAATAAAACAGGAGACAGATTAACAAAGAAATGGACCATGACACCATATCATAGTATTTGCAATCAGATTGCGGAGCTCTCTACACAAGATGCTATGTGTCAGAGTTAAAACATAGGTAAAATGCTATCCCACAAAAAGATTACATTAAGATAACAATGATGAACCTGTCCAGAGTTCACAGTGCTGTCCTGAGCCAGTGAAAATCACCATGGTGACAAACTTGACCAACTCTGCCACGGATGAAAGCCTTTGAGGGATTCCTGAGAATGCATATTAATTGAATATATTAATATAATGTAGAGTAATTATAATATGAAATGAGGACTTGGTGGATAATAACACATCAGCTTGTATTTAAGCACACCTGTGTTTGCCTGGGAGAGGAATCCATGTTCAAAAATGTCTTGAATCCACTGTTGGAGTTCAGAGTCCTGGCTAACCTCAGCATCACTCTTGTAGTAGTGACCAAGCACTCCTTTCACAAACCTGAAAGAAAGAAGACCCAAATAAAAAAACTTTAGTCAATGAAACGGTGGCTTATTCTAATTTGTTTTTTCTCCACTGCAGCCCTTTCTGGGGCTTCCAATACATTGTTTGGCTTTTTATACAATTTTATATCATTACTTTGAGATCCTTTGGGAACAATAATGTCACATAGCAAATGAAAATGGCAAAACAGTTTGACTTCTCTTCCTAGAGATGCTCCCTGCTGCTGCAATACAGCAAATAAGCATGAAATGCATTGAACAATGAGATGTAACAAGGAAGAAACTGTAAACAATACCCAAGACCTTTTTATTTTTCTCTTTTCTGCCTATTAAAATGTAAACAATAGTTTCTGCGACCTCTTTGAGTTATTTCCATATTTTGAAGTAAGCGTGTTACCTAGACTTTCCAAACATTAATTTATTTTGTAAAGTTAGAGAAGTCAGGACCTGCTTACATTTTAAAAGGCACAGAGCACTTCGCTCAGTATTTTGTGTGTTTTTCTTTAGGATGTAAAACACATCACTTCTTCAACTTCTTTGAACTGGAAAGACTTTCTGACATTGTTACTCCTGACATAGGGTAATGAATTGAACTAAACCAGGAAACTTACATTGTAATTTTAGGTTTTTGTTTAGTTTTTCTGTTGCTCATCTAAAACACAATCACTTGTGCAAAATGCAAATATAGTTAAACATGCAAATATAGTTAAACACGTTTTAAATAGCAGTTTTAAGTTAGATTGTTTTGTATTATCACATTGCCAGTGCCAGCAGTACCTCTGAATGATATCCCAAAGCATGAGTCCATCATTCCTGTAGTAGTAGTTCGGCACATCCTCCATCCCACGCTCAGCAATGTCTTCCGGCATGCAGAGAGACTTGTAGGTGATTGAGGACATGGATCTCTTCAGGATTGTGATCATAGCCTCGCCACCAGATGATGCGAACTAGAGTCAAATATGTAAGAAAAAAAGTTAGAGAAAAACACTATACATTAATTATTGTGATGGTAAAGGTCTCAAAGTGTGTTGGTCTTTTCGTACCTGTGTGAAAACTCCACTTGGAGATATGAGAAGAAGTCGAGCTAAGTAGTTGACCTGCAGAGTGTAGCGAGTGTGAGGTATGAGGAGCTGAGGGAAGGAAGGAAAATGTTAATAACACTATTTAACATTGTCAGAATCTGGACACTTCCATAACATTATGTAGCATTCACAAACACTTAAATATAAACACAAACAGCTTTGGAAAAAACAAAAATCATCAAGTTAAAAAAACTAAAGTAAGTTCAGTATTCTCACTTACCTTGTACAGTGGATGCACCATGGGCACGTTGCGCAGCAGTGACACAGCAAAAGCCTCAGCCAGCAGATGAGTGCGCAGCAGGTGAACATTTAGTTGATGCTCGCTGAAATCTGCACTTCTCACAAATATCTTGGCCATCAGCCAGTCGTACTCAGAGTCAGTAGGAAAGAAGATGGGGTTGTCATCTGCTGGAGTCTGCTTCAGCTGCAGGAGAAGAACATTAAATAAAGAAAGGTTAATTCATGGATGGAACAAAATAGTGGAGAAAATACATTTCTTAAAAGGTTTTAAACTTAATTTTACTGAAGAAATCCAGTAAATGTTGCTACAAAATGTATAGTGTAATGTTTAAAACTTAAAATGTCTCAAAATTGGTCATAAACCCAATGACCTGTCCAAAGTACAAATCCACCCTATCTAGCAGTAAATCTCAATACAATCTTAACTGAATAGCAATCGGCATCAGCTTATCATCAGGGGTTTTATGGAGAAGGACAATGGGAGCCATCAAGTGCTGCTTTTTCCCATTGATGACGTTTGCCTTCAGTCCATCCAAACGCTTGTAGTCACGCAGGAAGATGTTGCCGTCCTGTTTATGACATTCACAAATATAACAGGGTTTGAACTTTAACCATCACAATAACAATTTATTTTATGTCAGGTTCTGTTCGATTAAACCCTGATTTTCCCCCTTACATTTCATTTTGAAATACAATTAATTATGGGATCTTTTGTGTACAAATTATACATTTGAGTTTTAAGATATCAAAATAGTAAGAAATTATCCTAACATCTGACATGTTTACATACTTTAATGTTCAAAAAGTGCTTTATTTTTCTGTGCTACAGAACCTCTTTCAGTTTGAAGTCAGCTTATTCATTGGTTTAACCAAAATCCCAGCTAGCAGGGAACGTTCTCAAAACTTTGGCTAACGTTACCTACAGGTTCAAATAATGTTTTAAAGAAATGTTTTAATCTGATGTTCAAAGAACCTTTTTAGGATGTTTATTAATTCAAATAATGTTCCTATAAGGTTTAAGGTTAACTAAGACATAACGTTTTAACTGCAACATTCAGAGGATGTTTTGAGAATGTTATTGCGGCCTGAGATGACAGAAAGTTTTTTCTAAAACGTTCCTTTTATGTGATAATGTTAACCTGCAACCTTCTGAGGATCTTTTTGGGACGTTGTTGGGGTAACATATTATAGACGTTCTTTTATAAAACATTCCCTCAATGTTACATGATAACAAAAGAGGAACGTTTTTCGAAGCAACATTGGGATAATGTTTTCAGGAGGTTATTCTTTTTTGATAAAACGTTCCTGTGATGGCAAATATTAACACAGTCATGGTCAACGTCAGATTTNGGTGTCCGTAAATAGACAGATGATAGATGAATACAGAGAGGAAGATGAAGGGTGAAGACATGCGTCAACAGGGGAAGATATACGAGAAGTTGACAGACGAAGAAGAGAAAGGAAGTAAGAAGGAAGGAAGGAAGGAGGAAAGGAAGGAGGGGATGAAAGGGATGGAGGCGTGGAGGGGGGGGGAGGAATGACCTTCTTTTTTGGTCTGTTTTACCATTTGAGGCATTCACACGCACCTGCAGACACTACATGGCCTTGCTGAAGCACAGGCAACAGCATTCTCCAGACACACACACAACAAACACACACACACACACACACACACACACACACACACACACACACACACACACACACACACACACACACACACACACACACATACACACTTTCTCTCTCTCTCTCTCACACACACACACACACACACACACACACACACACACACACACACACACACACACACACCATGACAAACACGGTAGTTCATGAAAAGATCTGATTCCCTAAGGAAGATGCCCGACATTCCACAGTGAGAAAACTGGTTAAAATTCCTAAATTCCTGATATGCTGGGAAAGTTTCGGGAATTCCAAAAACATTCTGAAAATCTCAAGATTACGAAAACATGCTTCTATGTGCCTGTGAATATTTGTGTGTAGGAGTTTTGAGTCCTGAGACATCCTTGGATACCAACGGGCAGCTGTGAGTATGTGGAGGATCAACACTGTGTCCAAGTGTGTGTGTGTGTGTGTGTGTGTGTGTGTGTGTGTGTGTGTGTGTGTGTGTGTGTGTGTGTGTGTGTGTGTGTGTGTGTGTGTGTGTGTGTGTGTGTGTGTGTGTACAGCTCCTCACTGCTGTGTTAGCGACTGTAGAGCTTCCAACATGTTTCTCTT
>NW_011369945.1:26116190-26140282 GCF_000735185.1 Notothenia coriiceps
TAGGTTAGGTTAGGTTACGTTACGTTACGTACGTACGTACGTACGTACGTACGTACGTACGTACGTACGTACGTGTAGTAGTAGTAGTAGTAGTAGTACGTACGTACGTACGTAGTAGTAGTGTGTGTGTGTGTGTGTGTGTGTGTGTGTGTGTGTGTGTGTGTGTGTGTGTGTGTGTGTGTGTGTGTGTGTGTGTGTGTGTGTGTGTGTGTGTGTGTGTGTGTGTGTGTGTGTGTGTGTGTGTGTGTGTGTGTGTGTAGCTGAGCAGGGGAAAGGGAGTGTGGGTGATACTGACTCTGTTACAGAGTGTGTGGTGGCCTTCTCGTGGTAACGGTACACCAGCAGGCACTGGTCGACCCTGGCCATGCCCCCTCCCTGACGAAGACTTTGGTAGAAGAAGATCAAGTCCTCCGGGACTCCCTGGGGAGGAGGAAGTGAGAGTGTGAAACACACACACACAGTGAGGAGGGTCAGGGACACTTTGGGTGAACTCTCACCTTGCCCCCCTCATCAAACGGTCCAACCTTCAGGTACCAGTTCCTCGAGCAGAACCACGTCGGCATGACAACTGTTGGCCCATGAGAGGTGTACACCTGAAACACAAATTCAGTCTTTAAATAGCAAAAATCTCTTTATATAATATAATAGTGTTCTGGACACACTGCACGTGTACATACTGGTGGTCACTGCGAACAAACACTTTTAAGGACTTATTTTTCTCTGCCATGAAAATTGAAGCCTTTAGCCGCTTTCACACCAAATACTTTGCCGTACTTAGTGCTCAGCGGCCAGCACTTAGTACCCCCATGGAACTAAGTACAGATCGCGTTCACACCGCAATAAGTTCCCTGAGGGAAGATTACGCAAATGAGCCGCTGACGTCACTTCTTCTTCTTCTGCTTCGGGTTTACTGGCAGGCCGCAAACCACTTCACGGGGTATACTGCCATGCGAAGTCCCCTGCCGTAAGTCCCCGGAGTTGGGAACTTCCGAGTAAATCGCCAGACCGCCGACACCTCCTTAGCAAATTTTGCACAAGTACACAGTGGAAGAAAAAACTGATATACTTAAATAAGGCCTTAGACGTGAGAAAAAGGGAAATGTAACCATGGATCAATGCACCTGGATACAAACTGTAGTATTAGCTGAGAGTATAAGTATACTTTTTTTTTAAATATTGATATCACTTCATATAAATAGTGTTAAATGTGAACATTAAAATAAGTCTGAACTCAGGCTTGAATAATCAAATCCTGCAAGAGTTATCATGATATATAAATACAACCACAACCTGCAGGTTGTCTCTCACCACACCGAGCAGGAAACAGAATTTAGTGTCAGCTCCACTTTATAAATAAAATAACTTTGTTTCGTGTTTAGAAAACATAACATTATATAAGCTAGAACCTGACCAGGGTTTGGCAGACAGACGGCTCTGGGAAATTTCACATTTGTTTTTGAACAAACAGTACATTGCAGAAAGACTCAAGACAAAACAGGTTGGAGTTCAGCAGCATGTCTCACACCTTCCTGGAAGGACACATACCTCCATCCTCTGGCACATGATCTTATACTAATGACTTTGTTTGGGCCCATTTCTCATCTAACCCGACAACACCAGGACCACATGACCGTATCTATATTTCCCCCTCTTCTCACCATTCCAGTTCTGCATACCCCTCTCTCCAGACCCTCACCCCTACTTGTACCTCCTTTCCTCTGCATGTGTGTATGTTTGTAGTTTTGTTGCGTTTTGAATCCGAGGGTCATTCCAGGTTGAGATGTTTCTTGCTCCAGCTATGTCACTATGAGTGTTCTTGGTTAAAGTTGAAGACAATTGCAAAGTTAAATGAAACACAGATGAAGAAAATGGAGGAAAACATCTGGATTCAGCCAGTCAAACAGCTGGACAGAATCTAGAAAGTTTGTGTGTGTGTGTGTGTGTGTGTGTGTGTGTGTGTGTGTGTGTGTATGCATACAACACACACACAACTCCTCTCCCTTCTGTTGTAATATTGCAACATTTTGCAGATGTAAGCTGTGGCCAAAAGCATGAATAAGAGGAATACGAATGAGTTCTGGGAAACCAGGGGACACAGAGAGAGAGAGAGAGAGAGAGAGAGAGAGAGAGAGGATGTGAGTCAGTGAGAGAAGATGTGAGTCAGTGTCAGAAGTCAGAGGGTGAAAGAAAAGCTATATGAATATAAAATTTGGTCAAACTGTGTGACAGCTACGAATACTGACCAGTTGACTATGGAGTCGTAAAAAGACCAAACCGTGTAAGTTTGTCAAGGGTACAAATTATACAATTTGTACCATTAAGAATGTGTATCGTTTACCTTAACAATCTTCGTTTCTTCTTTCGTTGTCTGTAATTGTATGTGACAAGAAAACAGAAAGTCACGCTATCGCATTCTTGTTCCGTCACAGAGTCTGACACCCCGTTATGAGACACGAAAGTCCTACGCCACTCACACACACACACCACACACACACACACAACACACACACACACACACACACACACACCACACACACACAACCACACAACACAACACACACACACACAACACACACACACACACACACACCAACACACACACACACACACACACACAACACACACACACACACAACACACACCACCACACACACACACACACACACACAACACACACACACACACACGCGTGTGCACACACAGCCCTGTTCATACCAAGTGAAGTGACAGGTCCTCAGAAATTTATTGTGTATGTCATTCACACATTTTGATTATTCCCTCCGTATAATAAAACGGTTTATATGTCCGGACATGTAACTGGCAAATGTGTGTCTGGAGTCACCTTAAAACCTGTCTGGACAGTCTCTCGTACTGATTACTCGCCTCTCGTTCCAGCAAAGTAATCAACAAAATACATAACTAAAAAAATATGTCGGTAACTAGGCAGAAAGAACCTTTGTCATAAATACAGTGACTAGACCTTCCGTACACAACAATCTAGTTGATTAGTTACCGGTTTTGTAGTCTTCGCACTAGAGACAAATCTAGATAAAGATTGTCGAACATCGTATGCCTAATTAAGTTTACCAAAAGTAAAATTATTTTTATTTTATGGTTTCTGTTATTCTAACGAAAGATCTTGAGCGTACGTACACGAAGACATAAACAGTAAGATGAAAACTGTGACAATATATGACCAAAAGCGGAATTTGTTGGATTTAGTTTGTCATGGATATGGAATATAAAAAATAGTCGTAAAAAAGAAACGTGCCTTTATAGTCCTTTATAACAATTTATGTATAGAGACAAAGGTAACAGATAAAATAAAAAGACAAAACCATGCGTATACGTATTAACCCTAACCCTAACAATAATAGTTGATTAAACTTCATCGACGATTTGTGGTGTGGGGGAAAACGCAGAGATAGATCGACGTTTCGATCGGTAATCGGTCATGACCAGACAAATAGTTCGATCCGAAATTCTGTTTTTAGAGCATAGGGATATATCAAACTAGGTATAGAGCTATTGCGATATATAATTTATATACGTACTAACGATTCTATTTTGTTATTTAACAGTATATTTATTCACATATATTTTTGGCACCAATAATTCGGAAAAAACACACTACTGACGAGGTTTACTTTTAATGACTCGTACAAAGACTCATAAAAACGTTATACTGTATGATCATTTAAACTAAACCATATACGAACAAGTGTAAGTTTGGTATGTTGTGTTAACAAATAGTTTTATATGGAGTTATATCCTAATATTAAGGAAACTTCTACTTTTTATAGTTTAAACCTCTTAATGGTTAGATTTTCAATAAACAAGTTCGTACACACACGACATTTCTTTGTGGATTTCTCACTAACTAGTTCATAGCAGTACTCTCACGTTATCAGATGTTTTCCCGACTCATTTTTCAGGTTGATCTCGCCCATACTAAAAAACGTATTTCATTCGGACTCACACATGAACAAAAACGACTGACTTATTTAGTCTATTACATTGCCAACAAACACAAAACTTAAGTAAAAAACAAAATGGGTCCTACTCATAACGAAGGGGTTTCTCACCAGAACGTCATACTGCGGAGACAGGAGGTGGGTGAGAGACATTCAGGAGGGAGTTCATAAACGACATGAGTGAATGGGGGGGGGGTGGAAAGAAGTAAAGAAAAGAGGAGTAAGGAGGAGGGGAAGGGTAGAGAGAGGAGACTAGGATGACTGGTTTAGGGAGGGTTTTATATGCACAACAACCGGACGACACCAACACACACACACACTTAGGGACTCACCGAAGGTGTGTCACACTCATAGGTACCAACTACGCAAAGACACCGGGCGGTCCAGTCTCCAGTTTCAACACACACACTCCCGTTCATCCCTCTGTCGGACCTCTGTCGTCCGAACACGGGACGTGTTTGTTGTACGGGGTAAGACAATACCGCGTTATAAAAAATATCAAGAACATGTATTCCATACAAGACAAAAAAGTTGAAACATATTTTAGAATTAAGAAATACATTTGGCGGAGAAATGAAAATAACTGAGACAGAAGACTTCTACCGACCACGGACAACAGAGCTTTTCCCTTGTTCCCTACCGTCAATCATATGTACTACGTTACGTTTTTGCATTTCTGGAACAAGGTACAACGAATGAAACGGTCAACCATAAAAGCAACTAATAAGTCAATTACATACCAACGGATTTTTTTATTCTTCTCGCGCTTCGGTATTCGGCCTCTTCCACCTCACACACTTTCTCAGTATACAACATTCCTTGATAGGTTATGGTATTTGTCTATCTTTAAAAAGTATCTGCTCTCTTTAGCACGTTTTACCAGTGTAGTAAAACGACTACTTACTAACTTATAAACTAACGGGAGGGGCGCGGAGCAATAAACTCGTAGACGAACGTAATGTTTACAAGAATTTTAGACTTGTTGTTAAGTTTGTGCTACTAGACACACCAACACATCAGACAACTTCCTGAAATTTACATTGAAAAAATAGACTTCCGAAGATTACTTTGGACAAATGAAAAAGGTTTAACGACTATCAAGTTACACAATGAATAGTCCTTTTGTCAAAAAAAAACTGACAAAACACAAACACACAAATCGACTAACCACAGGTGCAAGTCTCAGGGACTCCGAGATGCCTCGTCAATGTGGGCGACCTAGTGGTACTAGAGAGTCCTAGTCGAGGAGTGTGTCCTTTATGGGCGTCAGTACAACAAGCCCACTCCCGTGAGAAACGGAGACTTACACACACATACACTCTCCAGGTACACGTCGTAGTTGGTCCAGTCCTATCCTTTGTCCTATGCATAGGACGGCGACGACAAAGGTGCCTTTACACCGCATAGATACATAGAGAGCTCCTGCGTCGAGGTGAGGACTGAGAGGTCAGCGGGCAGGTAGCCTCTTCTCGCGTGCGGCCGGACGCTCCCCAAGTCATACCTTTTACGAACACACCTCTAAGTAAACGTCTTTATTCACGACGTCCGAATAAAGTCAGTTGACGACTGTACAACACGAGTATAACATGACGTGTTGACACAAGTTCCAACGATGTATTTTGTAGAAAATATCTGAAAAAATAATTCGACAGTAACGAAGACGTGAGACGGGGTAAGTTAAAGTATACTTTATAAAATACGGATTACAAGAGGGAACACTGGACAATTCCGTATTTTGATAAGATACTTTAACTTACCCCGTCTCACGTCTTCGTTCTACTCGAGTATTTTTTCACTCTTGAGATTATAACTAAACCTTGTCATACAATGACAAGGTAGTTAATAATAATCATACAAGAGTCAATATATGTTTGTACAGAGACTTCACAAACCAGCTTTATGGTATGTCTAAGACAACATAACATCGTCGGGACAAAGGTTCACAGACTAAAGAGACAGTACAAATGAAGACATACCTTTTTCATGGGTGCGGGGAGACTCTCTTATAACCATTTTTCTTGTGTTTGTCGACGAGATCCTCCTCTCAAGTCCACTCATTCCACCCCCCACAATAGAACCACCCTAAACACGATACACCATATGTGTTCGGTTTTTTTGTAACACTGTAAGTATTTCACCAGAATTTTAGACTAGTCGAGTAAAAGTCATGTCCGCACAAAATATATTTTACCTAGGTCCAGTTTTTCTCTTCCCCAGAAGGGCATACAAAAGTCTTAGAGAAATGTGTCTACCTGATAGAATACACATACTTATATGTACTCTTCCCCTAAACGTATATCCACTGGATATTTTTTACTGCCAGACGAGGTCTCGTACACCATCGTCTCGGACAACACCCCGACACCGATCTAAAACTATTACGTGTTGCTACTTTCCTAAACTTACGCAGTCCTCGGTTCAAAGTGCGGTATAAGATAACCTTTCGATATACTGAGCGGATTAGTGTGAGTAGACCTTTCTTACCTTTGCACTGGGTCGTATATCGATTTGGGTCGACAATCGTACTGGGGTGTGCCGTGCCACAAGCAAGACGATTTGACCTCAATGATTATTATTAATATTGACCATAAACCAACCTGACAGCCCGGTGTTACGTAAGCCATTGGAGACACAACCTAAAATATGACATGTGTATTCGTTTTGGGCGATAATGGAGCGTCCCGTAACCGAATATAATTTCCTTGATACAACCCCCAACAAACAAATATCGACCGTGGCAAACCACCAAGTAATGTTCTCTACACCCAACCCACGACTTAAATAGGTCCACCTTGAGGGAAGATACAACGGTCGAGGGTGTTGTATGGGTAACGGTTGTTTTCAGGCGGTCCTACTTCGCGTAGAGAGGAATCTACGAACCAAACTTTGATGTTTAACACGAAGACCGATACACACGCGACGATGCAATCTTACCCATAACAGCACTTAATATTACCCGAAGAGCGCGATACACTACGGTTGCCCATACGATACAACACCATCGATACCACATACCTCCTCTGTCCTGTGCGGACCGTCTCCTCAGTTACGGCGCCGCTCCGACCTCTCCTATCGTGCAGGTCGTCACGTTTCGACACACTAAATACATATAAATGCAAAGACGATTTTAACTAATGGTGTCGCGGACAAAGAAAAACAAATGAGACCAGAGATCCGTAGCGTAGCTAATTTTTTATGTCACGGAAATTTGACGAACTGTCTCGGCACAAAATAAATAGACAATGAATGTCGACAATAAACCTTATCAATAAAATTCCACGATAAGTTTAGAACTTTTTAGAAATGGTGAAAATTAATTAATTAATAAATGAAAGTGGCTATTATTCTTCCCCTGTGAGATTGGTGAATTTCTACGGTACTACTCTGGGATAAATGCACATCGATCTCTTACCTTGACGATGGCACGGCCCGACAGACTTGTTTTGTGTGGCAGTGGTTCCTACATGTTTGTGTTGGAGTCCTGTGTGGTGCTGGTGTCTGGTGTGTTGTGTGTGTGGTGTGTGTGTGTGGTGTGTGTGTGCTCGTGTGTGTTGTGTGTGCGTGTGCATCTCAGCGGTCTCTGAGGAATGCCGTCCGTAAGGACGCTATGAAATACACCTATAATTCAAGTACCATCGTACCTCTTCTCCTAGTACGGTCCAACTAAGACGCGCTCGAACTTCGGTCGAGGAGTGAAGAGGAGTTGTAAAAGAGGAAAGAAGGTGAGATAGACGGAAATGAACGGGTCAGAACGAAGCCCACTCCTTTGTATTAGTCGAGAGACTCAAATTTGGTTCTCTAAATGAGACTGCAGTCACCGAGCAAATTGACTAGGTCTCCACCCTTGGGCTACACAAGTAGACATCCTATAAATCAATACCAATAGTGTTGGNTGCTATAGTAACAGCACTCCTATCACTGTCTTTGATTGCGGGGATATTTTTTTTACCACACTCATTGAATAACTCTCTTAAGGCCATGCAGTGCCTTAAGAGGTGTGTGTGTGTGTGTGTGTGTGTGTGTGTGTGTGTGTGTGTGTGTGTGTGTGTGTGAACTGTTTTTGTCATCCTCAAGCCTCCACTGCTTTTTCATGTGTTGTTAGTCTCCCTCTAAGCTTAAGAGTGTATTGAATTACTCAGAGATTTATTTTTTTGCTATACAGTAAAGGTTGAAGATTTCCCTCACAGAAAATCCAGTTTTTTTAAATAAAGTCCATACTTTGTTGTACAGTATATTGGTCTTTTTGTAGCTGAGAGCATTACGGTCTAAGCCTGTTAAGCATGGATAGTGAAGATTACTCTTTCTCTCAGACAAACAAACTGTAGGCTGAGTTCCAAACTGACATAGATACAGGCAGAAGTACACACACACACACACACACACACACACACACACACACACACACACACACACACACACACACACCAATACACACATAGAACAATACTGTACCAGAATTTCGACCAGCCAGCAGACTTAATCTTCCAGTAAGATGTAATGTTAAATATACACTCTGCCTGTTTGTTTGTCCTGGACTTGATCATTGTTACATTTAATGTGGAAACAAGTTGTGTGGAAACATGTTTCATTTCATGGACTAATTTCAGTAGAGAACACTTAATATTGCTGAAGGCACTCAAAAAGTATATCCCAAAAATGGCTAGGATTGCAGCAGTAGGCAGCCTGGATTTACATTGGTTATCAATAGTGATTTTGATTCACTGCAGAAAAAGAGTTTAAACAATTCCTGCACCACGTTGTTGCCCATCAAGGTGTTCAGGATGTTATTAATCAGTCATTGTGGCGGCAAATATGCCAACTTCTGGCAATGTACACTGCTTCGGTTTGTTGCTTGCCCAGTTCAGTGCTTTCATTGTCACTCATGATAGTTTCTAAGTAATGTTTGGATATTTGTGTCTGTGGCCACTTTCTGTATTGAAAAGAAAAGTGCTTTAGTATTTGTTTTAAATTCACTATTTGTAGAACTATTTTTAATGATGAATTGAAAGAGCTTTATCCGGGTCACTGCCCGTGTGTTTACTGAGATGCGCAACATCGAGAGATATTCATTATTCATTGTAGTTAATTACTTGATGTGTTCAAAGTAAGAAAATGTTGCTAACATGCCAGAGAGTTTTATACCAAAGAGAATTGCAAATCATCAATTATTTGTTAGCAAGTGTATGAGGACCCTTACTTCCACAAAAGGCACATTTCACCTTTCTAAGTTGCCTCACTTAAACCTTGGATGGACTGGAGAAAAAAGAGGATGAAGAAAAAACGATGTCCCAAACCTGAACAGATCAGATATCAACTGCACCTGAGCCAAGAAATTCAGACTGTCGACAAACATTTAACTTTTTGAGAATAAAGATCTAATAATTACAGGATTTCAGAACAACTCTACAGTGGATTAGTTTGTCGTTTCTGTCAAAGGAGTTTCTCTGTCATTTATAATTCAAGAGAAACCAATATTGCACGGGACAGGAAAGATTAGAGCTGTAAAAAGATTGCTGCCCCCCTTTTCTCATCTCGTATTCTCACCCTTTTTTCTCGTCTTCTTGGAGGAGAGTAGTTCAAAGAAGACATGATGTCTTCTTTGAACTACTCTCCTCCAATCCTTCCCCTCACATGATCCCACTTTCTTATGTTTCTTCCACACCACACCATATCATTGTGTTGCATTTGTAATGGAAATATGCTTCTAGACTTTCACACTCTGCAATAAATCCATGAATTATAGAATAAACTAAATAAAACTAGCTAAGCAATGTTCCTCCTTTTTTCTTTTGACGAGAAAAGGTTTAAAAAAAGTAGCCTCTGTTTTCAAAGTGAATCTTGAGCAGCTGCTGTAGCAGTGACAGCTTCACTCTACAGTCCCCACTGTCAGGGTTGGCTTTGTGTTTTCTTTTGTGCATATTAGTATTCTTACATGATGCCTCTTGCTTTTATCTCCCTTAGCTATGGAGCTGAGTGAATACTGCATGCTCCCCTTTGCTCTCAGTTGTCTTCAACTACAAACATACACACAAAAATCTATTTTTTGAGAACTGTATAGTACAACCACTGTGTAACAATTCCACTCTGCAAACAGTGCTTGCATTATTTGCTTTTCCTTTTATAGAATAGAAAATAAAATTGTGTCTCAAATCAGCCTTTTTTTGTCTATACTGTATCTCAGTACTCAGTACTCTGAGACAAATATATGATATTATCTATTATGATGGTCAGGACATTCATTTAGATCCATTATGTCATTTCATTCAGTTTCATCCCACAGGCCATAAGAAAGTTAAACACCTGAACTTTTGAAAGAATATACGTCATTCATCTGTTTGCAACTCATATATCATATCCAATTACTGTATATAGACTATTCTGCACAGTTTCTATTATATTCTGTTTCTATGATATTAAATCAAATTAAAGTTATTTTATTTAGTCTGTGACCTAAGAATTTCATTGTCATAACTACACTGTAGCTATGCACACATGACAATAAAAGCCTTGAAACTTGAATCTTACTTTTGATAAACCTGGGGAGAAAAAGCTGTTCTGTGAGCAGGGGTTTGAGAACGTAGCCAGAATGGACATGAATTTAATATGGAGTGGTGTTTCTGTACTTTAGGTTTGTGTGTCTATTTAAAATGCAGTGCCCCTGCAGCAGGACAGCCTCTGTACAAAGCAGCTGGGAGACGGAGGTCAAGGCTCTCGCTCCAGCCTCTCGCTCCAGCCTCTATATAAGTGGCTGTCAACAAAGCACAGACAGACAGAGATTCAGGAACACTGAGTGCCAGATAAGGGTGTTTGCTGACGTGACAACACAGAGGAAGAGGCAGTTGTCCTTTTTTAATTTGGTAATGATTGTTGATGCCTGAATTTCTAGTAAGAGCTTTATTGCATAAAACAAAACAGCTAATGCTTCTGCTAAGATCATATAAATGGACACTCCCTGAATCCATGGCACCTCATGCTAATTGTTATTTGGACAATAACATTGTATATGTAAATCAGCTTCTACACATTTGTTTATTGACAGAGTACTTACAAGTTAATAATTGAATCATATTAACCGCAACAGTTCCAACTGTGTGTTGCTCATCAGTAATACTGTTGGGTCTGATTGATCACGCCATCAGTTAGTGTCACGACCATTTTCCGCATCACTGTCAGACCGGCTGAGCAGACAAGTCGCCTGGCATCTGAATAGGCTTCACTTTAGAATATGACAGCTAAATGCTGACAGGGCATACCTGATGAGTTGAAAGCACAAAGTAGCATCATGTGAGTGAGTTGAAGTCACAAGAAGACGGACAGAACATTTTGAACTGTGTACTTTGTTGGTAGCATGGATAACCCTTCACTACACAATGTGGTAGGTCTGAACTCCTTGTGGATTTCACACGCGAGTAAATGCTTTTTCCCACATGGCATAAGCAATGGGTGTTGGTGTAAATGTGGGATTATCGATACTGTAAATAGGGATGTCACAACAGCGTCCTGTCAAACTGTTTAAATCCAGAAGGATATATAGCACAGGAGTCTTGTTGTGCGTCCTCAACAGTTTTCTCCTCTGCTCCCTCTCTGCATAACAGCTGTTTGCTGTCGTTGCATCCACCTCTGTCTCCCTCTCTTCCCGCTAACCAAACACTCGCTCCACAGCACAGAAGACACTCACTTGACACTTGTGATCAATTATTTAGTTAAATCAATACGATGCAAGCAGGAGACTCACATTTGTATTGAGAATTTTAGACTGCTACTTGTTTTAGTATCAACCAATGCATGTAGTATTATGACATCCCTAAAGCTAACCATACACTTGTCTTCATGGTACAGCATCTGTAATGTGGCATGCACCATGTGCAGGTGGGCTTGAGCATTACTTCCACGTCTGCATGAGGTTTAGGTTGTACTCATATCATGGTGATGCCTTCCTGTCCCCAGAGCACACCCATGACCCACTACACTGGCTCTCTGTGTTTATTGCCTAAGCAGTTGTGACACTTTAGAGCATGTGTGTTTTACAGGCCAGGTCACATTATGCCAGTATATGATCCTCTTGAATAACCATTATGTTGGTGAAAATGTTAATTACTACTCACCCATGGCACAGTGTAGTGTAGGCCAGCTGTGAGGGACCAGGGGCTATGAGACCATGTGGTAATGAGTGTAAATATAGGGCAGTGAAAGTGTCTGACATGCATTTGGACAAGCTGTATGGCTCACACATGGATGCACTTTAGGTATTGAACAGGGCATTGAGCGGGTATACCTCCATTTTATGAAGCTAGGGCAAATCGTATCATAAAAGGAGGAGAGAAAGTAACAGAGAATAGCCAGAGAACATAGTGAGTAAAAGAGGAAGGGAAGGCGGCAAATTGTCTCTGTAATTTCTGGCATCCTACCCAGGCTTTTATCAGGTACTTTCAGATAATCCCCCCTGTGGAGAAAGAGACAAGAGCCTCCTGGGAGAACTGAAATACAAAAAGGAGCCGTTATCATCTTTTCCCCTCTACAGTAGCTGAAGTTGCTCATCCACTCACTTTGCTCCTCTGATTGGCGATCTCTTACAATAGGCTGCACATTAATCGGGACACAAGTCCAAATAGGGCCATATTAAAAGGAAAGTCTGAAGGTGAGGGCTGAATCCTGAACAAGGGTCTCCCTCAATATCAGGAGGTTCCCACCAAGTAAACAGCTACTGTTATATACTGCAGTGAAGTTATGTTGTTGGTATGGTCATGTCACAGGTTACTGACAACCTGTGACATCACATGACAACATTTATAGTTTGTTGGATTGTCTTTTATGTGTAACATTGCAAATATAAGATTACTCTCATTCATTATGTACTGTATGTTTAGCTGAGTTTTGATTGATTTGGCTACAAACGTTTTTTAGCCAGAAAAGAATTGAATTTGTACCAAATGCAGAACCTATTCAATGGCGCTGTTGAAGAGTCATTTCTAATCACATGTAGTGCAGATAAGGACACCTCGTGCTGAGCTTCAAAATGAATCTGCAGGATATTTTCTTGGTTTAACAAGTTGGTAACTTGCCATAGATTCCCAGAGTTGATTAGTGCTGCTGTTTCTTTCTCTGCTGCGCTGAGATTAGACACTGTCTTCCATTTCCTCTCTTTCGTTCTCTTATCTGTTCTTTGTTTGTCGTCCCTCTCTTTTGTCTAATTGATTCAGCATAGCATGGTTACCCCTCATCTTAACTGTAGTATCCACAGAAACTGCTTTGACTACCAATTAAACTTGTTGCCAAAGTTTAGGGTCTAGAAGTACAACTAATGAGTAAATAGCTTATTCTATAAATGTGTTCAATCATTGCCATTGGTGGACACCAAATTGTTCAGCTTGCAAATCTTGGTATACCTTAGAGTTATACAAAATACACTAAGTATCACAACCTCAGCAAACGTAGCCTTAGACTGATCAAATCTGGCAGTTAAAGAAAAAAGGACACACATTACATTTGAACAGAAATGATAAAGTGTTGACCAGTTGCAGATAATGCAGTATTTGTTGTTATTTTGAAACAGAGACTCTGAATATTCTGACTAGTTTGTTCATGGTTAACCATCATTTTGGCTGTTCAGTCATATTTTTCTTGTTTTCCTTGGAATATTTCTGTGAAAGTAAAGCGCTGACACTGTCAACACCACGGACCTCAACTATTTTTGATATTTAATGAGGAGTTGAGGTGAGACACAGTAAAGTATTATTTGATGAGCTAGATATTGTGACTACTAGAGATGGTAACTGCTGATTCATTGGCCAAAATAAGTATAAAATGACTAAGACACATATGTTCTTCTGAAGGAAAACAAGACGTGTGTGGTGTGCTCAAAACTTTGAATTAATGAAGAGATTGATGTGATCCGTAGTTATTTAAAGACTTTACATTTCGTCTAGCATCATTCTGAGTGCCCGTCAGCACTTGGTGGTAATTCTTGTGCACATGTATCTGTATGTCATTTCCTATTTTTTGTTTCCTCCGATTGTATCTTGCTCTTAGTGTTACCCTTCCTCCCTGGAGAGCACAGGTTGCTTTGAAGTAGATCCCAATAGTTGATGAGCTGCATTTGTTTGTGCTTGCGTACACGTGATGGATTTTAGCAGTGAACTCACATTGTATCTATGGAGATAACTGCCGAACATGAAACTTAATCTGGACTGTAAAATTGTTAATATTAGTGAGGCACGACCCGTACTGATGTAGAAAACATAAAAAAATACTGAAGCTGCTTGGGGCCTTTAATGTTTTTTGGAAAGAACATGCTGGATCAGATTTAAGTTGTCCGTTTGTTTTGCCCCTCAAGCTAATTGTAGCTACCGTAGCACCCGAGCAACAACAGAAACTGCCGGGTCTAAGGCTGGAAACAAATACATGGATTTGTACTTCACAAAATAAGGAGCATGTATTGCACATTAAGCGACTTTCCCAAAAAAAAATTGTAACAACAATAGCCTAGGGTAATGCCTCCCAGTACACAATCACTAACAATGAGCTCAATCAGAGCCCCTCATCCATCTCCTATCAGTGCCATTGATTGGCGTTTCTTTGTTAGTAGGTTATTAATTAATGGCACATTTTGCCTATCCTGTCTGTCAAAGTCTGACAAAACAATTCTTATGAGGTTGAGGGATGACTAATGTATCTCTCTAGATTCAAGGACATGCAGGTGCTGGTGATTGTAAGGCTCATTATCTTCATTAACTTTTAAATGTTGGAATATTAAGTACATACACTATCAAGGATGTTACCACTGGTCTCCCCCCCACCCATCAGACATGATTGCGTGATTAACCCGTTTAATTTTTGCTGACTGTCGCTTTTATGTGTAGAACGATTTCACCTACTGCTGCGTGCATGATGTGGCACTTATTCATTTTTTTACTTCAGGCTCCACGACCAATACAATCTTACAATAAGCATAAATCATCAAAAGTCATTAAAAGATATTAAAAAAAAAGGCAGTGTTCTTCCCAGAATACAACAACTAAAATCCTGGCTAACGCACAGTACAATAGCACACAATCATATGTGACTGAAACTTGGCAAATAAAAGATTACATTCAAACAGATTAAGGTACTTCTCATGTTTTTCCAATTTCTTTTGAATTTCAATAAACTCTCATGACCTGTGTAGGAAGATTTTACTCCACTTGCAAATCATTCCCATTCCCAGCAGCATGTGGATGCACAGGCTTGGATAATGAATACAAATACTCTACCCTACTCACTATAAGTGATTGCTACTTAAAGTGATAGAAGATCAGTGCACATCTGGTTAATATAAAATTATCCTCACCCATCTTTAACAGTTTCAGGCTTTTCTGCACTATTTTCTTCAAGCTGGGAACATGATAGAGTTTTTGACTTAGTCAGGAAGAAAAAGAAGCAGCATCTAAAGCAGGAGACATAAAAGACATGCAAAGATTTTGCATGATTTTTTAATATTGCCAGAAGCTAAAATGTTTCAACATGAAATTGAAGGGAAACTGTCTTACTTAATTTCTTAATTTAAATGAAGATGAGTTGGTTAATAACATAATAAAGCAGTTATTTAGGGATGTATTTTTATTTTGAGTTTCCAATTACTTGTTTTGCAAAGGAACAATTAGCCATTCCACCAGCGCTGCAGAGAGCTTTGATGGATGACAGGCTTTCATTCCATTGTTGGTCTTTTTCTGAATATCAGGACAATTTTCTGTGTATCATGGTGACTTGTAAATAATTATTCTAATGGATATGGTGCACATGTGCGTGAATGTGTGTGTGTGTTACAAATAGAAAAAAGATATCAAGTGGGAGAAAATATGAAAAGTTTATTAAGCCCCTCTCAGAAGCAGAAACATCGGCTTTGGCTTTTTATCAGTGCTCTGTATAACAGGCAATAAAATACAAATCAATCGGATCCAGCTGATTACTGGCAAATCATCACCGAGCCACTTCAAGGCAGTATTGGAGGCATTGTGCAGGATACACAAACACACACACACACACACACACACACACACACACACACACACACACACACACACACACACACACAACTTACGCACACAACCTCAAAGCCCCTCATGTGTGCATTGGCTGCCAGAGCTGTCTTTGTATCCCATCACCATAACAACTGCCTCAGAGAACATCTGAAAAAAAGAGAAAAGCCAAAGTGAATTTCTCTCACTCAGTTTGACTTGGAGATGGTGAGAGGAGCGGTCGGCAGCTCCCCGCAGCATGTCAGTGTGGTGTGTGTGAAGGCGGGCTGCAGATGACTTGGTGTGAAGAGCAAGGGAGGATATGATGTGCAATTCGGAAAGTGTAGGGTGTGACTTTTAAGAGCGAAGGATATACAATGGTGCCGCACATGGTGAGTGTTGAACATGGCAGCTGCAATCTGTTTGCATTCTTGCATGTGAGCGCACATGTTTGTATGTGTTTCTGAAGTAATTAAGTTGTGTCAAATGTATTTGTGTATATGTATCCAGAGGCTTTTGAACATGTGGATGTTACGTAAGGACTGACGCTGAGAAGCAGCCAATGCAATAGTAATGAAAGTTTTCTGCTCATTTGGTATACTGCAGATATTGTGTAGTTAGATCCTTGGGATACCTATTATTAGGTTATTAATCATGTTTTCATTGTTATTGTGTTCAGTGTCAAACTATAAGGTAGTAGATTTGTTTTAATAATACCTCTTTTTACTCCATGTCTTCTATAAGTACAGTACATAGTTATTAGATCATTTATGCGCCGTAATATTCTTTCTCAGCCCATGATAGATTGTTGCCTTGACACTTCAGACTATAGTAATCTATTATGAAATGTTAGTGCTGGTACCTTGCTCATAGCTTCATTTTTCACTCTACAGGCTTACACCCATCAGCAGAGGTGATGAATATGTTTAATCAGAAGTCACAAAGGAAATTAAGTGTTGCTGTGTGTGAGCACAGTATGTGTGTGTTCTGGGTTGGTGGAACCTGCACACAGGTTTCTGCTTGTTGTATGAAAATGATTTTCAACATCAGTGTTAGACCCGTTGATGTGACAATGTTGCTTCAAGGTACTGTAAAGTGTTCTACCCACAACGCTTAAACTACAATGGTGATGTTTGCTCACAATCTCATTTTCTAGGCATTACCATCCAAAGGAAAGCTCTTTCAGATTTCTGCGTTACCTCTCTGCCTTTTCGTTGTCTCTTTTGGTCCATCCTATAATAGCTTATACACGTACTGCACATGGTCCATTTGCTTGGCATGACAGAACAGAAATAAAACCGTCAAACACACAAGCAGAGAGCAACGACTTTAGCTTTCATCTCTGAACTGCATTATTAAACATCTCCATCAACATGTGTCTGACATCAACCAATCACAGCTACCTCTTCCCTCTGCTTCCCCCTCTCCCCCCTCCCCCTCCCCTGTCTCCCTCCATTAGGCAAACCTGAAGAAGTTCATGGAGTATGTGCAGCTGAGGAACATTGAAAAGGTCTCAAGGTTCCTGGAGAAAGGCCTGGACCCCAACTTCCATGATCCAGATACAGGAGGTGAGCAGTGTGTGCAAAGAAAGGTCCTATCCCTTCTATACTTTAGTTATTTTTACTTCGCTTTTTCAACCTTGACTTTATTTTTGAATGACTTTACTCAGGTTCATTCATTTTCCTTTCTTAAATTGTGCTTTCTCTCTCTCTTTCTCTCTCTCTCTCTCTCTCTCTCTCTCTCTCTGTTCATTTGGTGTTTTTCACTAAAATGACCATTTTGAGGTTTTTCTGAAATAAGCCTTCTGCACGTTGGGTAAAGCTGGATTACTCTCTTTGCTAATCTCCTCACATTTATGAAAATGTTTGTCCAGCCATAAAGGAGATGTCCCTGTTGGGTGACCTGTTGGGAAGCGGGGTGAATAAGAATGGCTTGGGTTAACACCAACAGGAAGCAGTCACTTAGGCAGACCAGAGGGTGACAGTCACCAGGCAGTCATCCAGATGCAGAGTCACTGGAAAGTTATACCCACTGTTTTTACGAATGGAGCCGGCGATTTATGTCTGCAAATATTGACAGGTTCAATTTTTTAAATGTCAACCTTGTAAGATGAATGCACTGTAAAGTCACTGGAAATATGTTGATTTTTTAATTAGTTTGCTCACTCATCCTTGTGTTTGACAGAATGTCCTCTAACGCTGGCAGCACAGCTGGAGGGATGTGCAGAGCTCATCAAGGTGCTGAAGAGTGGGGGGGTGCATCTGGACTACAGAACAAAAGATGGCATTACTGCCCTACACAAGGCTGTGCGCAGCAAGAACCATACAGCGCTTATAGTGAGTATAACATGCACAGCCTCACAGTCACACACACAATCGTAGCAGAAAGCTGACTCCTCTCTTTTTCTTTCTTCTGCTACTCCAATTGCCCGCCTGCAAACTTTCCCTTTGGGAAGGCAGAGTTTGCAGGTAGGCAATCTCTGGCAGAGGGTGCTTGAGAAATCGAGCACAGAGGGAGCTTGAGCAATTACCAAATATGTGGGGATTAGCATGCTCTCTCTCAATGGGCTGGCATATTCAGAGAATGGCCTTGTATGTGTCGGGTTTGAGGAGGCTTGTAACCTAAATGAAAGGATTTATGAGTCATATAATTGATTTCCTGTTGAGCCAGAGCTGTTGAAAATAAAATTGGTTATTTCCGGTCTGTCAATATCAATATCCAAATATTCAATGACACTAAGCCGTCCAACATGAGTAAACTGTTGGTGATATTGGTGTAATTAGTCTTATAAAGTTCATACTCTGACTATTTGTTCCAAATAAAAGGTATATAGTAAGGGAAATATATGAGAATCTGCAAACTAAATCCTTACCAATCAATTTCTTCACTAATGTGTTTGAAAAGGTGTGTAGTAAGATGTATTAAAAAGTTGAAGTTCAAATCCAGTATGTTTTTTCGTAACAACTGCTCAAAGTTGAGGTACCGAATACCGATTTTCGAAAAATCTAAAATGTTCTGTTTGGCCTTGGGTAACTTGTGAGGGGTCAAACTAGGGGTTTTTCATGATTCTGAGTTGATTGCAATCATGTATTTTTCACTAAAATCATTCCTTGGTTGAAAAAAGGCCACGCCCACTCTTATATTTAAATTCAAAAGTAGCTTTATTTGTAGTTACAAGTGCTGATCACTTCAGGAGTCAATCTCTGAGTCTTCTCCAGACTCACCACCATCATGACCACAATTCTTGCATGAAATTCCTTTACAGACTCCACATGCTGAGATGTACTTAACGCCATTCCTCTTGCAGCTGCACCGCCGGTTGCTGCAATCTCCATTACAGTTGCAGCTTGTGAACTGCAGTAGCTCCTCAGGAGCCATGGGGTCTAGTGTTGGGACTGGCTCATAGCCATGTACACCTAATGTCCATCCATAGTCACTGGGGTTCAGAGACATACTCTGCAGAAGGATCCAGTCCTGGGTTTGTAGGTAGGCACAGAGAGAATGCTGTGCAGCTGCACCCTCTGTTGGAGGTAGAGTTTCTGGTTTGATCAGCCCTGCCGCTGCCTTCCGTGAGAACATGTTGTGTCGAATTTCACCCAAAGCAGTACCTGGTGCATGGTAAATGTAGTGGAAGATGGTAGTACCAGCCTGTATCACTGCATCCTTAGTAGCTTGTGTGTCAAGGAAGATGTCCATGTGTTCATCAATGTCCCCTGCACAGAACCTGCAAAAAAAATGCACTTTGAGATTTGTTTCAAATATAAAGTGAAATAGAAAAAAANAAAATGTGAGGAGAAGTGAGGAGCTGCTTCAAGCCTGCAGAATCAATGCATGATCTCATTCTCATGCTCCATGAAACTTAATATCACATAAATATCCAGGAATGCCTGCTAAGGAGTTATGCAGACTCTACGTGTGTGTGTGTGTGTGTGTGTGTGTGTGTGTGTGTGTGTGTGTGTGTGTGTGTGTGTGTGTGTGTGTGTGTGTGTGTCCAGGTTGTGTTGTATCCTTGGTGACGGTGTGTTTTGTTCAGACAGCAACAGTAGAGTTCCATCTCTACGTAAATAAAGGGTCTCATCATGCATCCTTTAGTGGTTAATGTCCCTTCTTATTATGGTGAAAGTAAAATAATTAATTATAAAAGTGGTAAAGATTTTCATTGAATAGCACCTTAAAATAACTATTCCACAGCTGAACAGATAAATAAAACGGATCTGTCAAAGCAGTTTAAAGGCACATGTATTTTTTAAATCGATGCTAGAGGACCAGAGTAAACAAAGAAAAAGGGCTGTGGTAATCAATTTAGCAGAAAACCTACAATATCCAGCATGCATTGTGCGTGCTGCACCACTATCCTCTCCAGCTCGCTGGGCTTGACTCTCTGCTGGGGTGTCCTTGTCTTCCTCCATACACCATAATCCCTCCACACTGAATACGTTGGCATACATAGCGAGAAGCCCCAAATATTATATTCCAGCAATACCCATTTAAGTAGCCGAGCACACAAAAACTGCAGAAGCACAATTTGTAGTTCAAACCAAAGCTCTAAAGCAGAGATGCGCTTCATCTGGCGGACTTTTGTTGGCAATGGGTATAAAGTTGTGGGAGCTGGCAACATAAAGGGAAGTTTAACATGATAAATTAGCAGTTAAAACCCACATTGTAATGATAAACAGCCAGTTAAAAAACAGCAACATGTTCCTTTAATTAGCCAATGCCCTGCGAGGTAATAGCTGGGTTTGCTTATGTGTACAGTATAATGTCAACACAAGTGTTACCAAATGCATTGTGGCCCGACAGTCCAAATACCGTATATTATTATATTCCCAGTTAGCAGACCAACACCGTGCCAGTGTGGGGTCATGCTATCAGCTGGGTTTGCTTATGCTGGGTCACGTTTCCATTCTTTCCAGATGAGTGTGATTAGGCGAGTCATATAGCTTTCCATGACTTGGCTGTGAAACTTGGCTCCTGACCATTCAAATCTTTTCCATCCTTTGCATTTCACCATCTGCCACAGCCACAACAGAGCTCTGGCTCCACCTGCTCTGGAGCAGCCGTCATTTTTTATAGGTCACCTATTATGCAAAATCCCCTTCTCATGTATTTTATACATAAACATGTGTCCCATCTGTGTAAAGAGATTCTGAACATTCCGGGAAAAAAGACCCCTTCTCTTTTTGTCCTGATCCATTTATATAAAAAGCTGTCTGAAAATGAGCTGATCAGATTTTAGCCACTTTATGATGTCACAATGTTTTTTTGGCTTGTGTAACCACTAGCCAATCACCAACCAAGATAACACCCGCCCACCTTATCACCTGAATCTCCTCCTAGAGCAGTTTGTGTTCTTTTTAACCAAATATCTCTCAGAGGGGCGTGGGTACTTTTTTTCATACAAAGTAACAGACAGAGAAATCAGCACTTTGGAAACAGGGCTGCTACAATGCACGATCTGTTTGGTATTTCGAGCCAAACACTTCAGAGACATGTTTTGTATATAACTGAGAACTCTAATATATTGATGGAACAGTATAATACTGTTCCATCAACATATTAGAGTTCTCACTTTTTTATGAGCTCATCATTTGCTTCTGCACTCTGCCCCATTCAATTTCATAAGAAATAGTTTTATGCCTTAAAGGTCACAAGGGGACCTTTAAGGCATAAAACTATTTCATATGAAATTGAATGGGGCAGAGTGCAGAAGCAAATGACGAGCTTATAAAAAAAGTCTATAAAGATGTTATTATGTAGCAACCTTGACACAGTTGTGCAGTACAATGAGCACAACATGTCAGCAGTTGAAACTGAAATAAGCCTGCAGCACTTATTTCTGCAAAATGATCTTTTCCACCACAAGCATTTTCCACTACTGACCCCCTCAGCAGGCGGTGTGAGCGGTTTCCTCCGATGGGAGCGGGACGGACTGAGAGGTCAGGAGTGGAGCTGCGTCCTCGGTCTAGTACACCGCCACATTTCCGTGGAAACAGCAGCGGCAGGTACGTATCCTGTTTCTATCTGACCTGGTTGATGCCTGGCACATGACCTCTCACATACACACACATTCAGAGGCAAAGTAGTGCCCGAACAACATGCTGCGGGTATTTACCTGTGTGAGGAGCTGATCCTGAGAGATCATGTTGATCCAGCGGGTGTAACGCTCCGTAGAGCCCTCAGGGACCCTCTGAACTTGACAGCCAATCAGCTAACACACAAACACAAAAACACGTCAAAATAAAAACGTTTCTGATAAGTACACATTGAAACTAATTTCAGCAATTTTGAAAAAGTAACAAGGTTTCATTAGAAGGCCTTCAGAATAAAAAGTTACATTTAAGTTTCAACAGACTAACAACCACACAGAATCATCGTGGTTTGAATTGTTGTTCAGATTTTAAGAACATTTGTATGAAGATTAAATAATTAATGGACTAAGCAATCAAATATTTCAATCATTCATCAAGCAAAATGATGTGAACTTTTGCAGATTTTCTTTGTCTTATGACAACAATTTCTATTTGTTTATGGTATTGGATAGTTTCCTTACAACATATGACCTCTTTCAAATGTCACTCTTGGCTATGGCAATTTATGATGCACAGTTTTCTTATTTTTTTCTAGGCCAAATAATTAACTGAATAATCAAGAAAATAAATGGCAAAGTAAGCAACATGAAAAGTCTTTAGTTTTGTTGCATCATGTATCTGAACTGCATCACTTGTTCCCTTTTCGAGACAAACCGGCCACATCTCAGAAGACAGAGCAATAAAAAGTAAAGAGGGGTTTACATAAAGAATTAAGATTTTATACAAAGTTGGAAAAAACAAGAACATATTATCGTACAAGAACTATAAAATATTGCAGCCATAACAGAAATGGGCATGTTGTTTGTGCAGGGCAGCAAGCCTGCTGTCTCCAGGCTGTCTCCCTCACTTCCCTCACACACACAACCTTTGACCTCTGACCTGGCGGGCCACAGAAAGCATCAACACCGGATACTCACACTGTGCTGGAAGCCAACTGCAGGGATTCACACACACACACACACCCACACGCAGGCCAACAACACGTATATTTTTGGGAGGGATTGGTCAGAGGATCAGAGGGAGAGAGAATGGGAAGGGGAAGGGAGAGAAATGAGGAGAAAAGAAATGAAGAAAGGTGGGGGGGGGGGTAAGTGAGTAAGCAAATACTTGAGGGAGGACTTACAGAGAGTGGGTGGAGGACAGAGGCGTCATACTGCAGACCAACTCTTTGGGGAAGCATAACATCATCCTGGAGTAAAACAACAAATGAATTCAAACACAAACAACGTTTACATTATTCTGATTATTCAGCATGTGAAAAAAGTACACACTAGGTTACTTTATGAAAAAATCATACCCGTCTAGTTTGGCTTTTACTCAGCCTTTTTGTACGGACGGTATGTGCACTCTATGACTGTATACTTGATCAATACTTTTAGGTGTTTTCTTTTAAGATCACACATGCTTGAACAAATATCTTTAGATTGGTAATTTCTCAATTTGATATTTTTCATCTTCAAAAGGAATTGATATCCTATATTAGGATATTTTGATAAACAATTGTGTTGTCTGGTTTGATGTGAACAAGCATATACCAAATCAAATGTACTAGTATGTTCATATTGCAAAAATAAATCAGAACATGCTCAGTACTTCTTCATTTGGCAAGTCATTCACACAAAAAAGGCTTTAAATAACCACGGGTTATTTATATACACTTATTTATTGACTAATTTATTGTTTTATCTAGCAATCATGCTATATTGTAATATATAGCGTTATCGAGATATGGATCAAACTATATAGGGATACGAGATTTTTGTCTTAAAGCCTAGCCTTGATAGAACAGACCAGTACTGGCTACTGGCTAGCTTTGCAGCTAGATAGAGACGCTAAAAGGGAGTTGTGGTGTTATAGCAGCTACTTCAAATTAGTTTAGATAATAACAATCCCAATCCCAATATGCATATGGTACCAAAAACAGAAATAATAAAATAGACAATGGAAACAGAGATATGTATTTAAACAATATTTCCCTGATATTTCCGTGCAAAGAAAAAATGCTGATGAAAAATATAAGGTATAAGGTAACTGTT
>NW_011369945.1:26140315-26166838 GCF_000735185.1 Notothenia coriiceps
AGACAATGGAAACAGAGATATGTATTTAAACAATATTTCCCTGATATTTCCGTGCAAAGAAAAAATGTTGATGAAAAATATAAGGTATAAGGTAACTGTTTGATTTTAAGTTGTTTAAGGAAAACCAGTATATTAACAGTGTCAAAAAGTAGAATGAAACAAATACAAGAGAGCACATAGGAGTTTTCTGAGAAAGCAATCTTATTGTCTTTGGGTATTTTATTTTATTAAAATGAAAGACCATTTGATAATCTGTATGATACAAGCTGTTAAGAAATAGATCTAAACAGAGATCACGCATTCTGATGTTTTGGCCATTGATTAGTTGATCTAACAACACAGCCTTCAGATCAGTGACCATAAAATACTGTTTCAAAGAAAGACGATCATGCTGTATAAAAATCAATACATAAAACACACATAATGAAACGCTGCTCTCCGCTCATTAGTCATGCTCTCTGACAGGTCTGTCAAACAGTCACTGAGGTCTGTGTGTAAACGGCTCAATGTACAGCGTGTATATTTGGGCAAAATAATATGATCTTATTAGTTTTTACACACTACTGTATGTGTTATTAAAGACATCTGGACAGTGAAGTGAACCATACTTTGTCTGACACACACGCACACACACACACACACACACACACACACACACACACACACACACACACACACACACACACACACACACACACACACACACACACACACACACTCACCGCATCCTGAAAGCACAAGTATTGCCCACAGCTCTGAGACACTGCCTTGTTCTTCGCATATCCCACTGAAAGACAAAAGAACAGTGTATGTTAATGTCTGTTTGCTTTTCTTTGTCTTCTAACAATTTCCATTTTGCTATGTGTAAGAAATTACCATGTTTAACTATTAAACATGGGACTGTTTGAATGTGCCAAACCAGAAAATGCTGAGGTATCAGCTGACCAGTCATAAGCATCGACAGTGTGTCAAACTGGTTAAAATAAGTATATCAAAAGAAAGTATAATGTATTTAAACTAAATATGGAACTTCTCAGAAAGAATACCCCAATCTTCCTGATCCAGTGACCAGTGGTGTAAAGTAACTAAGTACATTTACTCAAGTACTGTACTTAAGTGCAATTTTGAGATACTTGTACTTTACTTGATTATTTCAATGTGTTGCTACTTAGTATTTCTACTCCACTACAATTCAGAGGTAAATGGTGTACTTTTACTCCACTACATTTACTTAATACCTTTAGTCACTTTACAGATTTTGATTAATGATGTGAAATATAATCAACACTTAAATAGACTTTAGTTCCACCTGGAGTAAATTCACAAGCTACACTGCAGTAAAGTCATTAAAACTAGCTGCACCTTTACCAGATTTGATAACACTTTAATGATCAATATTTATAATCAAAACATATCATATATATTATTCTGAAATTTACCAATTTGCATAATGAGTACTTTTACTTTTGATACATTAAGTATATTTTGATACTAATACTTTTGTATTTTTACTTGAGTTGACTGAATGCAGGACTCTTACTACGAGTATTCCTACACTCGGCTACTTCTACTTTTGACACAGAAAGACAATTTTACCACAGTAATTAGGGCTGCTCAATTAATCGTATTTTAATCGCGATTACGATTATGGCTTGCAACGATTACGAAAACAACATAATCGAAATAAAACGATTATCTTTTTATTATTATTATTTCTTTTTTTCAATACATTTATTTTTTGGGTTTTTCAGTTGAATTATACTTAAAGTTCAGGGTAATCAACTGTTAAAAACATACTGTCTACATTTTGTTCTCCAATAAATGGATGTTTTCAAAGTCAATGAATAATTGCATTTAATAATCGCAATTACAATTATTGACCCAAATAATCGAGATTATGATTTTTGCCATAACCGAGCAGCCCTAGCAGTAATTATACAAAATATGTTAAGGTGGAAATTTAAAGGGAGTATTTGACTTATCAGGATGAATTCCAAAAGGATGACTGTGCCACAGTTTGGGAGCTCTGACAGCAAATACACACTCCTTTAGTTTTAGGTTTATACCAGGGAACTGTAGGTATTGTTATCTTACAGGATTATATACTGATTGCAGTAAAAAAAGCATACTGTAGGTTGGATTACAGACCAAAAAAGCTTTAAAAGTTAATTAGTTAAACCTCCCCTTATTTGGAATAAATTAAAAAGCCAAAGCAATATGTCACATCTCTTACTACAATGGATTACACACATACACTACATGTTTTCCTCAGCAACTCAATGAATAATAACACTTTTGATAATATGATATTACCTCAGGGTGCACTTTTAAGCTTTTTCTTGAGCACTAACCTCCTCTAACTGCCTTCACAGAAAAAATACTGAATAAACTCTAGAAACAGACAAGGTCAGCTGTCTGTGAACACAATACAAAGACTAGTCCAAGGATCTCTATGAAGTAGAACATCATGAAACATGGTTGAATGCTGGTAAATGGACTTGAATCTTCCCTGGCTTCTCATAGAAAATGTTCTACTGATGTCAGCGACTGACAAGGAGATTCAATCAGGCATGGGAATTGATACTGATCAACCACCTAAAGTCCACTGACCTCCTCTGGGTTGGGATGAGTTGTGGCCGGAGATCACCACGGAGACGCCCCTCTCCTCCAGCCTGTCCTTCCAGCCCTCCACCACTGTCCTCGAGTCATCCTAAAGGAAACACACACAGAGTTTAAACTTCAACTGGGGTCTCATATTTTGTGACTAATTAGATCTGTGTGTTTATATGCGTACAAAAATAAACATACAGTGCTTGCGTCATCAAAGACAGACAGCTCCATGGTGCCAGTGTAGTCTTGATGTAATATGGCCTGCAGACATTCATCCAGCCAACAGGATGCATTGTACATTGGCATGACAATACTCTGAAAACACGACAAAACAGTCAAGTTACGCATGATGAAAGCATCAATCAGAATCAGAATCAGAATACCTTTATTAGTCCCACAGAGGGGAAATTTGCAGCGTTACAGCAGGAAAGAGCCACAGACAGCTTAGTGTTGCATATCTTAAATGCGTTAAAAAAGTACTAAGTTATAATATAATAAACGTTTGTTTATTATATTATAACTTAGTACTTTTTTAACGCATTTAAGATATGCAACACTAAGCTGTCTGTGGCTCTTTCCTGCTGTAACGCTGCAAATTTCCCCTNCACAGGGCATCAACGGACAGCTTAAAACTTAAAGACCTGAACACAGATCTAATTTTTGCTGGAGGCTTAGTGAAGCCTGCATATGTTTTGTGGCTTAGTCATTACTATCAGTCCCAGACCTGCCAGTTTACTATTGCTGCCACCCTCGTTCTTCCGCTCCGCGCGCCCGTAGGCCTCACTTTCCCGCTTAAAATGGCCTAAGCGATGTCTTCTGGAGCTGTGCTGAGTTGCCAGCATTGCAAACATGGCACAAAAAGGGAGTGCCTCTTTCAGCAGTTTCCAGCTTGCCGCATAGCGCACGAATTGTGGCTAGGCGCTAAAAATTCAGATGCACATATGCACTTTCTGCAACGTTAAAGCAAGTAATTAGAGTTGGGAATGCATTTGATGATACCACAGTCTATTCGAGCAGATCGTTTGCAGAAGATAGCTTATCGTGCGAGATGACAGAGACAGTCAGCCATATATAATATTCATAAACTAGCTCTAGTAAATAAGACTCTGAGAGAAGAGTAACTAAACCGTGCTTGTAGTGTCCAGGGCGGGAGATTCATATCTTTGATAGGCTTGTGGTTCGGAGAGCTTCAGACACGCCGCCGGCAGCTTTTTTGAAGCTGGAGTCTGGACGGCGTAATGTCTCTTTCACTTTCAATTAGAAGAGCCCCGAGGTGCCAGTCTCTCCTCTCCTCATCTTCCTGTCTTGCAGATGGAGGTTAATAAGAACCATTTGGGGAGACAGTCATATCCTCTGCCGTCTGCCTCTGTGGGACAGTTTTATCACTGGACTCAGGTTCCAGGACGAGCGGAAGTCTCCTGCAGTGACCTCAGCCTGCAGCTAAGCAGCTGATATTGCTTTCTGCACTATTGTGGGTTTCATCTGTTATTCTCCATGGGTGGACGAGCAACATTTAATAGTTCTGGAAACTAATTCAGAGTTAATGCGTATACAGGTGGCAAGTATAAGAAGTTGTTATTTGACCTTTCTAAAGATATTATAATCGCTCGCAAACCACTCAATTCACAAAAGAAAATCAGCATCAGAAACAGTTTATACAGGTAGGTTTACACTTACGAGAATTGACTAGGGTCGTGGTGCATGATGAGCTCTTCCTGGTGAAAGGGTCGTGGCGTATGTAAACACGATTAACGCACAACCAGACAAAACAGAGCGCACCAAAACACGGCATCGCAGCGCCTCTTAGCTTGTTACATAATTCACCTGTTAGGACGCTTTATCCAAAGCGACTTCATAGTCATACTCGTGGCAATCCCCAGGAGCAATTTGGGTGAAGTGTCTGCCCAGAGGACACAACGAGTGCTGACTGAGTGGGGTTGACTGAACTTGCCCCCTGATCCGAACACCAACGCACAACCCACTGGCACACGTCTCCCCTAGTGTATGTTAAGACATTACCTCATTCTTGGCTCTGTCATGAAAGCCCATTTCAGCCAAAAAGATGAGCTGTTGGAAATGTAAGAAAATATATCCTGGTAAGTCATTATTCACCACAACTTTCTTGAAATAATGCATAAAACTTAAATAGAAACTAAACCAAAATAATGACTATAATGCCTCATACATGAAAACGGTAAAATAACCATGTTGTATTATAGAAAAAAGGGTATGATGTCAAACTAACAACACAGTCATTTCTGATTAAGACAATGACGGATATTTTGAATTGCCTTATCAAATAATATGTTATTGTTTTCACGTGTTAAACTTTTTGCCTGGGAACACAATAACATCTGTTACTGATGAAGTTTGTATTATCCAATAAAACCTAGCTTGTAGCTCTGATCAGATTGTCTACCATTAACAATAATTTTTGGTAAATGCAAGATGGTTGAGAAACAAAGCTGGCTCATGTTAAAATGGCAACTTAAAATCAGCACATAACCGAATTGAGCTAATCAGGTGTATTATCATTTTCTTCATATCGCACATTGAGACCTATGGTGATATCTCAATGGGTGCTTTCATAGGGAATTGAGATTTTGGACCTTTTCCGGGAACATATTATCCAGAGGTGCTTTCTGTGGTTCACTGAATGGAGAGACTGATGGGGGTACAGAACAGTCCTGGAGTGGGCCTTAATCCATCTGAAAGCTGCAGGGGAAGGACAGATCTGCGGGGGCTTTGAAGTGGCGTACGGCTCCTTATTCGCTCAAGTCCTCTCCACTTGGTACCCCCAAACAGCCTGGTAGGCGTTCATTACCTTTTATGCTTGTGTGTGTGTGTGTGTGTGCGGTGCTGTGTGGGCAGGGAAGATATTATGGTTGAGTCATGCGAACTGAAGAGGTGAATGGAGAAGTCACCGGCGTGAAATTAGTTCGAAGGGAAATGTTCATAGAGAAGTCTAAATAAGGGAGCACTGGGGTCGTGACAAAGAAGGACAAACCTGTTAGCTCTGAAAGAGAATTTAAGTCCGCTGAGGGGATGATATTGGAGAAGCACAAGCAAAACATTCAGAGAAGTGTCAAGAGTTGATGAAGAGAATACTTTAACGGAAACATGTTCAGTGTCCTTACCGATGTCCCGTCCATGCCAAACTGAACCCGTTAACTCTGGCGTGTGGCACCTTAACGCAACTGTCAGCACAAAATCAAGATATGAAACTGCCATCTTAAAATGTGGTCCACCAAAAACTGATGACATCCATCGTTACTTCTTTCATGGTATTTGGCCCTTTCATCCTGGCGGCGCATTCAAATTCATGGCCGACTCTCACTGGGACAAAGCAATTCAGCCTTTCTCTCTGCTGCACTGTGCAATCTGCAGTGAGGTGTAAAGCTGCATAAGTGTTTTTAGATTTAAGCTGTAATGTACCGGTAAGTTGAATGGGGGCACATAAAAAAAAAATACACGAATGCATGTTACAGACAGTCGTCATAAAAACGTCCTCCTGGAACTTGAAGGGTTTCAGACATTTCGTTGGTAAGGTCACACATGGATCTTCGACAAATGAGAGGAATGGGAAGATAACTTCCAATTACAAATTGCATCCTGCACCTAACAGGCTCAGCCCTTGCCCTCAATAAATGGACTCGAGTCAATGAAGCGGCGTCGGACATGGACTATGTTATTGCAATGCCATGAACAAACCCAAGAGGGTAAACGGAGGCGACTGTCAGAGTCCGCAACACAGAGGCTATGAAAGCTCGATGGAGACGTGTCAACAGTTTGTACACGTTTGCGAAGTGATAAAAGATCTCGAGGGCATGCAAGCAAGACCAATCCACCGCACAGCGGAATGCCCGCTGACCTCCAAGACCTTCAAGTTAACGACAGGGTGCGACCGCCTACCGCAATCAGAAGTAGTTTCTGACGTAACAAGCTTAATTCCGGGACCTGGTATGGTTCGGCTAGTCAAAAAAACAATAAGTTGCGCAGACAGGGAATAAAAGATTGAAATTTCTTCCGGTTTCTCATAACTTTCTCTTTCACACATTAACTCCATCTGCTACGCTTGTACGGAAGTCAATTATGGCCACGATTTTATTTGGTTAACATAGTACATTTACGGATATTTAAAAGAATGATGGACGTTCGCAACAGCTCTGCCTGCACCCTCAGGGGAATAAGGAGCCGAGCTTATTTCTTGAGGTGGTCTGCGTTTAAGTGATGGGCAGGTAGAGGACTGACTCCTCAGCAGGGACATACGGGGGTAAAGACGGACTAACGAAACGGTGTGGTGAGCGGAAGACGACAAGGAGGTAAGCACAGCACTGTCTTCTGGACATCCGGTGTTCTTAGCCTCGCTCCTCTTCCTATACAAGCGACTCGAGTGACAGGGCCCAGTGCCTGGAGGGTGCGCAACCCTCGACTTAGCCAGCAGGAGACATTCCGGCAGCAGCGTGAGGTGGACATTTTAAGACGCATGTGGTGTGAACTTTTCATAGCATGCGTCCATGTAGGCAGAGCTAAAGTCACTTCATCCACGACCAGGATGTAGATAAAACAATATCCTGGCCTATTCTCAGGAACAATGTTGGATATATATACAGGGAGCAATGTGGTGCATTGGGAATGTGCGTTGGTTTTCGGGGCCACAGTTCAAACCCCACTGCAGGTCCCGCATGCCGTGTTGTCTGGCAAGACACTCCCCAATTGCCTCCCTGTGGGATTGCAATCCCACATGTGGATTGATCATTTAGTATTTAAAGTGTTGAGACTGTTTGCCATGTAGGCAGGGCACATAGTTGCGGGAAGTGGCGATGCCTATTATGTAGCGTCCTCCTCCGATTCGTGCTGTAAGGGACATATTGCTGGTGAAATCAAATTATTGTGAATTAAACTCCTGTCGGGAAGTCCTTGAGGCCCCGTCGGTGCGCGGAATCCCTCTTAGCATAGCACTGGTTACCATTCATCCTCTCCCTGCCTCTTCGAGACCAAACCTCCCATTAGCCATGTAAATTAAGAGTCACAAGGTAGACCGGCCTGCAAGCTTTGTTTATTTGGGCAATGTGCAAAGGGTTTAATAGAGATGTTTGTACATAAAGAGTTTGGATAAGATTTTTTCTTAAATTCACCATCTCGATGAAGAAATACTGACCGGCACTTTTAAGCAACTCTTCACTGCCACTATTACAACTGAAAATAACTGGGGCTGACCTTTAATAAGCGAAAATAAGCTCTTAACGGGGTACGCCACACACAAGAACCACTGAATTGGTGAAACGGTTTTTAGTGTCTATGGAGAAAATGTGGATGGTGTGTCCCTCTCCCGCACGCTTTTGAGTGCTATTGAATTTGTCTGAGAGTGTCATGATAACTCGATGATTCTTGTTGCAAAGAGGTGCATTAACTGTAACGTTACCTGCTAACCGCTAACTGCTAATGTAACGCCTGCTACTTTACGCCTTGTTAGCTGTCGAAACAGGAGGGACTGGATCGGATTGGGGATTGCCTGTAGTTTTACGAGCATACACAGGAGATTGGACACTGGAGAGGAGGATTTCAGGACCAGCAAGAGGCCAGAGCAATTCTTAGACTAGCTTTGAGTTTGGTTAGCAAGCCGCTTTCAAGAATAAAGGCTGGAAGACAGGCAACTCGTGTTAGCGGGTGCTATGGAATTATGTTGTTCAACTTTATTTTACTTGTAGAAAGTTTTGATACAATAAGTTGAAATTTAATAGCAAATGCACATGTTAGATTGTTTCACATGATGATAATAGTAATAAATAAAAATGAATATTTATATAGCGCTTCACGAACCGCAGGTCGCTTGCAGGTCGGGAGGGGGGAGTAGTGGAAAAGAAGGCAAGACAGGTAGGGGGGGGGGACAAGCATTAGCGGAAAATAAAGCTATAAACTAACTATATAGGAAAGGCTTGGTGGAAAAGCCGTTTTGAGGCTTTTTTGAAGTGTCAGGTTGGGGCGCTGACGATTTCGGGGGGGGGCGGGGTGGGAGAGTCCAGAGGTGGGAGCTACGACTGAAAGCTCTGTCACCCGAAGTCCGAACCTGGGTGCGGGGGTAGAGAGGAGATCCGTCCATAACGATCCGTAGCTTGCGGATGGAGGTATGGGTGGCGGAGAGCCAGACAGGTATTGGGGGCGAGGGAATGGAAGGACTGTGTAGATCGAAGAAGGAGTTTATATGTGAGGTGCTTGACTGGAGCCAGTGGGTGGGTTGGGGGTGATGTGCTGCCAGGGCTTGGTGTGAGTGAGCACCCTGGCAGCCGAGTTCTGCACATACTGGAGCCTGTCCAGGGCTTTACTGGGAACCCCGAACAGGACTCCGTTGCAGTAGTCCAACCGGGAGGAGACGAATGCATGGATGAGGGTCTCGGCCACGGAATCGGAGAGTGATGGTCGTAGACGGGAGATGTTCCTGAGGTGATAGAAGGCAGACTTGGTGACGGATTTGATATGTGACTGAAATGAGAGAGTTGAGTCAAGGATGACACCCAGGTTACGGACTTCGGGAGACGGGGAGATGGAACAGCCTTCAACCTTCCGGAGCAGTGCCTTGGGGGCCACAACCATGAGCTCAGTCTTCTTACTGTTGAGTTTGAGTAGATTTGCTGTCATCCAGGTTTTTATGGCATGGAGACAATTGACCAGAGACTGTGGAGGGAGCTGGGCAGATGGTGAGGTGCTGAGATAGAGCTGAGTGTCATCAGCGTAGCAGTGGAAATTGAGACTGAAGTGACGTATGATCTGGCCAAGGGGGAGCATGTAAATGGTGAAAAGTAGGGGACCAAGCACGGAGCCTTGGGGGACACCATGGTTGACTGGGGCCGGGGGGGAGGATGAGCCGCTGATGCTGACAAACTGAGACCTGGTTGAGAGATAGGACTGAAACCATGACAGAGCTGTGCCAGTGATGCCAAGGTTGTCGGAGAGGCATTTCAGGAGGACTGTATGAGAAACGGTGTCAAAGGCCGCAGAGAGGTCGAGGAGGATGAGAATACTGATTTGTCCGGAGTCAGCAGCGAGAAGGAGGTCAATAGTAATCTTGAGGAGGGCGGTCTCTGTGCTGTGATGTGCTCTGTAGGCTGTACAGGAAAGGCACAACATTTGATCATGACATGTGAGTAAATGTTGTTTTGTTTTGTGTATAGTGCAATACAACAAATATGACATCAAATTGCCCTAAATCTTTCATATGTGGAACATAATTGTATGTGTATGACTGGTTTTTGCATCATACCACACCTTTTGATCCAACATACTCGTTCAAATCGGTTCTCTACAACACCATTTCCATGGTTTAATTGAAACTTAATAGACTGTACTTTTCTAGGCGACAATGTTCAGTTGAGCTTATTCCAGGGAACAAAAAAACGTGTTTACTGTGAACTTTTCATCTTGCTCATGAATTACTCAACAACGGCCACAATAGCAGGACCTTGAGATTATCAAGACTTAAAGGTAGAAGCTATGAGGGAGAGAATAAAAGATGAAGTGGGGAGTTGGAGAACATGCAGGTAATGAAGGTGCAAATCCCCTGACTTTGTCACCTCTTTTTGAAGTGTTACCTCCTGAGTTGGGTTCCTGCTAATTCTCACTTCTTATTAGTTATTTTTTTTTTTTTAAGTGGTATGAGCTTGATTCCATACTCATCTAGTTCAACAATCCTCAGCATTTATTTATATTCAGTTTGAGCAACAGAAGAGATGAGCTTTCTGTTTGCCTTTTCTTACACAACCTTCAGACCTGATATAAGCCTAAAAGCCCTGACACAGACAAAAACACTGTTGTGTTTACAGAGAAGGGCATGGCTTGATGCAGTACGAGTATAAAATGCACACAATATGGCAACTATTTCTATGGTTCACTTAGATTTACCGACTGCTTGAACTGCCAGACACTGGCACAGATACAGCTGCAACAACAATAGCACGATGAACTGTTGGTGTCAATGAACTCTGAAAACCCAGTAAGTCATTTTTGCAAGCCAATACTTCACTTAGTTTAGAACAATATATGTCTATATAATGACCTTTTAGTAGCCATTGGTGTTTGTGCTTGCATTCAGATTGTGGGAGCATGTGCACCATACATGTTTAAGTGTTTGTGGTTAAAGCAATGAATAATGCAATGTTTCAGTAGTGTTTTTGGAATAGAATATTTATTTTCCAAACTGGTCCATGTTTAAACCTTCAGACTGGGGAAGAATGACTTTCTACCCAAGCTGAAGCTTCCCACCAGCCCATGACCCCCCTCCTCCCAAGGGATTCAACCACCACGAAATACATTCTCTAACAGAGGGAAACATAAAAATCAATTCAATGCGACTGACCTCTTACCTTGTAACTACATCTGTATTGTGCACACAATCCATCACTTTTGTGTGTGTGTGTGTGTGTGTGTGTGTGTGTGTGTGTGTGTGTGTGTGTGTGTGTGTGTGTGTGTGTGTGTGTGTGTGTTTAGATATGAGGAAGTGAATGCACTTTTCCTCCTTCTCCTCCCTGTCGCTGATATTTATCTAATGACTCGGGTGTTAGCATTGTGTTAGCAGAGTGTTCTTGTTCCTGCAGCAGAACACTTTGCCACCCCACACACACACAAACACGCACACACCCACCCACACACACCCAACATTTTTTAATTCCCTGTCTGTTAAAAACATATTGATATTTGGCGTCATGAATAAAGATAGTTTCTAATAACTTTAATTATAATTATTATTTCTAAGCAACCAGTGATTAAAAGCAAATGATATCTGCAGGCTGCAGGTTGAACAGACACACACACACACACACACACACACTCAGGCGCACTTAAAGGTGCAGACACACACTTGCACACACCACCAAACTTACAGGGTGTATCTCAACTGTCCCTTCGATGCCTTTCCTCAATCAACAGTGATGACCCCGAGAACACTCTTTACCCACCGAGCCCAGAACTGTTCCTCAAGAAGATCAAAATGAAGCCACACACTTTGATTGTCCACCGAGATTCACCAGGATCCTTACCGCTGCTGCTTCACCGACGAAAGCATGAATGCAACCCACCCCCCAAGACTCCACTTTATTTTACTCTGCTGAGCACCTGAGACAAGTTCTTTAAATAACTCCTCTTTTTCTGATGAGTCCGATATATTGAGCTTTGTTGGCACAAATAAAACACTGGAGAAAGCCCAAAAGTGTTACTGTTACATTCAAGACAGCATGTATCACCGATCAAGAAATAATTGATACTGTATTCCTCCCTACAGTATATACACAGTAGGGCTGCAACCTATGATTATTGTCGTTATAAATTAATCGGCCGGTTTATTTTCTAGATTATTCGATTTTAGTTTGGTCTACAAATGTCCTTCCCAGTTTCTCAACGTCCAAAGTAGTGTCTTGTTTTTTCCAAAACCCAAAGATATTCAGTTATGATATAAATCAGACAAGAAAATAAGGAAAATCTCCATATATGAGAGGCTGAACGCAGCATGTTCTGCCTTTATTGCATAAAAACGTAGTGCTACGATTAATCTATTATCAAAATAGGCGAATCATTTCCCAACGATCGATTACTCAACTAAATTGTTGCAATCTTAATGAACACAATGATATATTTTTATAGTTGCCTTGTTACCTTGAAGGCTCAACAGCATCTGGTTAGATACATTATTTGTTTATTCGAAACTGGTCTAAAACCAACCTAAACCATAGCTCCCTGTCATAATCTGGACCTACACTGATTGTACCCTGTCAGACCCGTGTGCCTGTCTCTGCAGCTTACCCACAATGCATTCCCGGCCGGTTCATACAGTATGATGCCATAAAGCAGGGCCTCAGGGAGACCGCTCTGACCCTCCTCCAGTGAAACCCTTAGAGAAATACATTAGTCTAGAGGTAGAACCACAGGGGGAACAAAGATTTTATTTAAGATGATGAGGAGGGATAAAGTAGGAGGGTGGAGAAAATTAGATAACGAAATAACTGATGATAAATGTATGTATTGTCCAGTGTCTCCTCCTTTCTTCTGCTCTGTGCTCACTCTGTGTTTGGAACAAATGAATCAGACAAAAAGATGTTTGGTCATCACTGCACTGAACCTGGACATGAATGTGAAATGCCTGTCTATAGATACACACAGGCGTAGTACATATGTATTTAACAGAATGATACCTATAAATTATGAAATATTATACCAATAAATGAATGGTGTTTGCATTTTACTCTCTGCGTTCATATGGTTGATTGATGAGTTACTATAACTCTGCCAAAGAGGTTACGTTTGTTTGTTTTGGTGTGCATGTCAGAAAGATTATGGAAAAAACTAGTGCTTTATCCATTTCTCTTTATACTTCCATGGTTTTCAAGCTGTCATTGGAGGTACTCAAATTGCGGGGGCTTATTCTAATGAGCACGCATGTGACATAGGGAGCTGTAGCTTCAGGTAAAAAAACTGCAAAACCAGCACCACAGGTAACAGATTGAAATTGCTGTTAAATGTTATTATTATCCACCATTCATCAGTAAAGCCACACTCAAAATCTAACGCACACATGCACTAATGTCTGAAAAGAAAAATTGATGTTGTTGCTAAAGAGAACAAGGAGTAGGTCTTATTAATTTCACGTCTCGACCACTAGATGGTAATATTGACCCAGCTGTATTTGCACCCTGCAGGTCTTCCTTCATTATTTTACTCCTGGGTAACAACATGGATATGATTACATTCCTGTTAGTGAAGCAACCCATCAGCCAGCACACTTTATTTGATTAAGTAGTAAACAGCAGCAGTTGTTACTGTAGTAGTATTTGTGCACTAAAGCAGTGCCATGTGTATTTGTGTATGTATCATCATGGACTAAAGCAGTAAAGTATTGCAAGTTGCTGCAAAAGTATCTTGCCATTGAAAAGATATTGAACTCAAAGAAAGACTGATACTGTCTTCTTTAGTCCCTGCAGGTATCTCTTCTCTGTGTGTGTCTGCATGAGATGCTTCACAAGATCATTTAAAATAACAACAAATTGTCTCAAATATGCACAGTTCCCGAAAACTAACTGAATCGAAGAAATCCAATCATCCCGTTACCCACAGACACACACTCGCACACTTCCCTCCTCTTTAATGTCTGGCCTGTCTGTCCAAACAAGATCAAGTGCAGCCTGATCACAGATCTAAACAGCAGCAGCCTGCACCATTTGATTTGCAACCTCGACATGTGGTGTTGATTTGGGGAAGGAAAGGATTAAATGGATGGGAGAACAGTTGTCAGAATGAGTAGACCATTGGGTCTGTTGCAAAAGAATATCAGACACGATGTGGACCCGCTGTGCAGGGAAAGGGGCAAACTTCACATTTACAACAGACTCAGAGGAACTCACCATGAGCCTCCAGGAGTAAAACCAGTGAGATGTATAATTAAAAGTAAATTGTGCATGTCTTTCTGTAGTTATCAAACACTACTTGTCAGTTTTTCGGAAAAACGTACATACAATAATGTCATTTGTTTGCTTCTTTCATTACATCATACCAGCATTGAAGCTTTGTATTGAAACTCCCCTCTTCAGCAGGTGTTTCACAGTCAGGTCAAGTTTTCTCCTGATCCCATACATCATGCACTCAAGCATGAAATAATAATTCCTGCTCGGTTGCCCCCCCCCCTTGGAGCTGTTGTTCCTTGACTGCAATGAGGCCTTTGTCCAATTTAAAGAATTATTCAAAGTAATAAATTGCGTTTTGTCCAATCCAAAATGCTCCTGCAGGCCATGTGGGAACAATTATTCTCCGGTGTAATCTCTGGACCACATCCTGTCTGAGTGGTGGCCTATAGAGGAGTGTGTCTGACTGTGTCTAATACAAATCAGGACTTTATTAAAAATAACACAGAAGTAAATCAGCTTAGGTTTTTTATTGCTCATGAATTGCTATCATGACACACATAAAAAATTAGGATGATAATGAGCCGTCTGTACTATGGAAGTAGGCCTAGATGTAATGGGCACCAGAGAAGGGATAAACCGTATCCAGGACTAATTTGTTTTTATTCCTGACTCAAATCATGAACTGTTTGATCGTCCCTGCTTCAGCTGAGTGCTGGGATTTGTATTGTTTTTGTTGTTACTGTGACTACAGTTACATTAAAAAATAAATATATCTTCATATGTCAACAATCAGACTGATTCACACATACTGATACACTGAGCCTGCTCTATCTTTCTCTTCCTCTCTCTCTCATCCATGTGCTCTCCTATCTGAGGGAAAATGTAAACGATGGTCAGAAACATTATTTCAGCCCATCCTGTTTTTCTGTCCGCTAACCAAGACAAACCATGCTGCTGCTGCCAACGTTAACATAAAAAACCCACCCAGATCTGGTTTGCCATAGTCAACATTATGCAGGAAAGCAGCTCTGAGCGCTGCAATGTTGCATTAACAATGAGCATGACCAAACAAAAACATGAAGATAGACCTCGTACAGTCAGACACAAAAAAATACAATTTATAGTTCATGACAACTGAAAATATCCTTATGAAGGCTCTGAGATGTGGATGAAAGCTTTGGAAAATGTCCAGAAAATTGATCTTGTGCTAGGAATTTGTTATGATTGAATACTGAAAACAAAATATATATGATGTGATTAATAATGGCAACTTTCTACTAACTAAGAAAAAATTGTATTTTACGAATTTAGATCTTAATTGAACATTATTGATGATTTGTCAGTTTTAAAAAAAGGAATAGCCTACTTCAGATTTGAGAGCTAAAAAGGCAAACTAGCTTTTTGGCTGCAAGTAGAAATAAACGAGGCCTTGAGCTGATTTACACACTGCCTGTAACGTCACAAGTCATGTGATTGACGGGGAGTTTCAGCGAATCCGGAGTCTGTCCGTGTTTTACACCAGCCAATGAGCGTCTGCAATTCGTTGTTTGCGGAAGTTGTGAAGCCAGTATCCGCGCTGCAGGTTTGGACTAAATGTTTTTGCTAAAAGAGTTTCTTTAAGCGTCACAAAATATACACACCACCTTTCGAGAGATGTAATTTGTCAATTAGAGAACAGAAATGACACAGTGAGAACTTACGTTTTGATTCCACGTGTTGCCCTCGTTGTTCAACCTCCGTCGCAGACTCAACTGTGCTAAATAACTTTGATTTCGGCTTTTATCACATCTTCTAAACCTTGGTTGATCGATTGTGTCTCTGCCCAAGTGCTTGCTCTGCGTGCTCAGAGGTGGGCATGAACCCCGCGAAGAGGCTCCGGTCCACAGGAGATGAGGAAGAACCACCGACAGGAGGGAAGGAGGAGGGGGGAGCTGTGGATGTGGTAGGTGATAGGTGATACACCTGCAATTTCAAATAAACAGCTAACATTGATTTTCTGAGCTAAAAGACAATAGACAGCACGCTGGCAGGTTTTTTGAGTATGTGGCCAGAATGAAATTGGGGTAATTGAAATTGGGCGACGTTACTTTTGCTCCTATTATTGAATTAAAATTGAAATAGAGAAACCATAAAAAAGTAGAAACAAGTGAGTAGAAATATGTGCATTATACAACGATGAAGAACAACATTAAATGTGAAAGTTTGGAATCTATTAATTCAACACAGACTTTAACACCCCCTTGCTGCTAAATACAAACCAACTTTGTGCAATATGTGCTATATGTGCAATATATATACGCCATTAATAACTGTGTAATTTATACCTGGCTGCTAAACCCTTGTTACTGCTACAAGGTATGTATCTTGTATTTTGTAGATTGTGTAACTTGCTGCTGTTAAATACTGTCAAACTATGTGCAATATATACTTTATATACATATGCCATCTTTAATAACTGTAATATATACCGGGCTGCTAAATCCTAAAAACTGCTACAGGATTTGATTTGTAGATTTGATTTGTTTTTTATCTGTATTTTTGAAAATTATGTAACTTTTTTAGTTTTATCTTTTTAGCTATTGTTTATTATATTATAACTTAGTACTTTTTTAGCATATTTTTTATTATATTATAACTTAGTACTTTTTAACGCATGTAAGATATTCAACACTAAGCTGTCTGTGGCTCTTTCCTGCTTCAACGCTGCAAATTTCCCCTCTGTGGGACTAATAAAGGTATTCTGATTCTGATAATGGGACGAATTTGTACAAAGGGGCACACATCAATGTAGTGCCGACTTTCTTACACGCTGGAAGGCCAATCGCTTTTCTTTACCCCGAAATCCGCTCATTCTTGCTCTCGGTGTGTCATAACAAACTGTCAAACTGTCAAGCTGTCAAAACTCTGTACTCAAACCGGAAGTACTTGGCCTCACACCCAGCCGCCAGAAGTTGATAGACGCCATCTTGTGCACAGCGGTCGGATAGTTTAAAAATCAGCTCCTAAGTTCTAACCCTATCTCCTATTCCTTGACCTCTGAGTGAAACGTCACAGGCATAAGGGATAGTGGATAGGAGAATTCAAAAGGACTTAGGAGAAGAGACTGCGGTACTTTAGAGAATCCGAATGCACTTTCACTATCCGACGTGTTTATGATGCGCCAGTGGACGTCATTGTGTGCGTCTGCTGCTGGTGAAACTATGGAAACTACAGTGATCTATACAACGGACTACATGGATGTTTAATAAGAACGAGGGACTACTGTAAACTCATCTAGAGACTCTGCACCGTGCTGTTGCTTTATATGAATGTGGACAACAGAGAAACATATTCTTCATGACCAAAGTTGTAATTGAAATAAAAAAGGAAAGTGAAATTTATGCTCGTCACCCTCTCCCTCGACTGTTGTGTGTGACGGCAAATGCTGCGGCTGCAAGGCATTGTGGGGCAGCATGTTCTTCTCTCCTTTCGGTTAGGGAGGTCCAGTGGTTCCTTAGCTAAAGGAGGTTATAAAGGAAGTTTGAAACCTCCTTTCCTATCATTCTAGAGAATAGGAACGGCATTTATCATGGCTGCCACTGAGGGACTTCCGGGTCATTTCAATCCGTTAGGAAGGTTCCTAAGCTAAATGGACTATTCGACTTCAGCCAAGGTCCCGTGGAGGTCTACCGGAAGGGGAGGGACTTCGGCACTCTATACATCTGATGAGTGACTGACTGACGATAATGTGCATTACTGCCACCTAGAGGTAACTTATAGACAGAAAATAGGAAACCTATTGAAAACAAAAAATGATTAAGGGCAGGCTATGTGTCTGGACCAAATTACAATAAGTTTTGGGTGAAGATTATCCCACATGCTGCCTTTATACCCCCATTTTATTTTTACAACTCTAAAGCTAACGTGCATTTTACCGAATTCTGTGATCTTAAAAAGAATAAATGGCAAAGGAAGTCCTAAAGCTCTTCATTAAACAGAATGTATCACAGTAATCCTCAGAAACAAAAGGAAACATCACAGCAGCACAAAATCACAAGAGCACCTTAAGCGAAATGGGGGCAGTTGTTATATTGCTTATACAGAAAGAGGAATGTGCATTTATTTAAAAAATAAAGTAAAAAGGCAATACTTTCATAGAGTTGAATTACACATGGTGAAGAAGACGAAGATGTTAGGATGTGGGCTGAATAGCATTACCGACAACACTGCCCTGAGCTGGTTTGTTTGACACAAGATAAGTAGCATCTGTTTCACTGGGAGTCCTCCAGCTGTTTACAAGGGAACTCCATTCATGCTCATTTAGCAGTTAGCTGGGGGTGAAAGATGAGCAGGAAGTAGGAGTGCAGATTTAGCATGTTAGGTTATTATGTCCAGCCTCCTAAGGACAAGACAACAGACCCAACTGCTTTGTTCCAACAGTAAACTAACATACCAAAATGAAGCTTTTTTTCTCATTCTGAATTCCCTCCCAATCGGTGCTGAAGGGCTTATCACTTAGCCAAGCAATTCATTCCATTTATTTAGTGGGAGTGCTGACACAGCATTCCCACTATCTGTTATGCTATGCATGAAATTCTTTATTATTCCGCAGGGTTACTTTGCGCCTCTTCTGCTCCCACATTCCACATCGCAGAAACTCCGTTCAAACATCAAAACGTTCAGCTTGGTCGGGAATCGATGGTTATTACTTTTCTTATTCATAACTTTCATAATTCCAGAGATATATCCCATAATACATCAAGTTTTTAACATGGAAGTCAATGGAGAACATCTTCAGACTTGAAACATCTTCATACAACATCAACTGCTAACTGTTCCTTCATACTTTCACTCAGAAACATCATTCCAACTTTAAAATGTTACACATCTTTCTGACATTATTCGTGTTAAACAACTTTTAAATCTGATTAATACTTTTAGATATATTAAACATTGTTCAGACCTTGGTAAAGAGGCCTTCTTCAGATTTTAACATTAGTGTGTATTGAGCAGCTCGTTAAGGTGTGTGATCTCAAAGCTGAGTGGAGGACACCGTAAAACACGATATTGCTATAACTCCTATGAAAATGTTCAAAAAGTGCTCAAACTTCACATGTGTGCTAACAGTCCAGCCGTGAAGACATCTATTTGACCGTTGTCTTGGCAACACAATGCTCACTATGAAACACGGTTCACAACTTCAGTTAAAATGCTCGAAATGGCCCAAAACTTCACAGGTTTGGTAACGATGCAGCCATCAACGCATCTAAGCGTATTATGGGGTGTCATCAAATGCCGCTGGCATGGCAACAGATCGTTCGCCATCAAGTTAATTCAAAAGTTTGCAGTTGAAATATTCTGCTGCTTTTCCAAGCCTTTTTACTTTATTTTCTTCTCTCATCAAACATTTAAGCCCCCAGTGTTTCATGGTATCATTTCAATCTAAATTCTTCACTTTCTTCTTACACATTACATTTTCAGCATCATAGCATTCAGTGTCAGCTTTTCGCAATAAAGAATTCCACAAGCATTTCTTCAGGATTGGCATTAGTTTTAACCTGATGTTTATCAAAGCAACTTACAATAAATCCAATAAATTATGAAAATACAAATCCAGAACAACAAGATCTGCAAGTACATACGCTTCAAATTTGCCAAACCATTTTAAGTGATGGTGCTTTTGCTTCAGTAAGCCGAACTTTTTAAACCCATAAATAGGGCTTGGGGTTTTCTTTCTTTCTTTGATTGGCTAAAGGTGTGGTCAAAAAATAGAGAGGGTTTCATCAAGATCTACAAACAGAAGACATGTGGGGCACTTTCCTGCTGTCCCCGATATCAAACCTGGAGACTCAATCCACCGTTACCCAGGATAGCAAACAGGCATTTTTCGAGAAAACCCTGTAGAAATCAGTGGCCCGAACCGGTGTCTAATCACAACCTGTCCTTCTGTAGACACCACCCCGGATTCGAAAATGTGGGGTGTTCTGTCAGACGGAAAGTCACTTTGCCTTTTTTTTATAAATGTCCATCTTTTCCACTGAACCGATCGTCTTGAAAAGGGTATAACAACAATTCCGCAACAAATATCATCTTCACCTGTTTGCCATTTTCCAACGCGTTAAAACAATAAACTTTAAATTAATTGCTACGTCGCACTTATATCTAGATCCCTCCTCCGTCTCGAGCCAGTGAACTAACCGGGCCTTCTAGAGTGGAACCCCGAGGGAAACTCTGAAAAGAATACGCCCATTTGGCTACAAATCAATATATGATTGGTTTGATCCAAACTGTCAATTCCCAAAACAATACGCTTCTCATTCAGTGTAAGGGGCCAGAGGGCATTCTATCAAAGGATATAAGAATACCTGGTTGAAGGATATTTCTACCCAGAGACCCCAGAACAAGGTCTGATAGGTTGCATTTTTTTTCTACACAAAAACCATTCAAAATGCGTACTGCAGGGAAGCGCGAGAAAGAGAAACAAATCAAAGTAACACTGACTGTAATATTAACGATCAGCAGTAGTATTATTCACCCGCTTCACATCACATTAGTATGCATAGAAAGTGACAGGTGCCTGTGACAGGTCACAAACCTTATCCCCTACTTATGGCTAATGAAGCTAAGTCCCGCCTCCCCTTTGTTCGAGGTGTGGAGATCTCAAGTAAGGGTTGTGATATCCCAAAGTAGGTGTGAGATCCGTCGATAGGGAGGGGGGTGATGTGTATTTCACAGGTGTGAAAGGCCCCCACTAAGTTATGCCTTTTATGGTGTATCATAAAAAAATTGTTTTCAATTTACATTAGTATGCAAATAAAAAAAGTGACAGGTGGGCCGCGCCCCAAAATCTATTAAACAAAATGCCGCTTCCCTCATCACATAGTATGCATAAAAAGTGACCAGAAGGGCCGCACCAAGAGCACCCGAATGGATAGTGATATAGTCAAAAGACCCCGCAGATAAAAAGGGTAGTCAGTGAGATAAAAAATATAAAGAACCCCCGTGCAGATAAAAAGCAAGTCTTTCCAAAATCAAATCAAGTCATCTTTCCACAAGAAAAAATGGCCAAGAGGACGCCTCGATATAGGGATTTAATCATGACGAGACGACCGTGGAACAAATTACGCCATCCGTCCGGAGCGCCAATCAAGGAAACGGAAAAAAAAATTAGGATGCAGAAATATCTTGTGACCGACAACCGAGTTATCAAACCCCTCGGTCGAAGGATCATTGAGGAGAAATGGAATTCTGGAAAATGAAACATGTTATTGGGGTAGAATATATTTCCAAACATAACTAAGCGAATATAACTGCATTTCATACAATCTGAAGAATGGAGAACGTAATGGACCCCACAGGTTTAAAAGCAACGTTGACACTCAACGATTAGGCTGTGTTAACATCTGGTGTTATATATATATTATATATTACTTCCAGAAGATCTCAAACGCCCAAACCATTGCTATACGGAAAGAAAGTAGCTGCAATCAAGAAAACACTTAGGAACCGCAAGGAATTATATAAAGATATGATGCAAACAAAAAGCAAAGAAACCCAAACAAAAAAGCGAGATCAAAGAAGAGAGTGGGGAACCTGTGTTTCATATGAGCATTGTGAGTTTGCCAAAGAAACGGTCAAATAGACTGTCTTTCCACGGCTGGGACTGTAGCACACGATGTGAAGTTTTGAGCACTCTTTTGAAATTTCATAGGAAGTTTAGCGAACCATCGTGGTTTCTACGGGTGTCCTCACTAGCTTTTGAGATCACCACACCATTAACGAGCTGACTCAATAACACACTAATGTCTAAAATCTGAAGAAGGCCTTCTACTTACCAAGGGTCCTGAACAATGTTTCATATATCTAAAGTATGTAATGTCAGGATTTCAACCGATTAGTTCGCTTCTCAATGTGAGCGCAACGGAAAATAATGTACAGAGGAAAATATCCCGCTCGCTCGGCTCGACATAGTTATAAAGTGATGGAAGAATTGATGTTCTGGCATGTGAAAGAACGCTAGATACTGAGGGAAAGAGACTCAAATTAGGCAGAGTATGCCATTTCGTTGTATGAGAGGTGTGTTCTAGGGATCTTGAACCAGAGACGTGCTTCATCCGCTTTGTGTTTGTTCGACGCATGGTTGTAAAAACTTGATGATAATTATGGGATATATCTCTGGAATTATGAAAGTTATGAATAAGAAATAACTAACCATCGATTCCCGACCAAGCTGAACGTTTTGACTGCTTTGAACGGAGTTTCTGCGGAGGTGAGAGTGTGGTTCTGTGTCTCTGAGAAGCAGAGCCGAGCGGCCTAATACACTGCCAAGATCTCTACTCCTTGGTTCGGCTAGATCAATGTATGATGTGTAAAAATTTTATACCTGCAATAGACCGATTTAACTATGTGTGGAGAATGCTTGTGCATGTCACTCGCTTTTAAAAGGTGAATAGAAGATTGGATGTAGCCGTAAGCCTGGAGGTCTGTTGCGAGTATAGTTCTAGTTTTATGGATCGAGGATCCAATGTGATTATGCTCTACATATACATGTGCGCGTAGTCGCAGATAGAAGTCACGGGGAATTCAGCAATGAGAAATAAAGCTTCATTTTGGATATGTTTAGTTACTGTTTGGAACAAAGCAGTTGGGTCTGTGTTCTTTGTCCTTAGGAGGCTGGACACTAATATATATCCTACATTGCTAAATCTGCCACTCCTACTTCCTGCTCATCTTTTCACCCCCAAGCTAAACTGCTAACATGAGCATGATTGTTAGTTCCGCTTGTTAAACAGCTGGAGGCACTCCCCGTGAACAGTGTTTCTTGTGTCAAAACAAACCAGTCAGGGCAGTGTTGTCTTTTGGGTATTCTCCAATGTCGCTAAGNGATCTTCTTGAGGAACAGTTCTGGGCTCGGTGGGTAAAGAGTGTTCTCGGGGTCATCACTGTTGATTGAGGAAAGGCATCGAAGGGACAGTTGAGATACACCCTGTAAGTTTGGTGGTGTGTGCAAGTGTGTGTCTGCACCTTTAAGTGCGCCTGATGTGTGTGTGTGTGTGTGTGTGTGTGTGTGTGTGTGTGTGTGTGTGTGTGTGTGTGTGTGTGTGTGTGTGTGTGTGTGTGTGTGTGTGTGTGTGTGTGTGTGTGTGTGTGTGTTTGCTTTTTCTTCAAGAGTTCAGGTTGTATAGCAGCTGATATGTCTTTAGACACAAATACAATCCGAGTTGTATCACATCAGACCAGGATCCGCGGTCCAGTTCAGGCCCATTTGTCTCGTTGTAGTCGGCATAGATTCATCCAAAATAAGTCCATTCTGTCGTCTCCCTCTGCAGACCGGAGCTCAGAAGCTGCAGGGGGTCTCAGAGGAAGGGGTTGTGGCTGTGTATCTGTGACTGAGTGTGCTGCGCCCGGCGGGGGGAGAGGGGCAGGAGGGGCTGGGGGAGGTTGGAGGGGAGGTCCAGGAGTCCTGCGTGAGGCTGTGTGAGGGAGGAGGGGAGGGCGGAGGGCTGGTGGTGCAGCGGGAGGGGCAGCGACGGGCTGTAGGAGAGCATGTGGGGGGGCAGGGGGGATGTGGAGCACGGTCGCATCTGGTTGAGGGTGAGGCGAGGCTGGTCGCAGTGGAACGGGTTGGTGGGAGACGGGGCGCTCAGACCTGAGGAGACAGGATGGAAAGGATTAACAATATCACAATAGTATTTCTGGAAATACAGTTAGGGATGACAGTTGATATGCTTTTTTAAATATCAATGTTATTATTGATCCTGCACCTTGGTTAGATTCTTCATTATTATTTATTCCTAGAAACAGTAGGCCCATATTGTTTCAAGTGTCAACGCAGTTATTTTTTTATCTCCACGTCTGAAGTTTTCTGGACCCCCTTGAAAACGAGATGGTGCATCTCAAGGGGTTTATCCTAATAAACACATTTCTACAAGTGTAGGGCCTGATACATTTAAGCTAATTAAAATAAATGTCACAGACATTACAAGCAGCCCTGTGTCATCTTTCTTTGAGAGTACACTTTGATATACTGTATATATTTTTTTTCCTGGATATAGACAGCAAAATGGGCTCAGTTCTATTTTATTTTTTGTTAAATATTTGTTTATATGTATAACATTATTTTAGTTTAGTTTAACATTATTTGTTATGTAAAATGGAGCAACTGTTGCAAAATACAATCTCCTCCTTTGGACAAAATTGTATATTAATGGTATTTTTTATTTGTGTCGTGCGCGTTTCCAGCTGAATTTGACGTCATGACATGTGAGTTACATAAACGCAACTTTCACAAAATCATGCCACCATCGTTGAAAGGAATTGATCATCTCAGAGGTACAGGATTATTGGTTCTAGATTCACATTCACATACAAGTAAAGTTTGTGGGTGGGCTCTTCAACTCTGGTTTGTTACCTAAGAGGAAGGGGTTGTTGTGCATCTTGCTGGCGGGGTTGGAGGGTATAAGTGCGTCTAAATTAACCAGCGAGGCCCCCGTAGGTCCCAGGAAGGCTTCTGGGGTTCGACACAACCGTGAAGCAGGGGCGCTGAGGGGGGGCGCGAGCCGGGACAGGTCAAAGATCTCCGGGCTTGCCGACTCTCGTCCGTTTACCAGAGGGTTCACAGGAGGGTCGCTGCCAAACGGATCGGGGTTTAAATCTGCTCCGGAAAATGGGTCGGAGTCTGCCTTCACTCCAAACAGCTCTTGATCTGCTCCAGGAACATAAATATTATGAGGTTTACGAAGGCAACGCAGAATTCTTTTACCGGCTTTGAATGCCACAAGATGGCATTAAACTGGAAGTGCTAACAATTAATAGTTTTTCAAATGCAGTTTATCCCTGCATAATTTAAAACATGCAGTGATTAGAATTTAGCTTAGCCAAAGCTACATTTGAAATATAACAAAAACTAATTGAAAGCTAAAAACGATCACAACCCTAAGGGGTGGACACAAGCTATGGGACATTTCGTGCAATGCAGCAGAACATACTGTATGTAAATAAAATAAACACAACAGCAAGCCACCTTTTGTCTATAATGTGTATCTATATCAACTTATTTTGTGAGTACTATCTATGAGTGCTGCTGCCCATGGGCTCATGCTGGACTGATAATTACTGCGTCTAAGATCCAAATGTACAGACTGTAGTACTTCTTGCTGTCTTGTACTACAATACCTGTGGGACTAGCAGGTTGAGGGGGGGACAGCTGAGGAACTTCCTGTTTAGGATTTTCCTCTTCCTGTGCAGCGAACGGATCTTCCCCGTCACCATCTGCTTGTCAAAAAAAAACAAAAAACATTAAATAAAATAGGCAAAAGGTAGTGATAACATTGTTTGGACAGATATTGAAAACAACAACATATATGGTTGTTGTTGTTTCCAAGTTCCCCCCTCTCTCAAACTGGCTGCTGTCACACCCATTCTCAAAAGACCTGGACTCACACCTGACATCATGTCCAACTTCCGGCCCATCTCAAATCTCCCCTTTCTGTCAAAAATACTTGAACGTGTCATTGCCTCACAACTAAAATCCCACTTCAGCTCCAATGACCTCTTTGAGCCATTTCAATCCGGTTTCCAATCAAAACACAGCACAGAAACAGCTCTTCTGAAAATCACAAACGACCTCCTCCTCTCCTCTGACTCCGGCAACCTGAACATCCTCATCCTCCTCGACCTCACCGCAGCATTCGACACCATCAACCACACCATCCTGCTGTCCCTCCTCGAATCATCACTCAACATCACTGACACTGCACTCTCCTGGCTGAAATCCTACCTCACCGACAGACATCAGTTTATCAACATCAACAACTGCACCTCCTCCACTGCTCCTCTGTCCCAAGGCGTCCCCCAGGGTTTGGTGCTTGGCCCCCTCCTCTTCATCCTTTACATGCTCCCCCTTGGCAAAATAATTCGTCGCCACAACCTTCAATTTCACTGCTACGCCGATGACATCCAACTTTATATCTCAACAAAAACCATCACCCCCACATCACACTCCACTCTCACCAACTGCCTCTCAGAAAGAAAAGCATGGATGCAAACAAACTATCTCCAACTGAACAGTGCCAAATCAGACATCATCATCATCGGCCCCCCATCCCGTATCAAAGACATCCAGAATGTCCACTTCACCATTGACGGCCACACTCTATCTCCCGCCCCCTCACATCCGCAACCTCAGAAGTCACTTTCGACAGTCAGCTCAAATGCAACCACCACATATAATCACATCACCACAGGACGACTTTTCCACTCCAAAAACATTGCCCCGTATCCGCCCATACCACAACACAACATCTCCTCACTCTGCCTGCTGAAATCCTGATTCATGCATTCATCACTCACGACATCCGACTACGTCAATGCATCCTCTAGAGCCTATGCATACCCATCCAAGCCTCCTCAATAAACTCCAACATACCCAGAATACGCTGCCCGCTCTCACTCCACACGTGCCGCTCCGAGACACATCACTAGACCATGCCTCCAGAAGCCTCCACTGGCTCCACGTCCGTCCAAGAACCACCTGTCAAAAGTCCTC
>NW_011369945.1:26166846-26176739 GCF_000735185.1 Notothenia coriiceps
CCCCCTGACCTGTCTGCCTCTTTTCCCCTACTCCCCCCCCCTGCCCGACTTGTGAAGCGACCTTGGGTTTCGTGAAAGGCGCTATATAAATGTTATGTATTATTATTATTATTACAGGGGAAAAACACATCTGCAACATTTAGGTTGATGTAGCCAGTCCATCTTTATGTTTGTCACAATATACTGCTGCTTTGATACATGTTGTTGGAAGTGGTTCTCTTACTGGATATGACTAGTGACTCTGGAAAAACTTGTTGTGTTTTTTTCTGCTGATCTCTGACTGCAAGACTTAAACCACAGCAAAGTGAAACTTTAACTCAACTTTAACTCAAGCATTTGCTTTCAAGTTTGTGCAGTTAACAGTCTGTTGAATCCACCATGGCACAGAGAACTTTGAGTATATAAATACAAAAATGTTCTTGCATTAAGCCCACTGGTACCTTTAGTGCTGTCTCCATCACACACCATGTCTCTCCTCCATTTTGCTTTACCTAAAGCTGGCATGCTAAGGAGAAGCTACCTTAGGGAAAGATGAAAGTCAGAAATGAAAACTATGAGGGTTTGTTTTTATACTCGTCTCCCAGGTTTAAATAGGACTCAGATTATGTTATAAATTCAAGACACTGCAGAGTAAATCCAAAGGTCCTTCAGCCTCACACACGTTCTCCCTATGTCTACCTCCTTTTCCTTGTCTTTCCTTTTTCTGTGACCTTTCCAGCATTAGTATTCTAGAGGAATACATGGTGTACAATAGGATACACTGCTGAAGGTGTGATAACCAACAACAATCCCAGCATCATTTGTGTGCTGTCTCCCCACTGTCACACACTCTTAGCGAGACAGAACACAGGAGGGGAAAACAATTGCTGGGGAGAGACGGTGTGCTTCTTTGTCAATGACACAGGACAAAACCACAGAGTAGGAGGCAAAAGAGGTAGAGGAGATAAAGATAAGATGAAAAGTGTATTGCTTCCAGTTATGGGAAACAAAGGCGCTGAAAAAAGGAATCTCATTTTGTGAGAATAATTTTACCTCAGAGATTTTGCCTCAGGTGAACAAGGGTCTCTCCTGCTTTACGAGACTGTGAACCACATGTGTGAGGGAATTAGCCCCAGGGAAAAAACTACAACTTTTAAAATGGTTGTATTTAAAAACAACTTTCTGCTTTTAACAGGCAGAACCAGAGGCGTACTGCACCCTAACACTTGAGTGTTCATCTAGCTTTTCAGTTTTCTTTACTGGGATTGATAAGCTCACAGAAACACAATGAGCTCTGGTTAAAATCCAGTGTGTCACATTTTTACACACTACACCTTTTTGTCATCTATTTAATTTTGACAAATTAAATAGATCATTTTCTCAGACACACTGGGTGACTGCTCCCTTTTCACTTTGTAACTAAACAAGGATTAATGATGTTAAAGAGTAAATGAATGAATGTGTCCTTTCAGGCATGCCGCTATGGCCACGTTCAGCACTTGGAGCACCTGCTGTTCTACGGAGCCGACATGAGCTCCCAGAATGCATCTGGAAACACCGCCCTCCATGTGTGTGCTCTCTACAACCAGGTAACTAGCTGTTTTTTTTAATTGCTTGTGTGCTTAGAGAGCGGGGTTTTCTTCAGGAAAGACATGCATATTGGACTGTTGTGCGATACATGATTTACATCCAATATTCAGGGGCAAAAGGAAGAAGAGGATTCATATTCACAGAGCTGTCCAAAGTGGCAGTTTGATGCAAATTCTTAACTGAATGTACGGTATGTAGGCATGTGAGCATGTAGGATCTACAGTAGCTTGTTCTCCTAGAGTTGTAAGAGCAGTTTCTGTGCTTTAACGGTATTGGGGTTGAGCTTTATTGTCTAGCTCGAGGACACTTGTGAAATGTATCGATTTGTGGTTATATGGCCTTCTGATTTGCAGGATAGCATTTACACCATGCTATGCCTCTTTATGTGTGTGCTCGTACATGCACACCTGTGTAGTTAAGCTAAAGGACACCTCTGAGTGGTGGCAGTCTGAAGCAGATGTATCCTTTACCTGGTCATTATCTACACTGTATTTGTTGGCTGTTTTGATAATTGACTGAAAGCGGATAATCAGGAGAAGTGGTCTAAGTGGGATTTTGACAACAAAACGGCCAAAGCTCAGGGGTATGTCTGCCATATGTATTCACATCAGTCATTAATGCACTTTGTCTGCTGCGATCAGAGGAGGACTGTGTGTTGTACAGCGTTATTATTTTGTGTGGGAGTTATTATAGTGATTACCTCAAGCTCTCATTCATGAGTACACACTGAGGATCTTACCTTGGTCTGTATTGATAATAATGTTCTGTTTGCACAGCATGTCATAAAGGCTACGGCCAGGGTATTTTACAGCTTTTCTATAAATCCCATAACAGATTTTAAATAAATAACCCTCTTTAATCTATATCCTATATCGAAGGTGATATTCATCGCAAAATAAACTACAGTGCCCACATTAGTGGTTATGTCACCCAGTGCAACGATTAAGTGTTTTTAATTGTTTTTAGGCAACGATAATAGTTGTTTACAATATAAATGGATTGTGGTCATGTTATAGGATGTGTTGGCAATAAGAAACACATGGAACGTTTACAGGCTTTTTCTTTAGGTAATCCATCATTTTCATAAAAATTAGCATCAGCTCGATTCTTTCAAGAAAAATCAATCAAGCACACCTGCCAATCTCCAAGTGATGAAATGTTCACTGGCTGAGAAGATGATTTGGGTCGTATAAAGTAGCTCATAAAGTAATAATGTGATTCAAGGGTCTTATGAGTCTGTGATAACGGGAAAGAAAGGAATAGTGTATATTTTAAAATATGAATGAATGTGTTCTATATCAAGAGAGGTACATGAGGACACCGGGCCATGAGAGCTTCAAATACTCCTGGGAAAAACACGAGAGTAGTCAGGTTCAGTGTGTCCATATGTTGCTCTTTCCTGTTTGGTTGGATGCTCCATAAGCAACATGCAACTTGAGGTTCTGCAAAAGGCTTTCCTGCTCCTTTGGAAAATAGAGAGTGGTGCTCAGTTCATGAACATTAAATGAGCACTTTACTTCTCTCTCTCTCTCTCTCTCTCTCTCACTCACTCTCTCTGTCTTTTGCAAATGTCAAAAAGTGTGCATTCATGAATGTATTTACGTCTTGTATTTGTAGCTGTGTACTTAGTAGCACATGTTTCACTGTAGCACTGGTTTAACTGAACTGTGTGTGTGCGTGTGTGTGAGCATGTGTTTTGGAGGCACAGCATCAACATTTAACAGGCTGTTCGCAACACATCCACGTGACTGAAGTCATTCAGTGTCGCTCTTGTCAGTGGAGGGTCGGCGTGATTGTGTATGTGGACTGAATATAATCAAAGAGATAATGAATGAATAGTTTTATCTACTCATACAACTTCTTTTAAGTTAACAGTCTTGTTATGGTCACACTCCGAGCTCTTGTCTACTTCCACTGTTTAGCACGTCGAGCTGATTGATCCCAGATACAGTGTCTCTTAGCGGGGTTCCAGCAGCCTCGAATCAGGCCTTGCTCGGATGATTATGCACCATTACAGACAGAAAAAAGGGGCTTTGAATTGAACGGGAACCTAGTCGTCTAGTGGCACAGATCAATACATCCATATGGAGAGAGAAAAGATAGTGTCAGAAAGAGGTAAAGTTGGGAGAGAAGATGAAAAGCAAGATAACATAATTAGCAACAGTATAAGCTTGATCAATTGTTCTATTGCCCAAGTTTGTCCGGCCATTAACATTTACTTACTGAGCTTTTAGCTAGGCCTGGCATATGTAATTAGCAGCAATGAATGAATGAATGCATAGCATGGGTCTTCTACCTGGCAGACAGATCCATGGGAGGTGCTGGTCTGAATGATTGAGAAAGGACACAGTAGGTAAGGCAAATGGGGACAACACTGATGAGGGAAATTAAACAGAGGTGGCACAGGACTTGTGGAAGTAATGCAATCTTGCTGCAACTCTATAATAAGCTGTATGGAAGACGTATCAATGGATTTCATGCCACAGTGACTGTAGGCTGAAGTTATGCACAATAATGAGGAGGAATTCAGAACTCATTTACAGTGTTGCTGCAGTAAATTGCACATTTTATGTGCTTCAGATTAGTCACATTCCAATGTAAAAAACAAGCTCAATGTGCAGTGAAGGATGTCAAATCTGCTTATATCTAATGAGAGAAGGCATCCTCAAATGTATAAACATGGCTGTGAAGAGGTACCATCTGTCACACTCTTTACACAAGACTGACCCGTGTCAATGCTGCAAAGTACTTGACGTAGCTCACTGTGTATTCCTGTGTAGATAATGTAATCACATCTAGAAACCATGGTGAGATCTACTGGAAATGTTTCCTTAATGAATTCCTATAGGAAGCCTTGGAGAGAAGAGAAAGACAGATGGCCTTCACTGTAATTGGTGTATGTGTGTGTGTGAGTGTTTGTTTGCTTGTGTGTGTGTGTGTGTGTGTGTGTGTGTGTGTGTGTGTGTGTGTGTGTGTGTGTGTGTGTGTGTGTGTGTGTGTGCAACTGCATAATGTATTGTTGATTAGCGATCATCACACTTTAAAGCCGCAGGCATTTATCTATATACGTTTTTAGATGTTTTAGACCCTGAGCAGTTATACTGTATGGGCTATTAGTAGTAAGAGTGATCATGCATTATTCATAACACACATGCTCTATTTACAAATATCCCCATGTCTTTAACAACCATGTTTACATGTACATGCTAATGCAGGACACCATGGTCATTTCAGGGAACCCACGTAGCTACCATCTATGTGTTTTACCAGAAGAGGGTGCTCCAGTTTGTTTGTGTTAACCTCATGCATATGTTGCCAAGACCAGTTAATCAGATACACCACGGATAATGAGGAAAATCACATGGATCTGTTTTACTTGACCTCATGTTCAAATAGTGTGTGTGTGCATGTCCCTCAACATGACAGGAGTCACCAGAGTTAGTGTGCTGTGTGTAGAGCCAAACTAGTCGCGTTTATTCTGCACTCAGTGATGAATACAAAATCAACCCTTTTTCTCTTTAACACTCAAAACATTATATACTGTAGCAATAGTTTGAGAAAAAAGAGAGAAGGAGAGAGAGGGAGAGAAAGAGCGTTGTAAAACTATATAGGGTGTCTGTTTCATCCTTGTTATAATGTGTTTCTTGGATTTAATTCATTTTAGCCTCCTTTTGCATTTTAAGTATAGTTTAGCCAATGCTTGGCCAACAAGCTTTACATTGAATTCCTTTTATAAAAGACAGTGTTTTACTACTTGTGATTAGTACAGAGCATGTTGGGGACTTTTTGTGTCTCTTTTCTTTTTCTTTTCTTCCTGCTATGTTTACTGAAATTCAAAGATGAAAGTATATTAAAACTAGGGCTATGAGATATGAGGTCTATGAGGTATGAGATAAAAGCAGTATCAATGTGAGTCTGGACACTAACATCATTTATTGGCACGCCACCATTATCATTTGTTTACAGTGCTACACAAAGACATGGCTAAGAGTTTAAGTTAAACCATCCATTTCAACAAGTATTCCACTCAATATACATTACAAGTTAAGAGCAGAGCAGGAGGTCCAGCAACTCTGACTTAATTAAAGGCCTTAAAAAATATGATAAAAGATCAATTGCAGCTTGTAGCATATTGCAATTATTTGAATGTCAAGTTCAAATTCAACACAAACAACCTCACCCATTGTCTGTCTGCTTCTATTATTAGTCGGAGGGTATTTAGTGTTTTCCCTATTTCCTTCTAAAAATCGCTTCATAGTTAATTAGCAGTGAATATGGTTGCATTGTAGATAATTGTGTGTGTGTGTGTGTGTGTGTGTGTGTGTGTGTGTGTGTGTGTGTGTGTGTGTGTGTGTGTGTGTGTGTGTGTGTGAATTGTTGCTCATTATGCACTTCATCTGCTGGAGTCAGTGCTCACACTTTCAAACATATCGTGCAGTAATGCTGCCTCTGTTAAAATGTTCTCACAGCACTGTTTCTTTAAATTTAATATTTCTGTTTGAATGTTGCAGATGGTAAAATATAGTGACATGTAAAACTCCTAGCTAACCAACCACACACATGTTGCTCTCGTCATTCAGGACAGCTGTGCACGAGTTATCCTGTTCCGGGGGGCCAATAAAGAGATAAAGAACTACAACAGCCAGAGCGCCTTTCAGGTATGTTTGTTATCCAAAACCTCTGCATGCCATGGGACTATTCACATGCCCTACATCTTTGACATGTCAGAGCTAAACAGATTGAATGACTTGTCTTACACAGATAAATGCTGCTAAATTGGATTTATTGATCTCTTTTAAAACACAATTTGGGCTTTGTCTGAATACTAGTCTTTCTGGTTGATGAAGTCTGTGTCAAATTGAGACTGACACTTCCTGTGGAAATCAAAGTTAATTTGTTTCTACACAAGGCAGAACATTGCCAGACGTACTGATTTTAAACACAACAAAGGAGTACATGTGTAAAACATTATGAGGAGAGTGAGCGATTTCTTTGCTGACAATTTGTTGCTTTTAATTTTTGTGTAGCTTCTGTCACTTATGTGTTTGCTCCTTTCCTTTCCCTGTCTCTTCTTCATCTCCAGGTGGCTATTATAGCAGGAAACTTTGATCTGGCTGAAATCATAAAGGTCCACAAAGTATCAGATGTTGGTAAGTTAACAGCGGTGGTAGTATTTCTCTACCTGGCTGCCTCAGTGTTTCATAGGTTCAGACATGAATGAGGTATCAGGGAGTGATCAGACTGAAGAATGTCTGAGCGTAGATAGAGAAGTTCAAAAAGGTGAGGACAGGTTATAGACTGAGCTGTGTGGAAGTGAAGGGAAGAAAATAGACATTTAAGGGGTGGAGAAGGATTCATGGATTTGTTGGATTCCTGCTGAGCAGTTTCTCCTTGACATATACATACTGGGAAACTCTGCCATCTAGTGTGGACACAATGTAATTCAAGGTTCAAGGTTCTTTATTTTATCATACGACACCATACATATATAATAAAACACCATTATTTTATATTGAAATGCTCATATTTGATCCCATTTAACAAGAAGCAGTTTCAAATGGGAACTTTATGAACCTCTTTCAATTTACACTTTAAATAAAAGTTGTGCCGCCTTCTTCATTGAACTTTAAATATACTTTAATAATGCATATAAGAACTTATATATACAATTTCAAATATTTTGTAGGTTCAATTTATCATGAAGACAATATTAAATTCCCAGCTACAATAAAAACCCAGTTCTGCCTCTCTGAAACATCTACACGGATATCCTTATTCTTTATTTGGGTCTTCATTCTTCAGGGGTTAAAATGTCATCATAGTTATTAATATGTAAATGTAGTCCTATATTTGATAGTATATTTTAAATTTGATTCTTAAGATTCAAAGGCTTTACTGCAGTACCAGATCCTCTGTGTTTCCTGTTCCTAACAGATAATAAAATAAGTATTTTGCAAATGAAATGAAAGCACAGCCTACTGTCAGATAAGTGCAACCGTTTAAATACTTTGAGTGGCCTTGAGATGTGTGAAATTGCAGTTATCTCCCCATCAAATAATTCTGTTCACTGTGCCTGCTACAGTAGCTTTATATATTATGGTGAGACTGTTAAGACGTGTCTCTTCTTTCAGTGCCTTTTAGGGAGACCCCCTCTTACACCAGCCGTCGACGTTTGACAGCGGGACCCCTGCCCTCGCCACGATCTCTGCTCCGCTCTGCGAGTGACAACAACCTGAACGGGGACCACGATCACATCCACGGTCAGGCCCCCAGAGAACCTCGTGGCCGGCAAGGTCACTCCCCCGTCCCCTCACTGCGCAGCCTGCCAGCTTTCGGTCAGCAGCACAGCAGCCTCGGAGAGGTAAGACGGAAAGGAGAGACTGTGCAGGTTTGCAAAGTCAGAGATTACAAAACAAGTCAAGAAGGGTTCTCTTTTATCCTTTCGCCTGTACCTACTTGTCTTTAGTCCTTTTTGTATAACTAATGCTGTTGATGTATTGTGATTTTAAGGGTGTCCTTTATCATCTGGCCGGGGACAACAGCTGGTGTGGTGGGAATTTATTTATCAAATGTGGATAGAGAATCAAACCATTCAGCCGTCTCTGTCGTAGTGTAACTAACAACATTGCAACAAATCTTCTTAATAAGGAATTTTCTCAAGCTTAGCTAAGAAGTGTGAGAAGTAGTAAATCTAGATAAACATTAGCAAATAAGAATCACAGAATGATATTATTAAAGTAAGTAAGTGAATATAATATGCTTCTATAACACTGGAAATTAGCAATGTTTGCTAAAGCTGCCCCATTTACTGTTTTTTGTGACGGTTGATCAATGGGGACTGTCCACGACACTATAAACAAATAAACTAGAAATGGTAAACAATTTGACACAATCCCATGATAAGAGTGCACAAAGGGGATTTCTGTGTCTTACATGTGCATATGAAACCTGTCTCTTCTTCTGTGTCAGAGCCGTCATGGAGAGATCCCTGACAGCAGTCTCCAGAGCACAGGCAGCTCCAGATCCTCCCATTCCCGCTCGCCTTCGCTACATCACATGCACGAGGAGGACAGGCCGGTCCCCAGGAGGTCCCACAGCCATGGATACCCTCATGGACACAGCCATCGTGGAAGACTCAGGTCTGTAGGTTTCAGTTGACCTCAGCTCTACTTCATATGTTTCTTTTATTGATCTAAACTGTTTTTAAAAAAAGATTGTAAACAAGCACATGTCTCTCCTCCTGTTCCTAATTCATGTCTCACACTGTCTTGGCAGTTTATCTAGAATCTAGATAATCTGTGATTGGCCTTGTGATTAAGCACATCCTTTGATATTCAAACTGAATTTAAAAATGCCCTATGCAATGTGTCTGAATCACTTGTTAGTCACCAGCGTTCTGCAGTTTCTTCCTTCTGCTACCGGCTGCTACTGGTGATAAACATGACATAACATTTATCTGAGCCAAATCTTGTCTATATTTATCCATCAATCAAGCCCAGGCACATATGATAGTCGTTTTCATGTCAAACTGTATTTGCAACCAGTCCAAAAAGTAATCGGCATAAAACATGGACTGGGAATTGAAAATGAAAATGTGTAGTTTTATAGTGGCTGATTGAAACACTGATCAGTATGAGATCTGGTATAGTAATTTCATTGGGTGTTTGGGTTTGAGGGCAATGGTCAGTGGCATCATTTGTGTCTGGCATAGAAACATAACTCTTTATATAACAGGTTAGGCTGAAATACAGCAATTCTCCTGCTAGGAGGATGGAGGGCAAATAACCTACTTCAGATATGTGTGTGTTTGTCTCTGTGTTTGAATTGGAGGCCATGTATAGCTTTCACAATTCAGAGATAGACAGACGGAACACGGCTAATAATGATCACCATGGGGACCAATTGAAGGTTTCAAACCTGCAAGTGTGTTTGTATGTCAGTTTGTGTGAAAGAGGTTGAGGATACATTCTGAGATTATGGCTATGATGGATGTCATTGGCTGGCCACTCTGTTCCAAACAGCCTGTCACTCAGCTGATACATACATCCACAGATGTAGTTGTGCTGCTGGGGAAAAAATCCCCCCCCCCCTTGTACAACGTGCCATTAGACGAACTGCACAGTAAACTAAGGCTCTGATCACATCTTGGAGCGATAGATCTAAGTGGTCTACTGACACTTGGTTTGTTAAGCTTTTTATTATGATCATATGTCAGAGCAAGATTACCTACGTACAGCACAATTTGATTCCTGGATGCCACACACTGTGTGTGTGTGTGTGTGTGTGTGTGTGTGTGTGTGTGTGTGTGTGTGTGTGTGTGTGTG
>NW_011369945.1:26176777-26180722 GCF_000735185.1 Notothenia coriiceps
TAACGTACGTTACGTAACGTTACGTACGTTAACGTACGTACGTTACGTACGTTACGTTACGTACGTACGTACGTAGTACGTAGTCGTAGTAGTGTGTGTGTGTGTGTGTGTGTGTGTGTGTGTGTGTGTGTGTGTGTGTGTGTGTGTGTGTGTGTGTGTGTGTGTGTGTGTGTGTGTGTGTGTGTGTGTGTGTGTGTGTTTGTGTGTGTTGACAGGGGAATTGCATTACAGACACAGCACCAGCCTTACTCCCCTCTCCCTTTAATACTCTCCTGTCACTTTACTACATCCATCAAAGACTCTGTTTCTCTCTCGCTCTCTCTCTCTCATTCACACACATACAGACACACTTAACAATATAAACACAATGCCATTAATCTGCACTATGGTTTGCAGTCACAGAGCAAACACCATTCTTTATTAAATCATGTAACACGCTCACTTCAAACCGCATAGAGACTAAAGCTCTGAATCGTATCTACAATCTTCACTCAATCTTAAATCACTTTATATAAAGTACATTACGTTCATTAATAAACTCACAGTCGAGTGTTAACCACCCACCACTCATTCTATTAATTTTGTTCCTCATTATGGTAACAAACTAAGTGCATTTTCTTCTGCTATATCTGGCACTGCATTGGCATCATTATTTAGTGACAGAGAAAAACATGTTTTGCTCTGTCATTGTGCACAATGCTTATTGTGTAGTCAAAATGCTAAGCTAGAGAAAGAGGAAACAGTGCGAAAGAAAAAGGAGAAAGCAAGTTTAGTATGTCTGCTGTGTCCTGGCCTAAATGGCTTTCTGCACCCAGGGAGTTGTCCTTTAGTGTGCATCACATTTATACTACGTAATAAAGTGAGGTGAATGTATTAAAAGCCCAAAACGAGCAGCTGGTCTCTATGGCCAGAACCTGCACCCAAGTGAGACTGATGCTGTCCTTCAATATTTTCCCTCCAATATTTCTCCCTCCCTCTCTCTGTTTCTCTCTCTGACCTTCTGTTATGCCCACGGTAACTCTAGAGGCATTATGGGTACCAGGGGAGTGTGAAATTAGCTTGGCCGGTCAGCAGCCCGCCCATCGGTTCCTGTGGAACTCACCATCACTTCCTCTTCTGTGCGTGTGTTGCCAGGGTTCAAAAGCTCTGCCAGGCCTCAGTAGAAGTTTAGATGGCGACAACAGAGAGGATACAGACAGAGGCTCATTAACACTAGATCAGATGAGGGAAAGCAACAAAGCTAACCAGTACAAATGAAAGCAGAAAAGTGTGTGTAAAACATCTCTGTAGTTAACATTATAATAGGACAAGAGGCTTGCTGGTGATATGATAAGGTGACACATTTCGTAACAGGTTAATTGGCTACTTAGCATGATGTGATGTCAATACAAAGATAATTAATCATCAAGAGGGCTCTGTCTGACAGTGTCAGATATTGGGTTATTAAGCATTGCACCTTAAACATATTACTCAGTCTTGGTTTGGAGAGGAAGCTAAAATAGATTGGAAAATATTGTGTTTCTAAGCAAAGTAGGATATTTTTCAATTTCAGTTTGTAGCAGAAAATTCACATTTTCAACAACCTGCCTTGTAATGTCATTGTAAAATGACTTTTTTCCAATATCTATTAATTAAAATATTTTTTTTGCATAACATCTGACTGGTTAAGGCAGGGGTCTGCAACCTTTTTGACCAAAAGAGCCATTTTGCTCCTTTTTCCCCAAAAAGTTTTGTCTGGAGCCGCAAAACATATTTCATAGCTTGATAGCTAATAAATTTGTATTTATTGTTATATCAGACAAAAACTACAGTTTTTTTGCATTTATTAGGCTATTTATTACATTATATAAAACTGTTAACCTCTAATAAGAAAAAAGAATAAGGAGAATTAAAAATAATACACAGGCCTACTTTAAAATAAATTAAACACAGCACTTGGGGAGTCCTCTGCCCATTTGAAGGAAAAATATAATTAAAATGGGCCCACTTTGAAATAAATTAAACATATAGCTGCACCCTAAAAATAATTAAAGGTAGGGTAGGTAAGAGACTGCCAAGGCACACGAGTGCGCTAGAATTTGAAAATACACAACCGGAAAAAATCTGCCTCTTCCTTTAGACTTCCTTAAAGAGTCCCTCCTCCAACACACACAAACGCGCACATGACCAATGAGGCCACGAGATAAGTTTGTGCACAGATGGAAGGCTGATAGGCAGGTAGGCCATCCAGTTATTTTAGCCGGGCCGGCTCAGATGATTGGTCGTGCTTTTTACAGTACTACGGCTTCCACAGATTAATTTTTGTATGTATTTATTGTCAAAGCATTTAATATATTCATTGCTATCGGGATGTTAAGAGCATTCCATGGAATATAACAAAAAAGTGTTTTCTGAAATAAATGACATACCCCATTGAATTATGACTGAAGATCTTCAGCTGTCTTCCTCTCCCTTGTTGTTCCTCAATACGTAAAGGCTGCAGCACCTTTGACAACTTCTCTCTACATATCAAACATACCGGTAAACCAGCATCGTTTGCTGTGAAAGCATATAACTCTGTCCACACAGAATTAAATCCTGTGTTCCTCCGGTACTTTTCTTTGATTTATCCATAGTTCGCTCATCGAGCCGGGGGTCAGGTTATTCACACAACATAACCTCAAACATGTTGTCATATAAGGTCGTTGTGGTAGCTTGTGGTGTCAGTAGCAATAAACGCTTTTATTTCCTGCTGTTGTGCTATAGGACCCCCGTTGTGATGTGTAATATCAACATTAAGCCGACGGTGGTGTCCAGCTCCTTCACCTTTTAAATCTCTGTTTTTTGCTGTTCTCCTTACCTCTGTTTGACCCTTTATCCCCTCTTCTTCCTTTGAATTAGTCACACCAGTGGCTGTTTTTGTGTAGATTATACACAACGCGTTAAGACAGCCAAGGGCTGAGCTACACAGAGAAGAAACGAGGACAGGGATAAAGAGGAAGGGGAGGGGGAGAGTTGAACCTCATCAAAGCAGGACGCAACGGTATTGGTTTGTGCATGTGATAATTTGTGTCAGAGGGTGATACTGATAGGCTAATGGTGATTTTCGTTTTGCAGTTCACAACATGCTAGTAGCTTATCTACATGAAATACTCTCAAGTATCTCTTGCCAGTAGTATCTCCAGTTTGTGGCAGCAGTAGGATAATATGCTGGCGTTGATGTCTCTCTTTCCACTTTCTCATCTCATCTTGGGTATATTTCGAGATGTTCTCGCCCCAAGGCCATACTGGATGTTATCCATCCGGCGTCTTCCCTGGGGTCTCTTCCAGGTTAACATGCCCATGAGGTTCAATTTGAGCCCCTTCTGCATATTTAAGCTTTCCTTGACCTGGAGGGTGAGCCCCAAGACCCTGAAGAGGGGAAACTCATTTTAACTTCTTGTATGCATTTTCTCCTTCTTTCTTTTAGTTCCCAGAACTCAAGACCTTAGGTGAGAGGTCAAAATCAGATCAACAGAGAGAAATTCCTTTAGGCTCAACTCCCTCTTCACCATGACAGCTCAGAACAGCAATTAAATCACTGCAGGTGCCATATCAATACACCTGTCAATATCAGATTCTGTTTACCCTTCAATTTGATTGGGAGTAAATCATAAGTCTGTTTTCAAGCCCTAAATGGCTTAGGCCTTATGGAGCTTTTCCACTGCAGGACCTAGCACGGCTTAGTACGGTATGGTTAGGCCTTGGTAGGCCAGGCTCACTTTATGCTGCGTTTCCATTCGTACTAAGCCGTGCTAGGTCCTGCAGTGGAAAAGCTCCATAAGGCCTAANCAGCGACTATATTCGACATGACACAGACAGTCTGTGGTTCAACTTTTGTCTAGTTTCTGAACAGATATGAGGACCTGTGAGCTCTGAGTGCTAACAGCTAACGTTTTGGTTTTGTGGTTCGCATTGAAGATGACG
>NW_011369945.1:26180727-26224649 GCF_000735185.1 Notothenia coriiceps
GCGGGCGGAGCGACGCTGCGTAAAACTGCCGTGACGTCATCTTCAATGCGAACCACAAAACCAAAACGTTAGCTGTTAGCACTCAGAGCTCACAGGTCCTCATATCTGTTCAGAAACTAGACAAAAGTTGAACCACAGACTGTCTGTGTCATGTCGAATATAGTCGCTGGTTTATTTATGTCTGTAGGTCGTTGTTGTGAGTGTGGACGGAGCACAACGTTAGCTAGTTAGAAATGTGTATTACAATTAAATCACGGTAAAATATGTTCATTTTGTTGTAGTTGTAGTAGCCCCCTTGCCAGCGTTTCTCTCTGACCATTCTGCAGTCGAGAGTGTTTACGTCACTAGTTTAGCATATTCAGCCCGGTTGTTGGCCCGGTAAGAACCTCGATTTTGGAGGGCCAGAAAAAAGGGGAAAAAGTAGCCCCTAGTGGAAAACCAAAAAAAAGTAAACCCGGCCGGCTTAAACCGTGCTACGTGCTGCAGTGGAAAAGCGCCATTAGTTACCCGTCTACCCTCCACACACCCACAACACTCCCTGAGGGACTTCATCAGAAGCCTTCTTCAAGTCCGTTAAGCCATTAGTCTTTTGTAGTCGTAGCCTTTCCAAACTCCAATAGACAGGATTGCTAATCATTTAATTTAGCAGTGCACATACAATCCAAGCCATGAGACTATAGTTTGGTCTTTAAATCAAATTAAATGACAGTAAATCAGAAAAATTAACACATATTAAAGTGTAGTGAAAATATTTTAATGTGGGTAAACTATTTACTGACACTAGAGTTGGCAGTGTGTGCTAAATGGTTTGTTGACCATCCCCTTTCTCAAATTGAGGTGGAGATTGGGGTTATGTGTTAATCACGCCAATTTACCCTTTTCTAATTTTACTTAATGGTGAAGTCTCTGCAAAGCATTAAGCTGTCAATGTGCCAACAGATTTGCTGTTCACATCCTTAAAATGTTCTGCCCAATGATTACACGTTCTAATTCCACCGTGATAACCATAAAAACTCCCATATCCCGCCAAAAAAAGAATAAAAAGAGCATGACTTCATTCAAGTGCAAAGCAAGGAAAGAGTGATGATTATTGGGATACAAAATGTGATGTTGATTATGAATGTGTTTGAAATGTCCTCATATGACCTTAGATTGATGGTTCTACCTGAGGTTGCAAAGCAGTCATGTGAGAACATCTGCAGTGAAGCTGCTTTTTTCTGAAAGCATCTGTGTAAAAGGCCTTTTGTGGCATTCAGAGTCGTAGGCCGTTCACAGATTTCTACTTCTGAATTGATTTGGCTGGACTCATTATTGAGCTGTTTAAGTATTAACCTGCCTTTAGTGGTCTCACTTATCCCAAACAAGCATCTGAAGGTATTTTTCTTGAAAATTCATAAAAAGCGTACTGCATTTGTGGAAAAAGATTGTTGGCATTCGTTCTCATCATCCAAACAAATACCCCACCAGTGCTACCTTCCACACATACCACATGTTCAGGGGTTGAAGCCCACAGATGAGTCCCAACAAAAAAAAAATTAAAGCAATATTTGGAATCAAGGTCTCTATGATTTATGATAGCTGAATTACTAGCACCTCATTTATAGCTGTAGTGTACTTTTTTCAGTGAGATTCTTTCAGTGATTTTTCAGGGATGCTTGAATGTCTGAGATGAGAATCTATAGAGAAAATTGCCAATTAAGGGACAATAATCCATGTAAGCCTAATTATTTAAGAGACATGGACAGTTTTGGAGATCCAAGTTCATATTATTGAATTAACAGTACATTTCTTGGCTGTATTTTCTTTCCTTTTATTGACAGTTGCCATCGTTACAGAGGCATGGCTGGTGTCCTAGGAAACGATGAAGCTTTTGTAATACTCTGCATTAGAACTTTGTGTGTATGTGTGTGTACTTGTGTGTGTGTGTGTGTGTGTGCATGTAATGGATCCTGCATCTGTATCTGGTAAAAGCTACTTATAATGAGGCACGGTGCAAGAGAATAAAAGAGAGGAAAGATGCAATAAGGCCGAATGAGCAAGAAAATAGCTTTTGCAAATATAGTCAAAATTGGCACATAAAAAGTGAGAATCATGTTATACTAAATTCTTTAGGCGAATAGCATGTTAAAAATCAATACAACAATGCCTAATCCATTGATTGCCTATGGAAAAACCAATATGCATACTAGGAAAATAAAATTGATATATTGATCTTGGTGGACTATACAGTATATCGTCCAAAATCCAACAGTAACACTTGATCTACAAAATAGGGATACGAGTATTTGTTGTGTACTAGGGATGGGAATTTGAAAATATATATTGTATATTCGAATATTCGACCCCCAAAAAAACGTTTAACCGATTAACCGAAATGTACATATCCTACAAAAAAAAAAAAGAATGTGGGAAAAGATTTTACAATTTTTTTTATTTTTGAAAAATAAATGTTCAAATAAGTATAGAAACAAAGTTGAATTTGTCAAATGTATTGCACTGGTGATTGCACAGTTTGAACAGTTGACAGCTATAGGCCTACAGCTTTCATGCTTAAAACATAACTTGATTTTTAAATGAAAGAGGGATCATACACGAACAACATAACCAGTTAGGGTAACGTGACCCTATTACAACAGAGATCAACAACCTATAACAGGGCCTGTGCACAGAATGCAGCTATTCAATACTCGTTCTTGTTTAAGAATATGAGCATGTCTACATGCTCAGGGGAGAGGCGGGTGTGGAGGCGATTCACAATCAGGCCAGCTGTAGAGAAGACCCTCTCAGCTGGAATTTGGGCATAAGATGAGGTTTGAGTCTGCGTATCTGCGTGTAGGGAGGGGCAGCAGCCATATCATTAGCTAGAACTAGTTAGATCTGATGGATTTGGACATAAACGCGAGTGAAGTATAACCGGACGCGAGAGAGAGAGAGATCTGCACCTGCAGCTCTGCCCGCTGTGAGGGACCGGTGAACGGAGCAAAACACACCTTTAGACCGAACACATTTAGCTATGGCACTGTCGTATACATTGAATTATTCCATTTGATAATATGTAATCAACTTAGGCACCCCTCCCAAAAAATAAATAAAATGTATTATTCAATTATAATAAAAATATTCATAATTCATATTCTCATACCTGAATAATGTTGAATATTCGATTAATCGTTCCCATCCCTATTGTGTACCTCTACTGAAGATGAATAAATTAGAAACCCTTGAACAGTTTTTAAAGCGTTCTGATCACAATAACAACAAACAAGAGTCTGCTCTTTGTACTCATTTGGTTAAATAACAAGTGACTGTAAAAAGCTTTCTGGTGGACCCTTCCAGAGGGCTGTTCAACTGTATTACATCCATAAATGTTGACTAATAATGTAGAATTAAAATCTAAAATATTACCAACTCGTGGGTGGATCATCATACTAATACTTGCAATAGCAACTTAGACTTAAATGTGATGAAACATGCAACAGATATCAAATGAGAAATTGTGTAATCTTATATTGTAAATGTAAAAAGAGAAACATTTATATCGTAGATTTTCTTTTTAAATGAAAAATACATTTAGTTATACATGTATATTTTAAAGAAACTGCACATGAACATTCTAGATAGACATTTTGAAAACCCATATGTATCTATGTGCAGTTTCAAATGTAATCCTTGTCGTGTGTAACATAAATGTGTCATTAAAACTGGGTAGAGAGCAGGAACCATGTCCACCCTCCCTTCTGTCTGACATATAGATAACATGTGTCAACCCAACCATCATCAGCTCATTGCAGGGAGCAGCTGAGGTCAGCATGTGTACATATCCTCACAGATGGTGTATGTGTAGGTATGGGTGCAGATTTGAGTCATTGAAATAGATTTGCTTTAAGAAATCACACTTTATCAAAGCCCTATTTACCTGACTCTCAAGCCTCCCCTCCTCTTCGCTGCTGATGTTCATTGCTGAGGCTCAGACATTAACATGCGGCAGCCATCCCAGCCCCTCGGTCCCTGCGGTAATTGGAAAGCCGTCAGCAATCCGTTGTTTCGATGGAGCAGGGGGCCAGAGAAAGAGAGGCTGTGTGAGATGGGGGGGGGGTGCAAGAAAAGCAATAGAGTGTTGGGGAAGTAAGAAGACAAACAAGGCTTGAAATAAGGAAAGGGGTGGATAGATGAATGGAGAACGAAGGGTAAAGGGCACATGAGGCTAGAATCAGGTGAATGGAATCTATAAAGTGACTGATGCTGGGGGGGATTGGCAGGAGGCTAAATGAGGTTGATAGGTGGATAGATGGGGATGAAGGAGATTAAAGATGTCTTTCAAGGAAATGTTCTTCTGAATGACATCAAAGATCAGGACATAATAAAGTTGTAATACATAAGCACACGTTCAAGTAAATTCTACTTCAGGTAAACATGAGGAGAAACTGCTGGCGGCTTATATTTGTATTAATTGTATTTTTAATTTGTTTCAAAAATGTGCTTGAGAGAAAGCTTGTGACTTCAAACAGCAGACTGAAAGTAACCTGCACAGTGGTGGCAAAGTAGTGATGAATGAATACTAGGCGGAGCTCTGCCGCTGCTGTATTAGAATTCACCGCCAGAGAGAGAGGGAAGGAAGGAAAGAGAGAGAGTGGAGATGCAATGCGAAGAAATGTTGAGAGGGATTAGAGGGTGAAATGGAAGCGAGAGAATGAGAGAAAGAAGGAGGGGATTCAAGGCAAAGAGAAAGAGGGAGGAGCAACAATTAAACTAAATGGGCTGGAGCTTTTTGCCCCCCGCCCTACTGCACACAAGCACTCACACACACACACACACACACACACACACACACACACACACACACACACACACACACACACACACACTCACAGCCTGCCTCAGGGAGCCATGGCGCATGCACGCTTGCAGTCAGACAGGCAGCAGGAGATCAATCGTACTCTGGGACCAGATTGTGTATGTGACTGTTAGCGATGTGTTAGCAACATGCTGGTGGTGGTGGCGGCGGTGTATGCCATGCAAGCGGAGGTGCAATGGTAGCAGGAGTGGGGGGGGCTGTCTGTGTATGTGCCTGTGCGCACGGCTAGAATGCACATAGAGCGCTTTTGGTGTGTGAGAGCGAGCGAACCGTCAAAGGGGAGGGCAGCCGAGGAGCGCAGCAGCACAAGCAGCAGCAGCAGTAGCAGCAGCAGCATTGCCATTGCCAGTGTGTGTGTGAGCGAGCGTGTGTGTGTGAGGGGTGGAGGGGAGAGGAGAGGCAGACGCGGCGGGACTCCCAGGAGAAGGAGTGGGGAGTCGGGAGCAGACCCAGCCTCTCTCCTCCACAGCAGGAGGACCAGGACCCAAGGACAAGGCAGCGTCTGTAACCCAGCCTGGAGCAACTTGAACTGGGGACATAGGGACATCTCTGCCTCTCTGGAGGGGGGGTCTTCTTCTGGAGCCCCAACTCAGGATGTGTTTGAGTAAAGAGGAGCTTTCAGACGGATGTGACAGACCCACACAGAGAAGGACACTGTGCAGTCCCTCTTATCGTTAAACATTTCTGCCTCCACCTCGGTTAGGATGCGGGGGAGAGTGGAGAGATAGAAGGAGAGGGTAAAAGGGAGCAAGAAGGATATTGTCTGTGCTATTAAAAGAAGGCAGAGAGGGAATAAGAAGAGGAGGAGGGGGGAGAGTGGATGGGAGGAGTGTCCTCTCCGTTCATGAATGTCCCATGGAACACTGACTGTTGACTGTTGATCGGCAGGCGCTGGACTTGTTTATGAACCGGTCCCTGGTCAGCCTAGCAACCGGGGGGTGTCACTAGGTTGCTGTCCCGCTGACAACCATGTCGGTGACCACAGGCTTCAGTTACCAGCTCCCCGGAATCACCACAGTAACATATGTGTTTGTTTACAGCCCTGGCTCAGTGCAGCGAGACCCAAGCCCCCCACATCACACCCCCCCAGCGCTGACAGGCCCCCGCGGGCCCAAACGGAAACTCTACAGCGCTGTCCCGGGACGTACCTTCATCGTGGTCAAGCCCTACACGCCACAGGGGGAGGGAGAGATCCAACTCAACCGAGGAGAAAGAGTCAAAGGTAAATTGTCTGCTTTTGTATGTGTACTTGTTTATTTGATCCTTCCCCGATGCTGTAACTACTTCTGTACACTACAGCTGTTAATATTCTGGACTTCATCACTACTAGGTATGTTTAGGAACTCCTGTGAAGTTCATGGCTACATGTGTCTCCCATGAGCTGGGTTTGTAGCAGAACAAAAGAGGAGACATTCCCATGCTCTCATCTGTCTCAGATACAAAGCACACCATCACTTCAGTATGTTTTTGGCTGTAAAGCAGTTATGTGATAGCACCTGGAAGTCATTTGAGTGTTGTTTGGGCTTGACATGGGAACAATCATTTCATCCAGCTTAAAAATGTGCTGTTTTCTGCTTTACAAAGAAGTGCAGTGGCTTCGCTTTCATGTGTTTGTGCTTTTGTCTCTCCATCCATGCTCCACTCAAGACTATGACCATAATGACGTAGAAGGTAAAGTCCGTAATATTCTTCTCACCCTGTTTCTTTCCCATACACTTGAGTGTATCAACCCCACACCTACCGAGTGTAGTAATGAGTTCCTGGTCCTGTTTGAATCCACTTGAGATATGTGCACAATCTCAGTACAAATCTGTGATTACTTCAAGGAGAGCGCATGCAAATTCAAACAGGTCCCGTGTGCGGTTGGTTGTTGGTATGCATACACACATTGTGTCCTTCTTACTCTCTGAGATGACTTCCCCCCTGAACGTCTTACTGCTTTCCTCCCTCCTCTTATCACCTGTCCACAGACACCCAGCTCCACGTTGACCCTCCATCCTGCCACTTCACATACATCACCATGGATCAAACCCACATTAGCCTAATGGAAACAGTTCCCTCATGTCCTCAGAAAGGCTGGAGAGAGAGATAGAGGCCGCACTCATGCTGAGACCTCTCATGTTCCTTTCAGATCTACAGAGGCACAGGAAGTACAGATTAAGGGTCAATTTGGAATTTCAATTTTGTATTATTGTTTTCAACCACAACATATGCACGCAATGTTATCTCTCTCTCTCCCCTCTTTCTCAGAAACATTCAATAGCAAACAATCCACAAACACTGGTCTAAACCCCTTCCCTCTGCCTGAATACAAACTTAAGTATTCCTAGATGTTTTTTTCTCCCAGCTTTTGTGACCTTAAAAAACGTTTATCAGTGGATCCCCTCCTGTATGCTTTGATGCCTCACCTTTATAGTAGTGTGTCTGGTCTTTGAGAAACAGAGCTGTCATTTCCACAGGACGTACTAACACCAATTCAGATTTAACAATTAAATCTCATGTTTTTTCTGAATGATACAGTATTGTCTGAAACAGTGATGCATACTGATGTTGACACAAATGTTATCGGAAATGTGATGACTCAACAGCAGCCAGTGTGCCTCCATCTCCTGAATGAATCTGCTGTCACTGGCTTTTCTGTCGGTGCAGCTGAATCCATAACCCTGCCACTAATGTGAACACACAGTATTTTGCCGTTCTTTCATGTTGGCCATGCAGGAAACAAGCTTACAGTCGCATGGCTGCCAGCACCATGAACGAGCCAAGTAAACCATCTGGCTGTGATATGCACCACTGACCATCATAGCCATTACTGTGTTGCATTCACTATACTTCCGTACTCCCAGAATATATGAGAAATACGTCATGGATTTCAACTGCTTGTTGAACATCTTCAAGCACAGGCAGTTCAGGTTCTATGCATAACGTTTGTTTTGATGACCAAATGGTGTTTAGTGCATTAGTCCTAGCAGGGAGTGACCATCCCCGCTGCACAGAGAGGCTTGGCCTGAGAAGCCACTTCCTTTAGGAATGGATGACCCTTGGTTTGTTACATAATGCATTTCATCTAATCTGCATTCATAAATGGATGAGCTGCTAATAGTAATAGGGCTCATTTGGTGTGTGTGTGTGTGTGTGTGTGTGTGTGTGTGTGTGTGTGTGTGTGTGTGTGTGTGTGTGTGTGTGTGTGTGTGTGGTGTGTCGTGTGGTGTGGTGTGTGTGTGTGTGCATGTGGTGTGTGTGTCAACACTGGACAACTTGATTCACTGTTAATGTCTTCACCACCCTTGTGTATCACTAGCCATAACCAGAGGAGTGTGATGAGATCAGACTGGGTAAATCTCACTAAATGTCTGTGTGTGTGATGTGTGTTAGCGCCCATGCTTACATATGCATAACCATAACTGTGTATTAACTACCCTGGTAGTATTGGAGGTTGAGGCGAGGGAAATTATAAATCCTACAGAAATAGATGTGTCCCACTGTGTAGTTTAATGAAGACAATTTTTGTTCTCATGGAGACATACTTTAGTTGTCAGCAGTAGACTGTAGTACATTCCCTGTCAAGTGTGTTAGTAGCTGTTCCTTTTTGATTTGATATTTTTCTTGAATATTTATGAAATGCACAATATGATGATTTCTTGTCTACTTCTCGTAGTGGCGGATGAATGTCTGGACTCAGATGGTAAATACAATATACTGTAGCGTTATAGCAAAAATCTTCATAGCATTTGATTTATGTCAAAGTAGTTTTAACTCGTAAGACTTGGTTTTGTGATTTTATCTTGGTTCATTAAAGTGAGCTGAAATTACTAGTATGTACTGTAATGGGTCTGTAGCAATATAGAGTTATATATTGATAACAAAAGATTTGAAAGAGCACACAAACGAAGGAGTCTGGCCTCAATTTGCTCCAGCTGTTTTGGCAACTTTAAAGCACTTGAGGTTGAGATGATACCTTTATTGTTGTTGTTATTATTATTAGGATTAGTTTTTTTGTTTATTTAATCCCACATGGATTAGTCACAGTAAACCATACCACATATTAGACTCAAACTAAAGAAAGCAAAAAGCCCAAATGACACTCTGCTCTCCGTTTAAGTTTAAACTCGGGGACTGCCAAACGTGAGCGAGAAGGTTTGATCCTGACAAGTGTAGAAATCCCTTTTCCTGTATGAAATATTACGTTTTAATAGCCTATAACACTCATGGTTCTATCCTCCCTTGCCCTCTCAAACATTGACTTGCAGATTAAGTAGTACTCAAATCTTTTGTGGTCAGCATATAGTAGTAATATTATCATGTGTGTTGTGCTGGGATAGTGTTAGTAACTTAACTGTAGAAAGCCAAGACGTATTTAATAGAAATATTTGTTTATCAATTATGTATTCACTTGTGTGGTGACTTATAGCTGACATCTCGTATACTGAGGACGATGAAGATTGTGCCATAGACATAAGTGATGGTGGTGATGATGATGATGATGATGATGATGATGATGAGGAACTTGAAGGTAAAATTATATATTTTCTATTTAAATCAGAAATAAGGATGACAATGTGTTAACCGGTAAATCATTGACACAATTATTTGCTCTTCTGTAACAGCAAATGAAGGGACTTCATTGAGAATCTTCAGGTTTATTTAAAGTTCACAGCTTTAATCCACAATGTGAACAAAGATAAAAAATATACATGTAAGATTGAGATAATATCACATTTTCTTCCTTCATTATTCTAGCACTGATAGAAGCACACACTGTTTAGTAAACCACACTAGATTAGCCTTAAATGTCTGCTTAGTTTGAATAATTAGATCAAATACTAAGGTTCCCATGAGAAAAAAATGTATCCACCAATTTCTGTTCCACTGAAAAACAGCTCCCAGTTATTTCTCAGTGATTGTCAGTCCATTGGTCAGCTGTCTGAGATCAATGTCTCTAGACAGCCTTCGCCTAGACAAACAGCCCCGCTGTCCGCCATTTAGGGTCATCCACATCCAGCTCTCCAAGCACACTCTCTTAGTCTCAGTTAATGACATCGGTTTGTCCTTCCTCACTCAATGGCTGCCACTGCCCCACAGAACCAGCGTGCACTTGATATGATGGTGTGTTTGAGGGTATGTATTTGTGTGTGTGTTAGTGCGTGCTACAGGTGGGAAGATTGGTCGACTAATTGATTAGTCAATCCACAAATGAATAATTAACTATTATGATAATCTATAATCAATATTTGTTATGCAAACATGGCAAGACAGAAAATACCCATATATCAAAAACTGAGTAATTTTTACGTTTTCAGTTTTTGATATATGGTTATTTTCTTTCAGATATTTAAAAGCATCACCTTGAACTTGAAGGCCAAAAATAATTTGATTAATCTAGAAAATAATGTTCAGATGAATCAACAATACACATTTTGTTTTAGGTGAGCTCAATAGTGTGTCCCTGATTGTGGTACAAAGCAATGTGGATGTTTCCCGGATGTTTGTGTGTACATGTGTGTATCCTGTTGCAGCTGTGTGTGTATTTGATGATCCCTTTGGTACACTCTATTAACAGCTCGCCCATCCCCCCACCCCTCTTGCACCCTGTCTCTATACTCATTCCCCTACTCACCCCTGTGTTTGTTTCCACTCTTCGCCTTCATTGATGTAATCTGATCTCATCATCTGGATGGACATCTCTTGAAAGGCCACTTACTGTCACCATGGTAACGCACAGGGACACATGCCACCGTTACCTGGTCAAGCTTTTTGGACACTTGTGATCGCATACACACCCACTCTTCCAGATACAAACATATCCACAGCCATATACACACTTGCTCTTAAACACACACCGAACTGCATGTTCAATTGTGACATACAGGAAAACTAAAAGATATTCAAAGGAACCGATGTGTGTATCAACATGCTGGTAACCCCGCTGGGAGCATTAACTGCACTTTCAGTACATTCTTCTCCTCAACAAGATGACACATTTAAGAGCATGCTTCCGTAACAATGTATTACATCTCGCACACACAAACACGCACACACACCAAATACACCTTCTCCAAACGCCATTATAAATCTTGCAGACAGCCATGAAAATGAAACTGGCGCAAGTAACGTTGAGATTAGACATTCACAAACATGATTAATGAGGTTGGACCGCACCAAGTGTGTGTAGAATATTAACACTGCTATGGGCAGTGGAGGATACCTGAACTAGCTATACCGACACAAACACACACATATATATATAAAGCAGGTATTATTGGATTATTCCAGTTCCAACTTCACACAGGCCCAGAAAGCAGCTGTTAATGCTGTAATGATCTCTGGGAACACACACAGTTCCTCATCCATTTACTTATGCTGGCATGCTGATCACATGCTTGTATAACTGCAAAAGCTTTCTGCTGAAATAATTGCAGGTGTGCTTCTCTTTGTACCTGGGCCTCTTCAGTCGCACCTACCCATATATGTACACTGATGTAAATGCTTGTTTTGAACAAGGCAAAAAGCCGGTAAATTTTCCAAATGGACACTGCATTTTTTACCACAAAGCTTGCTATTCTTAAGACTAAAATGCATATGCATTTGTCCGTTACCAAGCAACAGGTGCTAAGTGTGTAACAGGACTGACATGTAATTTAAAGTCAGAAAATAATGATCAAATGAGGCCTTTAGTGAGTAAAATCAGGTTGGATGAGAACCATTCATCACCAAGTGATTAATTTAGACTAAATATGATTGTTACCTTCCCACAGTGAGCTTGGAATTAATGAATTAGACTTCCTCTCCGTCTGGTAATAACATGAAGTGTATGCTTCCACACCGTGTGTGTGTGGTATTTCTGTTTTGTGCAAGAACAAGCATCTAGTCATTGTTATTCGGTTAATGAAGTGTGTATGTGGCGTGCATATTTGTGAAAATGTGTTAGTGTTTGTCTGCATGTGCCTCTGTGTTTTCGAGCAGAACAGTGTAAGTAATTGCCTCCCACAAGTTAGATAAACAGCATTCTTCAAGTATTCAGAATCCAGCTGTCCTAATATCTGAGGCACATATGGAAGAAATGTTTCTCTGTGTTTCTCTGCCCTTGTTCTGCCCGTCTGTCTCTTTCTATCTCTTATACCGATGCGCACAAACATGTACATTTACATGTTCATACATTTCAAGTGAATTTACACATGTGAGACCTAACTTACATTAGTTATACCATGTTTCAGCTCATATCAGGGATTTTGATGCATTTAAAGTTGCAGTATGGCAACCCTTTAAATGTTAATGACTGTCTGGAGTCAGATGGTAAATACCATATAGCATTAAAGCTAATATCTTTATAGCATTCGATTCTTAGCTACTAAATGTTTTGGGGTGGTTTTGAGGCGTATGAATTTCAAAGGAAAAAAAGCCCTACTGATCTGTCAACATGTGTGATTTGTGCATGTGGAAACTAGATTGCCACCGGCAGGAGGCTGGAGCCCCTGTGGCTTTGGCTGTGGCTTTTTATATGATTCTAATGATGGCACTTAAAAGCCAAATTCAATTTATAAATGGATTGCACAGTTAATGATTAACAAGTAGTATGAGACAAATCGAATAAGTTAATGATGAACAAGTGAAGATTTCTTTTGGCCAAGGTTTGTTTACATGAGTTTTTCAATGGTCACATCCTTTTATAGGTATACTGTCAGATCATTTATTTTCTAGGGGGCAGAAAGTAATTTCTAACTAAACTATTTTTGCTTTGAGAAAGTGTCACACAATTCCTGTGACCACAAGGATTTTTATATTCAAACAATAGCTGCATAAGCTAAAGAGCGAGTGCAAACACATGCACTGTTAAATACAAAAATGGTTTTGCCTTAGGTTAAAAGTGCTGAACCTTCCTTAAGGCTTAAACAATAGCATCCGTGGTACACACCGTATGACATTTTTGAGCTGTTTCCTATCAAAATTGTTATGTTTTCACCAATTACACATGCTTACTATCCATAACGCAACACTGCTTTCTCTCCTTCAATATGATCCATAGATATGAAAGGTAAAGCTACAGGAAAGTTGAATAAACATGTATAGACAAACATATTGTCTTTTCATAGTATGTCCTCATGCCCCTCACTAACCCCCACATAATGCAGTCTGCATAGAAGAGAAGAGTGTGATGGGGATCAAGGGTGTGTGTGTGTGTGTGTGTGTGTGTGTGTGTGTGTGTGTGTGTGTGTGTGTGTGTGTGTGTGTGTGTGTGTGTGTCCTATATTCCCCAGGAGAAATTAATATTATCACAGTATTGACCTGAGGCTAGTCAATTTGAAAGCAGATTTCACTCATCGGTCATTCACAATGTTTCAAAATGTGTGTGTGTGTGCTTTATTGATACTGGACACAGTCACAAGCCCAAGGCAAGGACATTGATGTCACAGCTAACCTTCTAGCTGTCCAATCAGAGTAGCAGTGGGGTGCAAAGTCCCGCCCACGCACCTACCTGCTCCCTGCTGAACACACCACCTGTCCTACGATAACACTCTCATCCTCTCTGGGTTTTTTTCATCATTTTGTTTTTCATGCCTATACGGTGATCCCTCACAGTATCTTTGAGTCATTGAAATGTAAACCCATGCTTAAATAACATACCAAAAATGTACTGCGTTGAGGCCACATACAACATGCTAATAATAATTACCAGTTGCAGAGTTTATGAATAAACATGAACAGGAAAGCTGCTGTATAAACAGAAGCCATTTACTGACGCAGATACATATTAAACAACATCACTGATGATGCTTTTGCTTTACAATTGAGGTCAGCGCTGACTGACTGAGTGACTCCAGATGGATGTTAACTACAGGGCTTTTCTGTCCTGCACAGTGACAACCTACTTCGCAGTCGTTGGTCTGAAATTGCGTGTGTAAAGGTCAGGTCCTTACCCTCCCCAACACTTCCATGCAGACACATGCAGTTTCACCAACAACAGGCATTTCTGTTATATAATAATATGCAGCGGAGGATGGCACATGGGCGGTTGTCATCTCATTACAGCATGTTCATTTATCACAGCATAAACCCTATAATGTATGTGTCACCCTGACAATCAATCAAAAGATTAGGTGTTTGATTAATGAGTCAACAACAAACAATCTATCACTGATCTATTAACAATCAAGAGGCAATCAATAGTTGGTTTACAGCTAATCGATCAATGGCTTCTGATGGAGAACTCAACCATGTTCTGTTTGTGCTGGTTAGTGTATCAAGCACCTGGATATGACTTTGTAACGTTCACCTGTTTATGTTGATTATCTTGTATGTTTTAACTTATACGTAATAATGATCCAACATTTTGTTAAGTGTGTATTTCTCATTTATATTTGTCGAGCTTGTGTGTGGTATTGCCCTGAAGAAAGAGTAGTAGACAGAGGGTAACTATTAGGTAGTAGGTTATAATTCAGTCTGCACCTGAGGGTGGACACAGAGGGTAGAGAAAGAATGAGAAATGTCATAAAAAGAAAGTAAGAATGAAAGACAAGTGAATGTCATGTAGCTTCCTTTCAGCCTCGGTGGGAGGGAGGAGATGAGAAGAGCAGAGGGATCCCTCTGAGTCAGCCTTGGAGTTTTCCTCCCTCCTCTCTTCCTCCGCCTCCTCCCTCTGTCATTTACAACACTTCCACCTTCCTCGGTTTTTCTCTTTTTTTCTGTAGTCGTCTTCCTTCGTCTGACTCTCCTGTCATTCATAAAAGCAGCCATTTATTTTTGTTCTCATTTTTTTTATGACTAATTTTGTCAAGTCTTTATGTCTTACAGATCACAACCTCTCTCTCCCTTTACCCCCCCCCCACCTCTCTCTCAGTTGAATACTGATTAGCCAGAGACTGCACCACTCCCTCGACCTCTTCTAAGCTAAAGAAGTCCTGTGAGGACGTGCATGCAGCAAACCTCCGCACACATCTGACTCAGAGCATGTCACTGTCCCTCTGCCTTCTCTCTTATAGCCTCTACTTCATTCAGTCTTGTATCCACTAGCCCTTGTCCACATCACCTTCTTTCATTGCCACCTCTCCTTCTCCTATTCCATGTACACCTCCATCCTTGTCATTAAACTTAATTTTCTTTTCTAGTTATCTCTTCTGTTTTTGACATTATAACCTGATATACTATATAATACTCAATCTATGGTTCCAGGTGTCACTGTTCTCCCTCCAGAGCATTAGCACATGTTCCTACAATCCTATATTACAGGCAATAATGAACATCCCTGATACACTACTGTACATAGACATCCCCTTTCCTCCTTGTGTGTGTGCGTGTGTGTGCGTGTGTGTGCGTGTGTGTGTGTGTGTGTGTGTGTGTGTGTGTGTGTGTGTGTGTGTGTGTGTGGGCGTGGGCGTGTGGGCATGTGTTAGCGTGTCTCGGGTTTCATCCCTCTTATTTCATGAAGATGCAACTCTGCTCTCTCTCTATTACACTGAATTGAACTGAGGTTTAATAAAGAGTGCAAGGATCCAAATCTAATAACAGCTCCACTCTGGTTATTGGAATGCTCTCCACTCTCACCTTCACACACTTTNCCACGGAGCTGTGAGTCAAGCACACACACACACACACACACACACACACACACACACACACACACACACACACACACACACACACACACACACACACACACACACACACACACACACACACGGCTGAGATATAGACTTACTCTATTCAGAAAAGCCTTACTCAGCAAGTCCCTCTTTCACATTACATTACACTAACTGTATATCACACGCAAACACACGCAATAGTGCTTTAAATTGCTTTTCAGTCAATCATCGTAGCAAGGTTTTTTAATAGAGAATAGTGGATTCCCCATATGCAGTTGTAGGAGCTCAGGGGTCAAGATGACAGCTGGGGTCACTGACATCTTCATTTGTTGGAAATAGCTATCTTTACTCTTAAGACTTGAGATAGCCTTATCATTTTTAACTTCAATTCCAAACCGTTTGTTTATTGAAATTGATGCTGAGGTTTTGGTTTATGTGACTTTTACATATCCTCTCATTATTGGGTAGAATGCTGTTTCTGTACTTAATGCTAAAGAGACAAAGACAAAAACTGAGAAGCAGAGCACTGGGCATGGAGTGAACAGCAGGGAGCAGCAATAGAGTGGTACAAAAATAACAAGAGCTTGTTTTTTGTCAGATAGCTTATGCTTACAACTATTTAAATGTGTAAGCGGATTCTGCCACTAGTAGAACAAGCTACCAGGTGTTTCTGCCAGGTAGCTTACTAATTGCTGTTATCTCTTCAATCTGTCCCACTGTTTCTCTCTACTACTGGAACTACATTATGCAACAGAGAAATATGCCTGTAGAAAATAGACATTCCACTTTAAATGTGATTATTTTGAATATATAGCTGCACAAATGTATGTCTGCCTTAAGACCACAGCTGAACAAGGGATATTGGGAAATAAAAAAAGGCAAGAGAGGGATCATTTTTGATAAGCATTCAAATGAATAGCATTAAGAAAAGCATGTTAGAGAGACACATTTAAGAGCTGGATTGTCCGAGCACATAACAATAGCAGCATCTATTTAAATCAGCATTTGGGCCTCAAATAGTTGCACAGATGTTTTTTGTATCACTAAAACACATTATTTTCCTGAGTTAATATTGCTGCACCCAATGGAATTTCATTGGATATGTGAACAGTTACATCACAGATGTCCATTTTCTCTTTGTTTCTTACAGCAAATGTAAGAAAGAAAGCCTTTTGTGGCATGTTCTGAAGATCAAGTTGTATTTTGGTTTGGCAAGTCTTCCATTACATCCCTGTCTGAATCAGTGTGAGTGCATCTGTGGCAGGAAGCCATCAGCCTCTCAGAACAGCTGCATCCTTTATTGTCTGTTTCTGCAGGAGTTTGACGCATACACTGTTAACTGTTTAAAAAATGGTTGTGTTTTGAAAAGTCTGCTCTGTTCCTCACCAGCTGTCACCCATTAACGCATTCATTCATTCTTTCTTTCTTCACGTTGAATGAGTACATGCATGTGTGTTGGTTGCCTATACAGAGAAAGATGTGAGGAGAAAGAAAATGAATGACTCAGCTAGAAGCAAAACAGCGAAGCAAAGCAAGAATTAAAATGAGCTCAATCGGTCGCCATATGCACACACAGATATACACAAACACACACACACACACTCGAGCAGACGTGCATTGGAGCTTGCAGGCTGGGTGTGTGAAGAGTATAAATAGCTCTGCATCCTCACTGATGCTATTTTTAAACCAGGAACCGTGACTGACTGAACCAAGGGCAAAACTCAGACATAACACACACACACACACACACACACACACACACACACACACACACACACACACACACACACACACCAATACACGCATAGAACAATACTGTAGCAGAATTTCGACCAGCCAGCAGACTTCTTGGACTCTCATGAATAACTGGGCTGGTGTCTGTCTTTAGCTGGCTCTCATCTCTCTTTGTCATTGCTGAATGCAGTGCTACTTCTCTCACAACCTTTCCCTTTGTTTCATTGTCGGGGGCTCTGTGGTGTGCTACTCTCCTTTCTGTTCACATGTCATGCTTCGTTTGTATGTTATTTCTATATAAGTCCCAGAATACTTCGTTAATGGCCCAGTAAGACGTCATTTATTTGATTTCTATGAGGCTAAAAATACAGTATGTTGAGGTGTGTCACCGAAGAGACGACCTGTTTTGCACAGTATGTTTATTTGCTATTCTGGGCTTTTTGTAGTCTGTGAAAGGATACAAATGTGAGTATGTTGGTGCACTGGCATTGATTTACTTCACTGTATAGACAGTTAAAAGAACACTGACGGTATGCCCCCACCTTTGTTAAGATCGGGGCGGATTCAGCCAATGTTGTTCAAATTGTGATTTGTGTTAGAAACTACACAAACAACAAAGCTGGTTCAATAAAGAGTGTCGCATCCCGACCTGTTTTGCATTACGCTGATAAAATAATCAGGGTTTGGCACAAGCAGCATGAATCCATGGAGCCATCCTGTTCAGTGTAAACACCACAAGCTGGTTGTGGCAGCGATGGTGTGGGAATGTTGTTTTGTTTGTTTTTTTCTTTGGTAAACATTGGCAGAATTAGGGATTATGGAATTCTATGAAGAATGGCTGAACAACACTGCATATTTTAACGCTGTTGATACAACTTCAGTTAACCGCACCACAGTTAATCCTCACCACCAGCAGGATGCAATATGTCATCAGGCACATGTCGTCACCAAATGTTTTTGAGGAAAAACATCAGTGGATTTTCATTGTTTCAGTGTTCCTGAGCATCGTTGGTATGGACAGGTTGGGTATCAACATGACTGCAGCTGTTAAAACACATTCATCTCCACAATTTACAACATTTCCCCTCAATGCATCCAGCAGCTTGCAGAATCATAACTAGACAAATGTATGCTGTTCTAAAGGAATAATATGCTTCTACTGTTTGCGTACATAATAAAGAGGCCCTGGTGTGTGTCCATTTGGAGAGTGCATGTGTATGAATGCATGTCAACATATGCTGTGAGTTTGCACCCATTAGTTTGCCTGTGGAGGTGATTATGAATCAGCATGGCAGGTCACTGCTCCTTGTGATACAGTGGAGAAATGGCCTGGTGTCCAGCTGAGGTGTTTATTGCCTTGTGCACGGAACGGTTGTTTAGTTAAGCCCCAATTAGGGTTAAAAAATTCCGGGAATTGTCAAAGATGGAAACTTTCCATGGGAATTAACGGGAATAAACTGGGAATTTTCAAAATTGAAGGTTGGCTGTTCATAGGGAACTTCAATATAGTTGGGGAAAGTATATTTTAACATAATCTTGACTAAAACAAACAGATGCCATTCAAGTACACTTGAATATCCATGCCATAGCACACTGCTTACTGCATGGCTATTGAGACCACACAAAGGTTCGCAACAGGCTCACAAATGTGAGAGTGGAAACACTGGTTGGCATTCGGGCAAACCTAAAGCTCTCTGAGCCTGACACAGAGCCATCCTCAACAAGGCTGGACAGTGACACTGAAGAGGAAGACTCAGAGTCTAATGTTGATGAGGCCCAGGAAGAGCCCGTTGACTGAAAGGGTTTAGCAAAAATGCAGAGGATTGCTTGAAGGAAGATTTGTATGTTTAATGGGACTTTTTGGAGGGAGAAGGGCTCTTTTCATTTAACATTTTGAATGGGACTTTGTGGGGATTTTTGGATGGGGGGTGCATTTTTGTTCGTTTTTTAATGAGTGGGGTTGGGGAGATGAGTAATATTTAACTCAACATTCCTGTTTTCGTTCTTCAATTAAGCAAATAATTGTTCAATAAAATAATTTAAACTTGTTCTGCTCTACTTAAAAAAAAAAATCTGTTGAAATGTTATGTTTTTTGTTTAATTCTGCATCGAATATTTCCAAAATTCCCCAGCTTAACTTCCCATGGAAACTTTCCGTAAATTTACCGAAAATGTTCCGCCCCTTTGCACCCCCAGCCCCAATAGACCTCCATAGAGATTAGAACAAATGCCATTCATTGTTTTACATTGAATGAAATATCAAAAGACAGTCACCAGTGTATGCATAATGCTCAATCCCATCTACTTTAGATTTCAGCTGTCACTCATTGTTTATCAACGTCATTATTCAGACAGGAGGCATCCATTAGAAAATTGCATTCTTCATTTTACCAAAGGTATCCATTTATTGAGAGTTTGTCCTATTTCCAAAAACTCTTAAATTAAGTTAAAGATGAAATGGCCCTTCAGTATCAGGTACTTGCAAACTTGAACTGCCCTTGCCTGCCCTTCTACATTTAAATTCGACTTTTGGGCTTTTTATTGGTTAAAGAATTCCCTCATCAACATCTTGCTGGGCCATTTAATCTCTTCAAGGATCCACCACCATATGTGTGGCGTCAACATGCCCTGACAGACTGTGATGTGAAATGAGGAGATTGAGGAGTAATACCTGATCTTAAGCTTGAACCGCATAAACTCTACTGGCCTTTCCCACTCATATCCACAGCTTAAGCTTCACACATGGCCGTGGTCCCAAAGCAATCTGGTCGGACGTAAACATCAACATGGTGCACATATTATAAATCCTGCTGCACAGACATGCATTGTTTGATTTCCTTCCCGCCACTTGGCTCTGGTGAGCCTTCATCTGATTAAAAGCCACAGTTGTCATGCCAACACATTGTTGGCAAGTACCAAAACAGAGTGGCAGTGTAATGTACAGACTACTGACCCAGCGGGGAAGTACCTGTAAGGGCATTTTACAGGCACATGCATGCCTTTTTGCTGTGTGGCCTTATACAGTATGTGTCTCAGGCTATTGTTTCTGCTTTAGCAAGATACAGAAGAAAGCCAATACATGTACAAGTTGACACAAATAATCTCTTTTTGGTCTGTTTCAGTTTCAGTGTTATGCAGACTCTCTGCTATCAGATGCTGAGGGAAATGTGAGGATTATAAAGCCTATTATGCAACAAAAAAACTTTGGGGTGGTTTTTGTGTGTGCTTGCGAGTGTGTGAGAGTGTTTCACTGACCTTTTCTTGATTTCATGAACAATTAATGAATTGGCTTGATTCCTGCAGTTATCATGTTTTGTTCAAAGTTATTGAGGCTTATGTGTGTATTACATACTGTGTGTGTGTGAGGCAGAACAGTCCACGGTGTATAGGTGTAGATAGATCTTTTAGACGAAACGGTGACTTTGCTTGCTTTCTTAGATGGTCAGTTCCGTCCATATTGTCAGGTGTGGGTGTCAGGGACCAGAAATGGATTAGTAGTGGGGTGATAAGGCCAGGAGTGAGGGAAGTGAGCGAGGGTGGCCTGGAAGATCAATCAGAGGTCTCACCTTTTCTTTCATTTCTGTCAATGGGGAACAGAGAGCACAGCGGGCACCTGCCTGCTTCAGGGACACCATTACAGTACAGACAAACACAGCGACAGGTACAAATGATGGGATGGAGAGAGGACTAAGAAATCATTCAGAAAAACAGTGAAGGGGACTGGGAGAGAAAGTCATGTAGAGCAGAGAGAGGGAGAGAGAGAGAGAGAGAGAATAAAGGGTTTGAACAGGGAAATAAAGAGACTATTCTCAGGAGACGGGCTGGGTAAAGTTGTGTTAAGCTACGATCAGAGAGAGGGATCAGTCCATGTATCCTCTGTGTGCTGAGTGTCCTGTTTTTTTACAGCTGGAAGTCGATAAACAGCCGTTCTCCCCTTTTGCAAGCCACTGCTCTGTTAGCTAGTAGATGTATAGCCGGGCAGAGGGAAGCTAAGAGAGGTACACTGAGGGAGTATATCCAGTCCATTGAGATTTAAAAAAAATACAGACTTGTGACCCACCAGGATATTTGTATTATTGAATTATATTCTATTGAAACACATAGTGTCCTAAAACACAATTCTGCCTAGCCTCACACATGTTTGTGTCCGCGCAGGACGTGAATAGACTTTAGGGGTAGTAAGATGTGGGCACAGTGTAGTAGAAAGTATTTAAGAAACATATTTGTAACACTATGCAGCAAGTGTGAATGGCTGATATTTGAACTTTGAACTTTTATTTGAGCGAAGATGAAGTTCAGCTGACCGCTACCCATAGTGCCTCCAGTGACATCACCGTGACATGTCCCCATGCCGGAGGAGAAAATAGTTTGGAGGAAGTAGACTGCATCATTTAGCAGGCTGCAACATCATACTGTCGTAACCTAGCAACCAGTTTGGAAGAAGGGCTCGCTCAGACAAAGCTTCAGTTCCAGCTGGTGATCTCTAAGGTGTGTGTGTGTGTGTGTGTGTGTGTGTGTGTGTGTGTGTGTGTGTGTGTGTGTGTGTGTGTGTGTGTGTGTGTGTGTGTGTGTGTGTGTGTGTGTGTGTGTGTGTGTGTGTGTGTGTGTGGCGTGCGTGCGTGCGTGCGTGCGTGCGTGCGTGCGTNCTTATGTATTCAGTCATTATTCAATGGTATACTAAAATCCATGTGAAAAAAATTGCTTCTCACTGTTCTCAGGTCAAATATTTATATGCGATTAAAAATGCGATTAATTGCGATTAATTAATTACAAAGCCTGTAATTAATTAGATTAATTTTTTTAATCGAGTCCCGGCCCTAATTTGAAGCAAATAAACAAAAAGAAGACAACATATTTTGTTTTATATCTGAAGTGATGTCACTGTTTATTAATTGTAAATACCCCAAACTAGAAAGGTAACCATCATCCTCACTGCTAACCGCCACATTGTTTGCTGAAGGAACTGGTTCTAGCAGCACACCCTGTAATTTAAAAATTGTCATCCCCATCAGTCCTCCATTCTGCAGGCACCTTCCTCAATCTCCACGCAACATTGAATAAATGTCTAAGTGAAGAGAGATCAGCTTTCATTAAAGCAGAGTGAATCTCATCCACACCTGACCCCCTGCTGCTGTGGGGCATCATATCATTCACATGTAAGAAACATCATGCTGCACTGGTCACAAGCTTGGATTTTCAATTAAATACAATTTGCAATTCCTTTTTTTTAACAACTAGTTAATCTGCCAGATAGTTTTTTGATCACAGTTCTTCCCTGTTCACAGATCCAATATGACAATGTAAGATGGTGTTATCTTATACTCAATAAAACAATCTATTTTCCTTAACATGTTAAAAGCTTTTACTTCTTCCTTCAATAGCTGACATTTGCCTCCCATGGTGACTGCTGCCTTCTTTGAGATTTTCACCAAAGATTGTCCAGCTCTTAGCGTAGCTTGATTAGTGCTTACAGTAATTAAACGCAGGTGCACTGAAAAGGTCAGGCTGTTTAGCTCGTGTTCAACACATGTAGACAGTCTAAAGAAATGTACCAGTAAACTGACAGTTTATATAAACATGTTATATACTTATATATGTTCTTGGTTTAAATGCTCCATGCTTAATTTTACTGTTGACAAGTTAAAAGCGTACGTCATACTACACCTCCATGATGTTTGGTGAACATGTATTATTGGTGTTACCCCTTCCCCAGAACCTGTCTTATCTAATTATTATCATTTCCCGCAATGTCTGGGATCAGTCAACTGAGAATGTTCCTGACCTTCAATTTCAGATGTTTCATGAAAGTAAGAAGCAATCGTGCTTGAGACGACTTAGAGAAACAATCACCGAAATGTGTAATTACTGTAACCCCTGATGTTTTAGAAAGCTAATAATTTGTCGGACAGCAGAATAATAGTTTTGCTTTAAAATCACTCAATATTATTCAGGCATTAAAACAGAAAAAAGCACAACAGAAAAACAGTCCCCATCTTGCAGTCACCAATGAAGGCACATTAACACTGTACATCTGTTTAAAGGTCAGCTTTATTTTAATAAACACTTCATATATGCTGATTATGATCAATCCCACTGTGACAAATTAAAAAGGAACTCTTTGTAAACTCCTACTACATCAGACTAATTCGACCACCTCCCCGTTTACTCATAGCAGATGGCACATTTCATAGTGTCAGAGGCAACAACATGTGCAGCTTCATCAAAACATCTGGTCATTGTGTAAACAAGTTCAAGGAGATGCTGCTGCGAGTGAATATTTTGGAAGTGGGCCACGCAAGTTTGTCATCCAAATCTCCCCACACCATGTGTGATCATCATACATCTCCTGGGACCTATTTCTTCAAGGAACCGGGGTATTTTCCTTTTCAAAAGGTTGTTGAAGGATTGAGGTTACATTGAAGTATGTGTGAAGAGATGAGCAAGGACGGAATCTCTAAATACCCCCATTTAAATGCATTGTGAGAAAAAGATAGGGGAAGGTTGGAAAGAAAGGGCCAGATAGCGGGGGAGACGGATGGTGGAGCGTACTCTAAAGGACAGCAAAGTGGAGACAGCAGAGCGTGTCTTTCAGAGAGAAAAAGAACGAGTAGAGGGAGGGAGGGAGGGAGATGGGCCTGATATTGAGCCGGACTCACTCATAAATCCTGAAAAACTCTCCGATACCTGTTTCTTAGCAATTAGTGTGTCTTCTGCCTCCTCTGTCCTTCCTCTACGACTCTATTGTTGTTTCTATTTGATATTAGTTTTTAATCCTCAGCATTAATGAATTCCTGCTGTTAATTAAAATGCTTTAAACACAAGGCACATTTAAATGCTCAGTGGGTTCCTGCGTGTATTGTTTCGATATGTGCAAAATATAAGTTAAATGTCCTCTTCTTTCTTTTCTAAGAAAACTAGTTTAGATGACTCATCTTCAACTCCAAGCTTATACATAAATAAATCCTTTAGGTTAAGGCGACTTCCAAACCCTAGCATATAAACCTCTCTTAGCATCAGCTATTGGTTTTGTAGTAGCTTGCCGAGAGAGATTGGAGGAGGTGTGTTTGGAAGTCAATTTGCCTGATTCATTCATTTCTCTCTTGTCCTTCACAATATAATCTACTTACACAGATGACCTGTACAGCTCTGTATCTTAACAACAACATAGTGTATCGCTCTGTTTGAAACCATGCCTACTAAAGAGTGTTGATTAAAATCCCTCTTATCATTAAGCTCCAGACACATAAGCCAGTTATCCCGGAAATATGTCACATTAAGTTAACATAAAGAATGTCAAACTTCTGTTTCACTAAATACTTTAATGGACCCACAAGAACGATGCTGCAGGGTTGTTAGGAAATGTATGGCATTGTGGTGACACAGGGTATTGCATCATCACATGGCGCACATTGGCCCTAGAAGCGTTTTTCCGCCATACACAATCAATGCAAAAGCATCACCTTTCAAATGATTTAAATGTGTTTTCTGGATTCACAAATACAATAACATGCTAATTTCTGAATCTACTGAGGCATTTCAAAAAGCAAATCTCATCATCATCTTTAGATTCATCAACGGTAATACAACAGCAGAATTACACACACTAAAACACACTCATAGTTGTTTATCTGAAGGCAACCATCGAGGCGTCACTGACAGTTAGGGCAATATGTCTCAGCCTAGTGAAGCAGCAAAGACAGCCTTGTCTACAATTAAGTAACCCAAATACTGCTGCGCTCTCTCTCTCGCTCTCTCCCTCCCTCTCTCCCTCTCTCCCTCTCTCATTCTGCCACTGTACATCACCCATGAGTCATGACTCTGAAAGTGCCATCCCTCTTGATTTATCTCTGCCTCCATCTCTTTTCAATCCTCCCTGCCAGGTTTAAAAGAGCAATGATGGAGACTGGGGTAGAGACAAAATAAAAAATGGGATGATGGAAAAAGCTGTTTCAGTTTGGGCGAGCGACAGGGGGATAGGTAGAGGCAGCCATCAAGGAATAGAGAGACCGAGAGAGGAAGCAGGTGACCATGTGAGAGAGGCACAGCTTAAACCATCTGGGCTGTTATCTGTCATCACGCTGCCCCTGTCTCTCTCAGAGCGGGGGGGCCAGCTGCAGCCAACAGTTCATCTTCAACCGCTGCTCCAGGGGGGACGGGGAACAAAGACAAAGTGTAGATTCCAAGGGTTAAAACAAATGGGAGCGAGGAGGGCACGAGCGAATGATGGAGAAATTGAGGGTGAAAAGCAAAGACTATTGATTGAATTCATTAGGAGTTCAATGAGTGATGCAGTGGGGAAACGCTGCTGGCTGTGGGCAAATGGTATGTGTTGGGAAGGTGTGCCGTGTCAACGTGTTGTTATAAAAAAAATGTATACCAGTTAAATCTGTAAAAGATGCCTGAATAACCTTCCCCGTCCTACTAACACCCCATTCCCTCACATGCACACACACACACACACACACACACACACACACACACACACACACACACACACACACACACACACACACACACAGCTGGTCTGTATGTGGGGGTTAATAGTAGATGTTTACCCGTGGTAATGGATGGGATAATGATGTGAGTATGAACCGCTCTTCCCTCTCTAATGACACTAGCAAATTGCTGGGGGCCACTCATTCCAGCTATAATAATGTTAATCTGCTGGCTACAATCTGTTGGTATCTTACAGCCCTCCAGCCTAAAGACCCCCCCCCCATCCGTCAACAAGAAACCGGCTTGCTATAGCCAATTACAGAGAACAATTCGGACAAATGGTAAATGAAACAGCGATGCATTTTTACCAGCCCCAGTTTCCATTATACCAGCCTTAATTTTTCTTAGGTTGCCCCGCAGCCTCAAATGTCCTTATAGACCTCCACATACACACGCACGCACGCACACACGCACGCACGCACGCACGCACGCACACACACACACACAGCATTGTAATGCATATTTTCCCTGTGATGGGATAAGCAATCCTTGACTTTCTCGATGATTTGATGTCTTAACAAGCAAACAAAGTATATTCCTTTCCTCTTTGTGCTCGTTCACTGTATTCCCTGGCTCTTCTCACACCGCGGCACATTGAATGACTCACAGCCGCATGAATCAGCCCAGTCAGATCCAGCCTGAGCTATTTTTAGCCTGCCCATTAAGAAGTTTTGGAGTGTGTCTGCACTCCCCAAGAATGCTTAAACATCAGCGTTGCTGCGGCAGCTGAGACTGACATGGGAAGTGGAAGTTGGAGGGAAGGACGGAGGAGAGAGGAGACACGGGACAGAGATGGTGCACTGGATCTGTGAGGGAGAATACAGGGAGATGACTGGTCAGAATTGTGCAACTTTCCCCAATAGTATGGGCTATTTGTGGCATGGTTCTTCCCCACATATACCAAAGGTGCAAGTATAATAAGGCCTTGCCTTGCCTTGCCTATTACAATGATGGAGATCAGTAATCTGAGCCTGTTTTGCAATGTCATTGATTTTATCTGTCATGGGCATTAACACCTTAACAGACACATATTGAGGGCTCTATTTTAATGTTGCTTTGCAAATATGATTTAAGCCAAATCCAGCTGACTGTGTTTATATAGCTACATTTAGTGAAGCTTCCTTATTAGAAAGCTGTTCTGTTTTTAGTTTAAAGCAGAACAATATGGACAACAATGTTCAAGTTTCCACATACTAAAAAATTGAGACATTAATACAAAGGCTTGACTAAATAATTAAAGATGTACACAATATGTAATCAAGGAAGTAATGTTTGCTGGGAGATGAGTGCTCTTGGAACATCAGAACAAAAAGACAGACCAGAATATGTCGTCGTTGCTCTTGACATTTTGACAGGAACAACTGCATCTTAAACCCTTTCTCTCTTTTTCATCACCACTCTTCCACTCTTCCACTTTCCCTTTATCTTTCCTTCTGTTTGCCCATCTTTGTCAAGTCATCAGCATTTCAAGAACGGGTCGATCTCCAGCCCTTCACACCTTCAATGTTTCACTAACATGATGAAAATGAATGTTTTTGTGTGTTAAGGGCCAGTCACATCGAAGACATGTGGATAACACCTGCGTATTTCTTATCACACCTTTCCCTCTGCTCGCTGCTGAGAGCACATGATACCACTGTGGTGTCTCTGCTTCTTTTGTACCTTCTTTGTAGCCTTTGGAGGATTAGTCAATGGCAGTTCAAGACAAGCTGTGAACTGAGACAAAATTAAGCTTAAGTTGCACGCTTTAGAAGGTGCAGTGTCTTATGCCTGCCAAATTTAACATCATTATATCTTTTAAATACATTTTCTAGTATATTTCTAAAGCTTTACCTTTTTTCAAAGTGAGATTATTTAATTGATATATGCACGTGTTATTCTTCTGTTTAAGTAGCCTAAATCCAAATCTGTGTTTGTGGCAGAATGAAAACCTAGAGCTGCTGCATAAAAATAAATTAGAATAACAATTTGAATACAAAGACAAAAACAACAACACATCTGATCTTCATGTGTGTCCTCGTCCCTCAACAAGCCCTATGTGCTATCACAGTCACCTTGTCCATCTTGTGCTGTCATTCATTATAGCAGCTATTCTATATTTGATGCCTAATTGTTCAGATGTATTCAGTCTGCAGTTGTTTAATGTTCTCAAAGGTTAAACTAAGCAAGCTTATATAACAACAAAAAAGCATTTAACTTTCAATGACAAACTACTCTCAGTTTAGTCCTCTATTGAATGTATAAATGTGTCCAGATAGCACATCACGTAGATATTGAGTTCAGTCAGAAACTCTCTGGTGGTGAGGTGCAGTGAGTATGCAAATGCTGACACTACAGAGCAGTGCACATGCATACAAATGGATAGGCTTTTTTTACACATGTATGCTTATGCACATACACACTTTAGTTATTGTCTATATTCTGTGTGGAGTCAGCAGTTAGATTAGCATAGCCAACTAATCCATTTTATTAGAAAGAGAGAGGGGAGGAGGGTTAGAGAGGGGGAGAGAGAGAGGTGGGAAGACATGTCTTGGTATGAAAGTTAAGCTGAGTCAGTGTAATAGCCTGGCACTTCCAGAGGAGTCCTGCCGTTTACCCCTGCAAAAAGAAGTCCATGTGAAGTGTCCTACAGTGACACATCCCAAGGTGTGTGGGGGCTTGTGTGAGTGTTGTGTTTGTTTGTTCGCAGCAGAGTGATGGCCCCTATCTGTACTTTTCATCAGAAGTCAGTGGAGTGTGTTGAGCCATCTCTCTCTCTGGAGGACAGATCCATATCAAATCATAATAGATGGCGGGACAATTTGAACAATGAATCAAAGCTGAAGCAGGTCTCGCAGTGGAGCAGAGACATATCAGGTTTGACAGGGCCCGTATTGGAGGACAGCAGGTCACTCGCACACTGGCCCACACAAACATAAACGCACGTATACACATGCGCAGGTTTCAGCATATCTCTCTAAAAGTCTGTCACAGTGTCATGGCTGCTCACTCTCCTGACTCACCTGTAGCAATTATCTACACCCCATCAGCGTCGGTTGAATCATTTGTTTACATAAACTCTTTCATCACCATGACTTGACAACACATACAACCACACCAATTCAAACACACACACACACAGCAGCTTGTAGCTCTGACTTGACATGACTAATCCCGTGCCTACCTTTACACCAAGGCATCCCTTTTTTTTTCTCCGTGTCTTACTCTCCCTCCCTTCATCTCTCTCTGAGCAATATTCCCCTTTGAAGTTCATTACAATATTCTGCCTTTATAAGCTTTGCACACAACTCGTATTCCATGAACATCATGCAATTAGGAATTATTGATAAAAGATCAATAATTGATTTCTTGATTTCCTCTGACTTCTTTTTGCTGCTAATATTAAGGTTTTGTACAGTAGTTGCTTCTTGTTGTTTGAATTGAACTCAATTATTCAAGGCTTGCACTTTGACAGACCAGAGGTATTTTTAGCTGTTGGTCTCTGACGCTGACACTTACACGGTAACAACGAGCTCTCTGAAGGCTCTTCAACAAACCAACCAATTCTGAGAGAGGGGAGGAGAAGGAAAGAGACAGCAGAGAAGCACAGATGCGAAATATATGCCGGAGTTGTTTGCTGGAGGCTGAAATAAAATGGGACATTTAAGCCAGAGACACACAGTTTGCATTGCTACTCATCCAGGGAGTCTTATTTCACTCTCAAAACGAAGACAAAGGAGAGGCTTTTATCAGGGATAAGGTGCTAAGGAATTTGAAATAGCCAACTGCATAAAATGGGCGTTTCAGGAGTGCTCGTCTCTAAGCGAAGATGAGAGGGAGGCCAGGCCCGGCTCTTTTCAGTGATCCGAGCTGGCATAAGGACCGCTGGCAAGACGGTCAATCTTGTTGTCAATGTCTCAGAGATGAAATATGGACTGTTGCCCAGTCATGGTGTACGATCTGCCTGTGCTGTGTAGCAGGATAGACGGGGTGGTTACGTTCGTGAGGGCAGAGTTTCCAAACTCCACTTTTCCTGACCTGTACTGGGGTAAGTCTCTCCCTCTCCAGAGCTCTGCGTTGCTCTGACATCACCACATGGCTCATATAGAGAGCACACAGGTGGCTCACTTCAAGTCATTCTGATGTAGTGTTAAAATGTTACCGTGCAGGAGAACCTAAAAATAGACCCCTTCTGTAAACGTAAGAAACTTGCAATATGACTCAGCACAATTGAAAATATAGTAAAGATAGAAAAGTAGTGTCTGTCTACATCTTTTCCGTTTCAATTTTTAGAAGACAGGTGTGCTCTACTATAAGTTTAAATGACGATGTCTCCCTGAAGAATTCCCTGAAAAAAAAAAACCACTTCATAACTTTGAACAATATTCCTCTTCTGCCTCTTCCTAATCTCAGCCCTTTGCTGCTGAACAAACAAACGCTGTTGTTGTATTCTACATTTGTTTAATTGAAGGTTCTCCTTTTTAATATAGATATATCTTGAATATGAAATGCATTCCTTTACTGAGACAATCTGTTCTTGGTCTTTGGAAATAAGAGAGGGCGGATCTGGCTTTGTTACTAATGGAGCGGCGGCAAAATGCTGTCCAGCTCCACACTTGACAGTTATGAAGAACTCTTCTCTTTTAGTGCTTGTATTATTATATCTCATCTCCTATTCGGTTTTATTAAAAGCCTATCTTGCCATGTCATTTTTATTGTATTAGTCAGTACTTTGATCAAAGCGCCGGTTAAGTCTTTATTTCCAGTTCCAATCCATACATGTTGTTGGTTCATGGACATGAAACAGATAATGTTTACCTTTGTTGACCTCTTGGTAATTGGGATTGTGAATATAATGACTGTCCTCCTTAAGTAGCAGGTGAAAGCAGCGTGCCATTCTGAGGTCGAGGTCAGGCTGATGTTGGGGGCTGGAGTTTGATTACGAACCATGACAGCCCAAGCTTTTATCCTTAAAGTTGTGATGCCTAGTATTTCAGTCCTGGTTGATTTAGCTTCCCCCATTGTAAACATATTAGCAAAGAATCATTCTAATACTACAGGTCCCATTATTCTGTGGCCAGTAAACTCTCCTTGAGCAGCTACTTTAGTCAGGAAAACATAAACAGGTGCATCTGTGTATACTGTAGCCCTACCAAAATAACAAACGCCACAGTGAGCAGTCAGTCCACAATAATCTGATTATATAGTAGATTTCAAAACAACAGCAGGAGTTGGAGGTGTTTTATCTAACAATCCACTATTGCTGCTTCTTCTCAATCTACACTTCTCTCCAGTATTCAAATTAATTTCAAGGAAATGATGTTGTCTTGTTTGTTGGTGCATTATTTCTGAGCCATAATGCTTTGAAAGACACTAATCAGGACTATTTGTCAGGAAACATCATTATACACACTATGAACTCTTAGAGATATTTTCACTCAGTTGCCAACAATCCCATCTAGTCTTCTAATTAATCTGTCCTTCCTGTCTTTCCACTCATTTGTTCTCTGTTTTTCTTCTTCGTCGTTTCTTCTTGTTCTGACACTCTCCACTTCACAGTTAATTAAGCAAACCCCACTTTCTGCTCATCATGTCCATGTATGCAGACACTAGCTGGATGAAAAGATCTAATGGTTCATCATTTAAAAAGTATGTGTCTCATACGGTTTATTTGGTCACCTTTGATGCTGAAGATGATCCTGCAGCTCTAAACCATATGCAGAATTCCCTATATGTACAAAGCAGATCAAGATTACATTGATACAGATCCTGCTTTAAGTCTTCCTTTTGTAGTGACTTCTATTTTCCTTCAGTGTCCTCTCCATCACCCTGTCTTCTTATGAGCATGACTAATTTCAACCAGCAGTGAAAAAAAGTATTCACCTTTCTTTTTTAAAAGTCTTATTCAAGAGTCGTTCGGTAGGTAGAGGATCAGGAAATCCAGAATTGACATGAAGATGAAACGGGAATAGAAAATGAAGACGTTGCTTTGTTCTCTGTGCTGTGTGGAAGTGGGTTAGCCTTGTAGCCCCCTGCATGGGCCAGCAGCCCCCTGTTGGGTCTGTGGGACGACAGCTAACTGTGTGACAGCATAAAGGGAAAGAAAGAGACTAGATTCTGTCTTTATTGTTATTTTGAAAAAAGCTCCCGCTCCTCCACGCTGTGTTGCTCTTGGGATAATGTTACTCCAGAGAGTCCAGCATTATTCCCATCAATTAAATCAGTGTTTTGTAGTTAATGTGTAAGGAGCCCTCAGAGTTTACTACAAATTAACATAAATGAGGAGGCAGAGAGAGAAGGAGGAAAGGAAATGAGGGACTAGTGGGGGCGTGGAAGAAAATAAAAAGTCAATGAGGCTCACTGAATAAGCGTTTGTGTGTGTGTGTGTGTGTGTGTGTGTGTGTGTGTGTGTGTGTGTGTGTGTGTGTGTGTGTCTGAAGCTCTTATCAGCGGTAAAACAGCATAGGTTAATTCTCATTCAGCAGGGCTCAGAGACGGTGCGTGTGCATGTGTTGGTTTGTGTCTCTGTGCATGTGTGTGTATGGGATGTAGCTCTTCGTCCTTCAGACAAGGACAGTGAAGGTGTAACAATTTGCACAGAATAGAGAATCAGGGACCTTCACAGCAGAACAATCAGAGATGCAGCAGGTTAAAGACAGTGACAGGAAGAGTGTGTTGAATATGCTTTTGTCTCCACTACACAGTGGGTTCACAGCTGTCACCCATGTGAGCAGACTAACAACTTGTTCTCCCATTTTTATGGATGAGTTATCACTCCTAACACATCGAAAGCCTTCAATCCGTCCCAGATTATATCTTTAGATCAGGTTTATGCAAAAATGTTTATCTCTGTAAGTGAGTTTAAAATCAATGTTGTTTGTACATTTGAGGGACATTAAAAGGAGAAACAACCTTTCCTATGTTGAGCTATGATTTTAGCAATGTTTTAATAAAAAGAAGAGTATGTGCAGAAGATAAAACACAGCTTGATTACTTAGCATGTGGAGCTGAGAAGAAAAATATGGCCTTGTGTTGCTTTTGGTGGCAATGTAACCAACTGTTAGTAAAAGAGAATTACATGATGTACTTTTATATTTACTATCAAAATGATTTAATAAGTCTTACTAAAATGAACTACTCCAGCTAAATATGTTCATCCAACGTAGTTATTACACAATGTTTTATCAATACACCTCCACATTTTTGTGGGACAAACATAAGGGGCAGTTTCGGTTAGGGTTAGGTTGACGTCAATGCATTCAAAGCCTGGAAGCATAATTGGTACAGTTATGATGGGCAACTTTCACTAAAAACATAGAGCAGCTGAACCTCTCTCAGCTTTTGGGTTTGTTGCACAGGAAATTGTGTTTTCTGACCAGTGACAGATTCACAATATAACAAAAAGTGTTTCTGAAGTGAATTACCTGCCCTACCTTTAATTGTTTGGATAAAAAGTCACACATATACTGTCGCTCCTACAGTATCAGATACCCTACACATTATTATTATCATCAGGTATTTAACCTTTTTAACTCGCTCTACAAGTCTCTAGCGCTGATGTTTCTAACTCACAAAGAAGCTGACCTGAGTTTAAGGCCTTTTTAATACTTGTTACATACACTGTAAGTTAGGTTTTAAATGATTTATTGATTATCTCTGTCTTTGTATCTGTTGTAAATATAGTATCTATCTATATCTGTCCATCAGCTACTTTTACTTTGACCAAGTTTTACTTTGTGCTACATTTCGTGTGCTACATTGTTTTTCTAAAGATGCCATTACCACCAGCTGTGTATCTGTCACCAGATGCAGCATCCACAGTCTAAAGATGGCCCTTACTCTCCAGGTATCTGTTAATAAACCATACGTAGGGTTCTTTCTAATAATTGCTAACAGGCAACGGCCTCCCTCATTTCCTTTCTTGCCTTCTACCTCTGTGTGTTCGCTGTGTGATTTGCTTTTTGTCTATATTTTTTGGCTAATTAATTTGTGTTTTTTGTATAGATCTTTCAATATTGCATTAAGGGTTTGAATGGAGAACATTAACTGAATGTTTCATCTGGACATCAACAGCGATAGTGTGTCTAAAGCCAATCAAATGCCCCTTTTCTCATGGTACTTGAAATAGATGGTAATCATTTAATGTGCTTGATTTTGACATGACTCTATTACAATGACTCTACTGAGTACATAATTGTCTTTGTTCTCTGGAATCTCAGCGCACTTAACTCTCTGACAGCCCAGATGTTTAGCTCTGGTACAGATTGGAAGATTCTTCTCCTTATTGTGTTCCAATCTGGAGCTAAACCACGGCCTCCAGAAAGCAAAAACATTAATAATAATAAAACTAAAAACGTCCTTGTATACATGAAGTTAAACAACATCCTTTTCTTACAGTGGATACCTTGTGTGTGTGTGTGTGTGTGTGTGTGTGTGTGTGTGTGTGTGTGTGTGTGTGTGTGTGTGTGTGTGTGTGTGTGTGTGTGTGTGTGTGTGTGTGTGTGTGTGTGTGTGTGTGTGTGTGTGTGTGTGTGTGTGATGGAAGTGGAGGTTATCTGTGCTATCAGGGCCCTGCCTTTAGATGCTCCTGGGCTGTACAGAATAGATGACAACTGTGATGAATGAGTTGCATTTCACACTCTTAGACTGCATCTGGTGTCACGAGGTGTGCACGCACGCACACACACTGTACACACAGAAACGCATATACTGCTCAGAAAGTACTGTCAGTCTGCAAATTCACGCTCACTAACTCCACAAATTATCCAGCATTTAGCTGATTTCCTTTTTCTTTTGTCCTCTTTGAAGTAAAGGGCTTTTCTGATGATGTGTGAGGCTGACTGAGTAGGAATGTGTTTGTGTTAAAAAGGTCTGTAAAAGATGGACTATAAATGTGCAGGAGAAGACAATTGCTGACTCATTCATAACTTTCTGCCCAAATATCAACTTTTTCATCTCAAGCACTGTTAACAAAATGCCACGTCTTTCCAAGACGTTGGGTAACCTTCTGGACCAGACGAAATACCAATAGACTCACCTTCCCTCCTCTGATACCCAATACAGAAAATCATAATTTTTCTTATTTTATGTAACTTTTCTACTCTAAGTTTCCTGTCTCAGTACAGTGGTTTTCATCATCCAGGTGGTAAGATGTCAGAGCAAGTTAAAAACTATTCACTGGTTCCTTATTCCTTATTTTGCTGCACAGAAAGCTATAGAAACACGGTCTCATTAAGAGGAAAGCATAGTGACACCACTTAACTGCTGCTTACATTGTTGCTTTAACAGCATTGCCTCGGCAGTTTTCCAATATGGAAAAAGTGGGTGCCAAAAGGAAGATATCCTCTGTGCATTTGTTCTTAACTACATCCTTATCCACAGGGATATACGCTAAGTAAACCCTCAGAAAGAAAATTCAGATCAACAGCTCAAGGTTATAGAGGATTTTGCTATTTATTCGTATACATGCATTTCAAATAACTTTTGTTTACCTCAGAGAACAGACATTAATGTCTTGGATTCATTATGACATGTCACCTTTCTGCAGATGCTTTATCCAGTATTTATTGAGGTTTATTGATGCATTTCTTGCCGTTAAATTATAAATAATCCCGTGTTTTCTTTTCTTCTGATGGAGTGGACGCAAAACTGGATGGTAGATATTCAGTTGCGAAAAAACTATAAAACTTGTTGGAGGCTGCCCTGAAAATCATTTAAACATGTCTGCCTGTTTTTGGTCTATAATTTAAGAACAACATAAATACACCACCTCACAACATAAAGGAAATGGAATGTGTTGTCCAATAGGAGACAGAGCTTGGTTTTTGTCATGTAGGGAGTATTCATTAAAACAGTGCCTTTACTGTGTGTGTGGAGCATGTGTAATGATGAAAGAAGAAAGCTACATATTTGCAATCATGCTGAAACAAATGAATGTGTAAACATCAGAGAGACAGATTTGCACATAAGTGCTTTTTGAGGGTGAGGAACTAATCACAAGTGAAATAGATTTCAGGAGAACGGCAGGTGAAGAAAACGAAAAGGCAGGTGAGAGGAAGAGCAGAGGGTGATGGTCCAGAATTTGTAGAGGATTGCTACATCCTGTCTTTTTCCTTTTTTCGGTCCTTCTGGTTTGTCACCAAGCATCAGTGGATGCTTCAGGTCGGCTCAGCTGACAGCCTGTCACTCACACACACAGTCAGATGGAAAGGCTGAAGTGGATCTGAGGATACCAGCCTCTTCAAGTCAGCTCAGTAACTTTGATCTCTTTCCCTTATTGCTCTTTACATGTCGAAATCTTTCTCATACACACGTATACTGGATATCTGAACAGCTTGAAGTAGTGCCTTTATTTGATAGCACATGGTAAGTGACAGGAGACAGGAGCAGTGGGAGGACATGTGACCAAGATTACTAGCCAGACTCGTGGCTTCGTGCCTTTTGTCTCACATCTCCACGAGGACACCCCTCGCTCTCACAGCTTTGCCCAGATTTTCTGTGTGGCGTGAAAGGTTGTCGGGTTGTGTAGTCAGCAGATTGCTGTTTAGTGGAGTTGCAGTGTGTATTATTGGAATGGGGAGAGGACATCGATCTCTATCAGCCCTCCCATAGGATAAATCTACCCACATGCTGACAAGAAACAGACACACACACTCACACAAACACACACACTTACTCACAATATTAATTGAGCTTAACATTGTTCCCATTCTAGAGCATCTTCCAGCTTCAGAAGAAACGCGTTAAACTAAGAATTATGGAATTATTTTACGGTTTGAAAAACAAAAAATTACCATGGAACAATTTGACTGTGGTAGGTTATGATAAATGAAGCATGGTCATGATAATTCTTTCTCTGTGGAAGCTTAACCCCTTTCTTGGCTAACAGAATTACATTTTACAGTTACAATGTATCCTTACATACAAAGAGCTTCTTATAATCCCTTGTGTCCTTCCTTAATGATATTCAAGAAGTGCATGCAATCTGTGACAAAATGCTACAAATTCAAATGCATTTCATGTGTTTTGCAGAGACTCGGGAGGACCGCACTAAGAGACTGTTCAGACACTACACTGTGGGATCCTACGACAACTTCACCTCATACAGGTACAGCCTCTTTCATTGAGCTAGCACGCTAATGCAAAGTGCAGGCCATGATACTAGTGTATATTGTACTGCAAAAACTACATTAGTCATATCTCATACTGCCTCATTACCTGTACATCGGTGATGCAGTGCATGTGGGAAGGTGTTAGAGCGTTATGGAGGTGCTGCCATCTAAAGGTAAAAGGCTGCTGGTGCACTCACTTCGAAGTGATAAGAAATTAGTTGTGTCTGTATGTGTACACAGTATATTCTACACGCATGGATGCGTGCATGTTTCTGTGCCTGATATTGTAAGTCTTTATTTTCTTTAAGCTTTCCCCCTGACCTTTATTGTGTAGAGTGCTTTCTCTCTTGTAAATAAGACAAATGATCTGAGAGTGGATTAGCTGGCTGTGTGCGGTTTTGATGCAAATTCTGACTTGAATGCCACATTGTGTCAGTTTGAGACACGCGCTAGTCTGAGTGAGCATTGTTTCCACCCACTTTCTCAGCCTTTGTATTAAATGTCAAGTTCTTGCATTCTAGGTTTTAGTTGGATTAAATGCCATCTCTGTTAGCAGAGCTGCAGGTTTGTTGAATGAGCATTACCACAGTCATACTATCCTGTGTTAGTCTACAGTATATGGGACATTGTATATACAGACACTATTTATATTAGTTTTTTGTACAGTACAGATGTTAGATGAGTACTGGAGGACAATAAAATCATGTACAGGTTGTGATGCTTTCCAAAGGTGAGACAGTAAAGACAAGCACTGCACAAAATCACAGTTAAGAGAGACTTTAAGGAGCAGTTGCAACATATGAATATCTGAATAAATACTGGTCGCAGCGAAAAGGTAGGACAGAAAGTTATTTTGTTACGTGGTACAATTTCCTTGATGGTCTGCGGAATATTAGTATCTCTAATGTCAAAGGACAGGTTTATTTTGAGGAGACGTATACCATCTAAAATTGTGTTTTCCATGAGAGTTTTTATTGAGTTACGTGGGTGGAAAAGAATCTGAAGGAGGGTGTATTGCATTAATGCAGTATTTTGGGGCATAGGGCAGAGATGTAAGCGTAGTGGATAAAAGGTGTTGGACTGAAACAAAGCATCTTAGTGATGCTTAACCAACACAGTTTTCTGTGCATAATATTTGGTGCAAAAGTGGATAGATAGCTTTTTATGAAAGAAAACCTTTGACCTCCCTCCTGCAGAAAGGTTTGTTTCGGGTCTCCTGGCTCCAGCAGCAGGAGCTCTGTGTTCCTTTGGTAAGTCTGAGAGAGTGGAGTGTAAATAAGCTAATGGAGACTGCCGCCTCCTACTGAGTTGCAACCTTAACAAAAGCCCAGTACATCTGCCTCAGCTGTGAGACAGGATGACTGATTTATAATGCTAAAATGTAACAAATATTACAAATTGTCGGGCTTTTGTTAAGTCTGTAACCTGGCAGCAGACCCCTCAGTGTGGTGTGGTGTTAAATGATACAAGCAGTGGTGCACATTTTCTGTTGTTTTAGTACATTTAATCTAAGGACACAAAATTTCAGCACATTTTTATTTTTATTTTACACTTAAGTGTCATTTTACTGTTCTGAATTAGACATGTTCACATTTCTTCATCTGCATCTTTCACCATCAAACAATTTAGATTAAAACCAGTACACCTTGCCTGAGCGTTTCCTTTCAGTTGTTTCGATTAGGCCGACGAACATTCTGAATATTTCTCTCACACACATCTAGCCATCATGCTGATATTTGCTTGGCTTCCTCACTAACTCTGCTTTGGTTTTAGCTTACAGGCTTTCGACACATGCATTTCTAGAGCAGCCCAGGTTAACACCATCTAGCAGCCTCCAGCCTTCAACTCTGAGGAAAAAATCATGCAGTGATGAAGTGCTCACTTACTTTGGCCTCCTATTCCCTCTGTCATTAGTCAGAGGATAATATTGCATCCCAGCCATCTCCTTCACTTTCTTTAGCAGAAGCCCTCCACACCCCCCTCAGCTGCAGTCTCATCTGAGGGATCAGCAAGAAGATTGATTCAGTCTTAGGTTTTATCCCAAAGATACTTCAATCATGAGTACTCTCTCTCTCTCTCTCTCTCTCTCTCTCTCTCTCTCTCTCTCTCTCTCTCACTCTCACTCTCACTCTCACTCTCACTCTCTCTGTCTCTGTCTCTCTATCTCTGTGTGGAATCCTGAGCTGTGGTCGCTCACTTTGCTTTTAACCTGATTGGTATATCCTGAATCCAAAGTAGAAAGACATGTCTGGGAAAGGAAGTACAGGTGTGTGTTTATGTGTGAGTGTGTGCGCCTCCATCTCCTCCCATTGGTCGACCCCCCCGACGACCCTCCGTCCTCTCCTCTCTCCCCTCTCCTCTTTGAGTGTGAGGATGGTGTTGGATTCATACCTGCTCTCCCTCTGCTCTCTCCTGTACAGTGACTATATCATAGAAGAGAAAAATGCTGTTTTGCAGAAGAAAGAAAACGAGGGGTTTGGCTTCGTCCTGCGGGGAGCCAAAGGTGAGATACACACACACACACACACACACACACACACACACACACACACACACACACACACACACACACACACACACACACACTCTTAAACTCACACACACACACCTTTGCAAAGACATGCACATTGACTACCTAGCAGTTTTTAATGTGTGAGTGTTTAGAAGTGAGAAATAGTTTGTTGATCTGAGTCACTGAGTATGGCTCAGTCTGTAGTGTTACAGTGTGAGTCAACAACACGACCAGCTTCGGTCAACACTCGGCGTGTATACTCAGATGCACCCTGCGAGTGTGTGTATTTGTGTGTGTGTGTGTGTGTGTGTGTGTGTGTGTGTGTGTGTGTGTGTGTGTGTGTGTGTGTGTGTGTGTGTGTGTGTGTGTGTGTGTGTGTAGCCCCTTTAGTGGCGTCATCCTTGGCTGAGCTGTCGGCTAGCTGTCCCATCTGTTCCCCGCACATGGCGTTCAGCTTTAGTAGAGACACCCTCCTCCCCTGTTCCTCTCATCTTCACTCTGTCTGTCCTTGTTTTTGTTCCTCTCTGCTCTCCTTCATATCCTTCCCAGCCATTACCCTATCAAAAATGATTCCACGCAAACCCTTTTATACCTTCCGCATTCAAAAACCCAGATCACCTCTCTACTCATCTCCATCACCACAAATTCATTTTACTCATGCCCGTGCCAGCTCCCTGCTCACGCTGGTTACCATAGCAACCCCTCTCAGGCACCTTGCCTGGAGTCTGAGTGTGCTTTACTGCTCCATCACTCACTACCATGGATCTTGGCTCACCCCGCTTTCTTTTACTCGCTCTGCCTTTTACTCCCCACTACCCTTAAACACACACACACACACACACACACACACACACACACACACACACACACACACACACAAACACACACACGCACACACTGCAGTTCACTTAGCGGCCCTCTGAGAACTCTCATGTGTCAGTGATTTAGTTGGATTAGTTCCAAGATTAAATGGAGTTCATGATGCCGCACTCACTTAACAAAGTGTGTGTGTGTGTGTGTGTGTGTGTGTGTGTGTGTGTGTGTGTGTGTGTGTGTGTGTGTGTGTGTGTGTGTGTGTGTGTGTGTGTGTGTATTTTGTTAAGGCATGCATGCAGTTGTGCAGGTGTATGACTGTGTGATTGTATGCAAATATGCATCAGCATTATTGTTGAGGTGAAGCAGGAAACAGCAGTATATCCGCTCAGTAGTCCTGCCTAATATAGAAATCTTTAGTCAAGTGATAGAACTGAAAGCAGTGAAATATATATTAATTAAATCATTTTAGTAAAGCTAAAAGGGAAGCTTTGAAAACTGTGTAATTTCCTCCAAGGGAATTCAAACAGGGCAAATGTTATACGGCAGCCAACCTATTCCGAATATTACACACAGCATGTAATACGTTCTGTTTGTGAGGTGGTTGTGGTCATTAGCAGTCTCATTTACATAAAAGAAAAATCAAATCAGAGGAAGCTCCAGATTTCACTGAACCTTTCTGGGTTGGTTTTTCTCAGCTGAAACGCCCATCGAGGAGTTCACCCCCACCCCAGCGTTCCCCGCCCTTCAGTACCTGGAGTCTGTGGATGTGGAGGGAGTGGCCTGGAGGGCTAGTCTGAGGACAGGAGACTTCCTCATCGAGGTAATTCGGAAAAGCTCTTCCCTTTTCTACATCTGTGTCTTCCTCATCACTGAGCACACTACTGATGACCTGCAGCAGAGGAGAAAAGCAAATTGATTCTGGACAGTTTTTTTGTGAATTTGTGGATATGTTCCAAAGTTAAATATTAATCATGTATAAATCTTCCATGGCGTAATAAAATAAAGTACATTTACTCAAGTAATGTGCTTAAGTTGAACATGGAGGTACTTTACATTATGCTACTTTATACTTTTACATCACTAAATTTTGAAGGCAAATGTTGTACTTTTTATTGCATCACATTTGTTTTACATTTTTGGTTACTAGTTATTTTGTAGATTTAGGTTATTAATGCAAAATATAAAGCGACACAATATTATATTTTATTATAGGTTAAGCCACCAAGTAATGTATAAAGTAATTCAAATAAACCCCACCTTTACCAAGTTTAACAGTGAAGTGACACATTAATGCACCAATCATTTTTATAACATTAATTTAAAACAAATTAAAACTATATTGTGCTTGAAATACATAATGCATATTTGTACTTTTGGTACTTGAAGTATTTTTGTTATGCTTATACTTTTTCACTTTTAATTAAGTACAATTTTGAATACTGCAGTATACTGCTTCTTTTGAGTACTTATTCAACCTCTGAAAGCTTCTATTTATGTCTGTTAAAAATGACTAGGCGTGATTTGCAGAAAAGTTTTATCATGTGAAAGTAAACTTTAATGCTTTAAAGGTTAAACTTGTGTTTGCATGTCTTGTCTTTGTGCGTTTCCTCCTAGGTGAACGGGGTGAATGTAGTGAAAGTGGGCCATAAGCAGGTGGTGTCCCTGATCCGGCAGGGGGGCAACCGGCTGCTGATGAAGGTGGTGTCCGTCACACGCAAGCCTGAGTCTGAGGAGGTTGTCCGCAAGAAAGGTAAAGACCTCTATGATGAATCCACTTTAGATTAAACAGATAGTCAATTAAATATCTATCATGTAATTGTTCTTTCATGTGAAATGTCACATAAAGGCATGTATTTCCTGCTTCACAAATTCGCTTTTTGTAAATGTTACTAAACATATCACTTAGTATGATAATGAACTTAATAACTCTAACGTAGTGTAGATATGTTATGTTAGTTGTTTTCATGTACGGGTGACTTGGGAAGATTATGTGTGTTTTCTGTTGTCAAGGTGATTTCTGCAACGATTCACTGCTGGAAATTCATGTGGTTACCATGTCAACCATAGCTCGCCATTACTCAGCTCCCACACAGCCCTGGCAAAGTGACCTCTGGACTGCGTCCACAGCTATTGTGTGCGTGCGTGCGTGCGTGCGCGTGTGTGTGTGTGGGGTAGATGGTGCTGCATCTTTGTGATTGAGACACAGAGACGGTGACAAATGGGTTTGACCTAATCCTGCCACTCAAGGTACTCAAGTGTTGCTCTTTTAGTGTGTCTCTCACTTTCTTTCCCTCTATTCAATTTCAGTAAGCTTTATTGGCATGATCGGCAGCTGAACAATATTGGTAAACCATCAGGAATAATACAATTCATTAGTGAAATGGAAAAATGAAATACAACTCATTAATGGCGCGTTTCCACTGCAGCGGGTAGCTCGCTTTAAGCGTGCCGAGCCGTGCGGGGCCCGTTTTTGGTTGCGCTTCCACTTGGCCTAGTTTTGGCCCGGGGCTACTTTTTCACCTTTTTTCTGGCCGGACTAAATCGTGGTTCTATCGAGGCCAACAAACAGGGCTGAGTCGGGCTGAGTTTGCTAAACTAGAGAGAGAATCACTGTCAAGGGGGCCACAACTACAACAAGATGAACATATTTGACCGTGATTTAATTGTAATACACGTTTCAAAATGATGCCGAAGTAACAACATACTGATACCGGTTAGTAAAAACCATGAATTAATGCTTTGACAAGTCTGCAGACAGACGGCAGGCGAAAAACTTTTTAAAATGCGTGATATTCTTATTATAGACACATGCATTTCCAAACATTTGGTCTACCTACGCTGTAAAATGTATTATCTCTTCAATTTACACACGGCATCTATTGCACGTCTGTCCGTCCTGGGAGAGGGATCCCTCCTCTGTTGCTCTCCCTGAGGTTTCTCCCATTTCCCCCTTTAAACTGTGGGTTTTTCTCCGGAGGTTTTTCATTGTACGATGTGAGGGTCTAAGGCAGCGTTTCTCAAAGTGTGGGGCGCGCCACACTGGTGGGGCGCAGAGATGTGATAGGTGGGTCGCGAATTATTATTATTATTATTATTTTTATTTTTTTGGACCTCAGGCCGGAATCGAACCTGGGTCCTCGCGGGTGTTAGTGGACTGTTACAGCCGGAGACTCGCAACGGCGGTGGACTTTCACAGCGCCGGATCCGCCGGAGCCTCGCAACGCGGGTGTTTGCGGCGGCGGGTGCGGTACCGGCGCAGCGGCGCTGTGAAAGTCCACGCCCACCTATGTCAGAGCCAGCTGCCCACCAAAGGCAGCGGCCCACTGTGAAAAGTCCTGAATCTCCCGATGGCCATTCCGAGCCTGCTCACACACACACAACTGAAACCAAAATCATTTACAGCGTTGCAGTCGAGAAGAAAAGCAATGTGTAGCGGCACCTCACCACTTCACAAGGAGTTTAACCGTGACACTTTTCGAAATCCCGTTTGTGTCCCCCCACTTTACAAATAGGCCTATGTTTGGCCCACGGAGGAGCACACAGCCTCTGTGAGCGAGCGAGAGAGAGAGAGCGAGAGAGTTAGAGAGAGCACACATTTATCTATTTAATATAGCCTAGGTGTAAAAAATAAAGTAAGAAATCATTCCAATGTGTGCTATAGGACAGTAAAAAAAAAAGTTTAAAAGGGGAGTGATTAGTAAAATATGGAGAATGCTAACTAGGTAAGATAAGAATAAACAAGTTTAAATGATTTGTTATTGGTTTTGATCATATTCTAAAGATGTTTGGATTATTGAAAAGTATACAGCTCCCTTTCAGTGTGTTGAGAGCTTATCCATAAA
>NW_011369945.1:26224694-26224968 GCF_000735185.1 Notothenia coriiceps
ATTATATGTACAGCACATTGGCTCGACAAAAATCGTTTAAAAATGCTGCTATATTAATAAAACTTGATTTGATTTGTTGCTCTAAATGGAGATCGGCTAAGCTAGCGCAATATAGGCTATATGCCTCCGACTTGTCCACACTCACAACAACGGCCTATACAGACATAAATAAACCAGCCGACTGTATTCGCCATGACACAGACAGTCTGTGGTTTGTACTTGTTTAACTTTTGTCTAGTTTCTGAACCGATCATGAGGAGCATGTGTGCAGTAA
>NW_011369945.1:26224998-26282364 GCF_000735185.1 Notothenia coriiceps
CTAACGGCTGATGTTGTTTTTTCTGGGGTGCTCACGGGTGCTCATTGAAGATGATGTCACGGCTCCGCCTACACTGCGTTACTATAGTTACTGCCCCAGCTCCTAAACTGTAATGGAAGCGCAGCATTAAAGTGAGCCGGGCCTAATAAGGCTTAACCAAACCGAGCGAGGCTGAGCGAGGCCTGCAGTGGAAACGCGCCATAAGTAAACTTAAAGGTGGGGTAGGTAAGTTTGAGAAACCGGCTTGAGATACACTTTTTGTTATATTCCATGGAATGCTCTTAACATCCGGATAGCAATGAATATCTTAAGTGCTTTGACAATAAATCCATAAAAAAATGTCATCTGTGGAAGCCGTAGTACTGTAAAAAGCACGACCAATCATCTGAGCCGGCCCGGCTAAAATAACTGGATGGCCTACCTGCCTGTCAGCCTTCCATCTGAGGACAAACTTATCTCGTGCCCTCATTGGTCATGTGTACGTTCGTGTGTGTTGGAGGAGGGGCTATGTAAGGAAGTGGCAGATTTTTTCAGGCTGTGCATTTTCAAATTCTAGCGTACTCGAGCTGGTTTCTCCAAAATTACCTACCCCACCTTTAAGTATGTAATTCAGATAAAAAAAGCATCAAGAAACTCTCTTTCCTTCTTTTGCGCTCTCATGTCCACTTAGTGCCTGTTTTTGGAGCTTCCAGTGCACGTCACAGTCTTTCCATCAGCAGATTGAATCCACTCAGTCTTTATTATTTATTAAAGTTTAACGTTTTTGGGACATCTTGGGAAATTTGCCTCAATTAGACAATCAAGCTCAAATGTATGTCTGTAAGATATGAGGCTTCAGCAAGCATCTGGTTAGCTGAGCTGAGAAAATATCTTGTTTGTTTAATCCAGACTAAGTCCAAGGTATACAATTGTGTAGTTTTACTGGGAGTTATGTGTCGAACTATTTCTTGGTGCTTAGAGGTTACCAGTCAATCGTCGGAGACTCTGGGTGTTCACTACCACTGACCATGAAATAATCTTCCACATATATGGGAGAATTTTCATTTTACAGGTATTTGTATGGATGGAACAATCGATGATGTTAACCAATGAGCTTTAAAGCTGCTTTTAGCCAGATTTTCATACTGTTTTACACTTTATTCCAGTCCTTATTCTGAATTTAACTAAATAAATAATGATTCTCTCATTTTACCATAAGCAAGAAAATATTTACCAAAATCATCTTCATATACTGTACATTGTTTTGCGTGCAAAATATTCAGGCTTTGTGGATTATTAGAATTACATGAAAATATGCATTCATGTGGACTAGCATTATTGGCGTCAGTAACTCAGTCCAAAGGGACTTGGCTTGCAGGCAGAGGGTTCAACTCCCAGAACAGACTTAGTACAGTACGTATTGTAGGCTGAAACACAGATAGAACTACAGCTGTAGACAAAATGGAGCATATGTATTCTTTCAGAGAGGAGAGCCTTCCCTCCTGTTTCAAACTTTTCCTCAAAGATTTCTTATTTGATCATCCTAAGGAGTTCTGAACACCCTCTCCAGCCGCACTGCTGTCCATCGGGACTCTGCATATTGTGCTGCACCTTTTAAAAAATGCAAGAGGCATGCTCTCACACACAGAAACTCGCAGGCAAACACTCAATACAAAACACAGTCTCTGCACCATGCGAGGCCTCACTACTGCCACCGTTGCCATGGTGACTACACTGCATGTTTGAATTAAGCATTACATTCCTGCAGAAGCATCTCTCTCTCCCTCTGACTCTGTTTCTCTTTCTCCGTCCTCCTCCATCTCCTCTGCTCCCTGCTACTGTACCAGAGCGTGCAGACGGGTGACGAAAGAAGATGTTTGATACGGACTGTACCCAGGATGGCGTATGTTCACTAGATCTGCAGCTGCTGACGACAGCAGGATAGTTAGGCTCGAGTGGGACACAAGGCATTCGTTTGGATATAGAGATCGTTTGCTCTACAGTAGTGCATGCAAGTGTGAGCCGGGCGATCTCGGATAGAGTGAGCTGATCTAGTTCTGTCTGGGGTGTTGACAGGAAACTTGGGTTTGTTATAGCATGTATAGGCTGCTGCTGTGTGTGGCTTCATGTTCTGTGTCCGACTGCATGGCATTACGTCGTTACTGCAGATTTAACATGCTTCAATACATGACCACATTCTTTTTGATTTGGTTAATTACAGTGTTCATTGTAACTTGATTTTAAAGCCTTTTATTGAAATCTGTACCTCTGTCCGTTGTATTTGGAGCTGATATTTGTTAGATGTGTTTTTTCAGTGGGATGATACCAGCCCAGCCGCCTTATGAGTTTAGAAGGTTTCGGGTGCTCCCATGGGATTTGGGCTATAAAGACTGCAGCGCATCAGTTTCTTTAGCTTTTGAATTGACTGTAATCTCTTGCCCACATGTCATCATGTCCTCCCTCAGGGAGTTTTCTCAGTGTATCTGCAAGTGGTCCCGCGTGTGGGAGGATATGCATGTGTGTGTCTTCGCATTTCTGTCTGATACTCTCCTGCAACATTTCAGACAGGCAGCATATTAAAAGTAAGATGGACGACTTTCTCCCTCCCCTTGCCACACTTATTTTACTCTTTCTGCCTATTGTGGCGTACATACTCTGTTGTTCTCTTTCTAATGGGAGGATTCAGAAAGCTAGGGCTGTTTCAGACTGGACTCAGTTGTACATGTACTGCCTCTGGGCTCCCCAACAGAGAGGGATTCTTGCAGCACAAAGACTAGAATACTGAAAGTCTTGGAGACAGACTGAAACATTCATAAGCCATCGGATCAACAGAGAGCAAAGCATGAAGAAGTCGGGATCCAAATGTAACCCGAACAAGGTCGTCGTTAAATGGGGGCCGTCCAGTTCATCTGAATTTAACCAGATCAAATCAGTGAAGACGGGATGGGCTAGCCGTCTGGGAGATGCCAGGAGGGCACTGAGCCGCAAATCCAAAGGATCTTCTTCCCCTTCAACTTCATCCTCAACACCATGCCTTTTCTCCACAGCTCCCCCGCCACCCAAGAGAGCCCCCAGCACCACCCTGACGCTGCGCTCTAAGTCCATGACCGCTGAGCTGGAAGAACTGGGTGAGAAAGCTGGCATGCCAACTCCAAACCCTAGACTTCCTTTTTCTGTCACATTTCTACTTTCCCTTTTGTTAATAAGCTCGGTGTGTCTCCTGACTTTTTGAATAGTCACTTGTGTTGGCTTGTTCTTTCCCTCCTCTGCTGACGCTATCTTTTTCCCACCAAGCTTCTGCTCGAAGGAGAAGAGGAGGTGAGTCTGAATTGACACCTCTCTGAAAGTCATAAAGATAATTCCTCACTGCTGTGTCAATTACAGCAGTGTTGATTTAGAGCTGAAGAGCAGAACACTTGCAACATGTGGACTCTCTTTCTCCCCTTCTTTTCTGATTTCCTCTTTCTCTATCTCTTTTAATTCGTAGAACTCACTCCCTAGTGGTCTAACACATTGAACTTTTAATTTGGGATGGAGCAGTGATTTAATACCATAGACATGGAGCATGACCTCACTTTGTAGTTCATAGCAACATTTTGGAGATGCCTTTTTAATCACACTTTATATTCTCTACTGTGTTTGCAATGTCAGAATTGATGACACAATATTTCCACAGTCTTATGTCTCAGCATTTAGTTCTGCCTCATTTGCTTCTCAACAGAGAGACTAGATGAGATGTTGGCATCACAGGAGTCTATCTTGCGTTCTCAGCCCTCAGAGGCAGATTACAGAGCAGCTACTGTCAAACAAAGGCCTACCAGCAGGAGAATTACACCAGCAGAGATCAGTGTGAGTGCACCTACACAAAGCACACTGGCAGACAGCATATGCCACAATATTGGCATACATATGAATTAAGGCTCATGTATAATTTACTCAAAAACACATGTGCTACACAGCCTTTTAGAGGCATTAAATATCTGTTTCTTAACTGCAGTCACTGTTTGAGAGACAAGGGATGACTCTACATGGAGGTCTGCACCCCGGCATTGAGAGGGGTCACATACCGCTACCCAAGGGGATGTCCAGGACCAAGTCTTTTGGTAAAACAATCACCCATCCTGTACATATTCAAATAAGGTGAATGATAGTGCATCTTATGTGCAGTATGCTTACAGGTTTAAATTGGCATAAAGGATATAAGATAGGGAAGATCTATTTTCCCATAAAATTGCATACTTCACCCAGAAAGAAAAGCATGTAGGCAGTTTTAATTTAGCTTAACAAATGCTAACATGGTTGTAAATACTTAATTACAATGCATTGCATGTTCAGAATGTGCTTAGATATTCACAGACACAAATTTGCAGAGCAGATTTTAAGTGCAAAGCCTATTTCATTAATACGTTATTTATTATTTAAGCATTTTCCCTGTTCTCTAGTACATTAATTGAAGGACTATTCAATTAGTTAATTGCCAAATAAATCAAAAATAGTAAGTTATACGTTTTACATATTAGGGAGGGCTCTTCTTCTCATCTCTGAAAAAATAAATATGCTCCATTTTGTCTACAGATGTTGTGCTGTCTGTGTTTCAGCCTACACTCCACACTAAGTCTGTTCTGGGAGTTGAACCCTTATATTGTATAGCTGTCTTTGAGACAACGAATACATTATAAATATGTGAGAACATATTTTCAGATGGATGCAATGCAGTGAATTTGTCAGGAAGCAGCTGTGGACCTGCTAGGTTGGTTTAAAATGGTCGTATTTCCTGAGAAGATCTGTGCTCTCCTCTCCCTCACCAGGTGCCACTGAGGAGGATCGGCTGTCGGCCCTTGCAGCCGAACACAGGTTTCCCCGCAGTTCCTCTATGACAGACAGCCTCCGAGAACACTCTCAGCCCCATCCCATCCCTCCACCTCCACAAACTGCACCTCCTCCTCCTCCCTATTACCTGGACACTGGTCCTCCCCCAGCCTTTTGTCCCCCTCCTCCCCCATCTAGGACCCACAGTCAGGGTCATGAGCCTGGAGGACGCTCCAGCTTCAAGCCTTCATCCTTGGATCTGCCGTACGAGGCCGCTCAGCGACAGGCCACACACTTAGAGAGACAGAAGAAAGCGCGCTCCATGATCATCCTTCAGGACTCTTCACATCTACCTGTAGAACCGACAGAAATCCCCCGTCCTTCTGCTGCTACTCCACCTGAGCGAATCAAAAGGAAGGGTCGGGTTATTGACAACCCTTATGCCAATGTGGGTCAATTCAGTATTGGACTGTTCACACCCACCAAGCCCCAGAGGAAGAAAAGTCCACTGGTGAAACAGCTACAGGTAGGGGACATTTCCAGGATGGTCATCTGCTAGTTTTATACATAAGTTACGAAGACTTTCTAACATGATGTTTTTTTATTTTTGCCTTACTGCAGGTGGAAGATGCACAAGAAAAAGCCAGTTTGGCCTTAGCTGCTGCACACTCCCGAGAAAGCTCTCCCTCAGGACGACACTCACACACCCATGGACACACACACACCAGCCGTGCAGACTACTACCAGCAGCAGCTGATGGCTGAGCGAGAGCGTCTGCGTGCCCAGGGAGAGATGATGTTTCAGGGGAAGGGTCCCTTCGCCGCTGCTATAGCTGGAGCAGTGAAAGATCGTGAGCGTCGTCTAGAAGAACGGAGAAAATCCACTGTCTTCCTTTCCGTTGGGACTATGGAGGGGGCGTCCTTAGCCAGCTCCGACTCCCCCTCTCTTACTCAGTCTCACTCCATCGATGAACGGATGCTCACCCGAGAGCTGGGACAGCTGCCTCCCCCTGCCTTGGCTCTGAGCCCCTCACCTAGTGGGACCACCTTTATCCATCCGCTCACAGGAAAACCCCTGGACCCTAACTCTCCACTGGCTCTTGCGCTGGCCGCAAGGGAGAGAGCACTGACCTCCCAGAGCCCGACGGGCAGCCCTGAGCCGAGGACTAAACAGGATCGAGCAGGCCATGGCGTGTTGTTCATGGACCCTCAGACCAAAGAGTCTCCACATGGGGAAGGGGCTACCACAACTCCCCCTTTTTCACCTAAAAGCGCCAAGGCAGGGGGGTATGGAGTTGTTTCCTCCCCGACATCTATTTTAGTTCCCCAGCCCACCAAACCACAGTGGGTCACATCACAGTCACCGGTATCTTTCCGGCAGGAGATGGAGGCCAGAGTAGAGGAGAGGAAGGAGGAGAAGAGACTTGAGGATAAAAAGAGTATGTTGATCAGTATTATGGACACGTCACAGCAGAAAACAGCAGGGCTTATTATGGTCCATGCTACCAGTAACGGCCAGTCAGTCGGGGTAGATCCACACCTAGAACAGACACCTGCCCCCGCGTCCACAGAGCCCAGCAAGTCTCTAAGTCCAAGGGCAAAATCCCCTAGCCCCTCTGCCTCGCAGCCCCAGGCCCAGCTCCAGGCCCAGCCTCACACTCAGCGTCCCGCCAGTCCAGCGCAGGACAAGAGTCTGGCTCAGGGCAGCTCCGAGGAGGACGTGGACCCTTACACCGTGACTCTGCCTCCTGCAATGTTGTCCTCCAGCGATGAGGAAACAAGAGAAGAGCTTCGTCACATTGGAGTTCTTCCACCACCCGATGAGTTCGCTAATGGCATGCAGGCACAGGGGACGCCAACTCTACCTGCCTCGTCTCCCACCACCCCTACAACACCAACACCCCAAACTCCGTCATCCCCAAAAACTCCAACTGTGACGCCCACCCAGCCTCAGCCTCCCCAGCTGGCACCTCCACCCAGTGCAGCAGCTGTCTCAGGGAAGCCCTCTGACCCTCTGGAGCCCCCACCGGTGGGTGAGTCCGGCTCTGCGGCTGACTCAGGTGTGGAGGAGGCCGACACGCGCAGCTCCAGTGACAGAGAGCGAGACCACCATCTCGAGACCACCAGCACTATCTCCACAGTTTCCAGCATGTCCACCCTGTCCTCAGAGAGCGGCGAGCCTGCAGACACACACACCACGCACACCTCCTACGCCGAAGGGCTGACTTTTGTGCTCGACAAGCCGCCAGTGCCTCCTAAGCCCCGACTCAGGTCCCAGATAGGAGGCAGTAAAGGCCCCGTCACCTTCAGGGACCCTCTGCTGAAGCAGAGCTCCGACAGCGAGCTGCTCTCACAACAACAGGCTGCTGCCCTGGCTACTGCTGCTGCAGGCGGAGCTGGGCTGCCCTTCGGCGGCTCGGCCTCAGTGACAGGACTCGGCCCCACCAAGCCGCGCTACCTCTTCCAGCGGAGGTCCAAGCTGTGGGGGGACCCAGTGGAGCCTCGTGGGCCAGGGGTGGGGCTAGGTATTGGGAGTTTGGGAAATCTAGGCGGGCTGGGACTTGGTGTAGATGATGGAGCAAAACCTTCTGTTATGGGAGAGCTCAGTTCACGACTACAGCAGCTAAATAAAGACACTAGGTCACTGGGAGAGGAGCCGCTGGGAGCATCACTTGACCCGGGGAGAAAGTCACCTGTGGCAGGTGCCAGGTAAGAGAGAAATGTGGAAAATGTACGGCAAAAATGACTGATTTCACACTGAGCCACAAAACAAATGGTTCCTTTTAAAGCAATGGTTTCAAGAGTATTTATATCGTTTATCGTGGTGGCAGAGACAGAGAGAGTGAGCAATCTCAAGCAATTCCCCTGCCCAGCATGATTTGAATTATTACCGTAAATGAGTCTAAATAATATTAAATAGTCTACATGGCACACACTGAGTTTATATTATTTTCTCCTGTTTATCAACATTTATTTAGCTCTTTATTTAGAGAAAATATACTTTATGGACAACTACAACACTTGGTTGTCTATTTTGGGTTAAGTCTGATTGCATTTCTCTCTAAAAAGGGACACCTAGAGGCTGAGTCAAAGACAGCGGCTGTTCTATTTGTAGGCATAATAGGGTCTTACTTACAATTTGAAACATGCAAACTATCCATATAAAGACCAGTCCACTGCTATATGATGCTGAAATGAGATCAGAGGTCACCAGCATTGCTGGCATTAGCTACCCTTAAACTGTTCATGTAAAAACGTTATTAATACAGTGCGTGCTGTACCTTTCTATGGGTCATACATTCTGTTCTAATATCAATTAAAAGCAAATATAAAGCATAGTAAAGAGGCATATACAAACGTGCTTCTCACACAGTGACACTAGGTTAGGTCTTTGAAGCATCTGAAGCACAGTGCTGTTGGTGTCTGTTATCTGTGGGTTTCCTGTTTTCACACCATACCTGAAGGTACAATTAAGACCTTTATATTCCTGCAGGTGTGAGGACACCGAAGAGAGTAAACCTTAAGGTTATAGCTACTAGGGTAAACTTGAGCTTTTTTATACATATTTTTTCCGAACAAGCCTATCAACTAATCCCATTTAAGATAACAAGCCTCTTACTCATTTTATTGTATGAATTTTGTTTTTTATATTTTGTTACCTTGTTTGCATCACCTACATTTATACATCTTTATACTAGGAATATAAAAGATTTGGATATAGTTCTGTTTTTCCAAGGCATTGGTTCTAGAGATCTTCATTACTGCAATCGATGCCTCCGCCTTTGGGTCTAAATTGCTTCTTGTTTCTATAGTTACAGTTTTACTCCTTGGCCTTCTGATAAATGATCTTGTCTGTTAAATACAAACACTAGTCAGTAAGTATATAGTAGTGTTTCTGTGTGTGTTTTTGAGTGTAAGTGTTTGTGTGTGTGTGTGTGTGTGTGTGTGTGTGTGTGTGTGTGTGTGTGTGTGTGTGTGTGTGTGTGTGTGTGTGTGTGTGNNGTGGGTGTGTGGGTGGGTGTGATAGTAGTAGTTTAGAAGAAGTAGATTATCTCTGGGTGCAAACAAGGTAACAAGGCTTGGAGGAGGCATGCACTTCCTGAAAGTCTCTCCTCATCTCACACACACTCTGTTGGGTTCTAACCTTTGCATCTGCTAGTAGCTACCCTTCCTGCTATTCCTCAAGCTTTTCCCAGAGTCCTTGATCAAAAAATACATAATACATCCTTATATATATCACTGATATACTTTTGATAAGATTAAGAAATAGAGTTTCCTTCTTATCATCAGCCCCTCGTCCAGTAACATTAGTGATAACCTCAAAGAGTTAAGGATGTATTTTCAGAAGTATTTGACCAAGACTGAACTATAATGGTGTGTCACAGTGTAACCATCCCGTCATGATCCCGTCATGGCATTAACAGCCGTGTTATTGTTGACGACTACCCAACAATGTCCTGACCTTGTCAAAAGTTCATAGGTACCACAGGGAGTAACTTTCAGATGCACGTCTCTTTTGTTCTGCTCAGGATTTGGCTACATTTTGATTTACCATCGTAGCTTTCAAATATCTCAGGAGTTTGTAGGGCACTCTCCAGATGCAGTGCATTTTTTTCCAGCCCTGCTCCTTTCCTTTCATCTTTTGTCCTTATTCCAGTTCATATAAGTTAGGACGGTCGAAAATATTTCTCTCATGTCCACTTTTTCTTCACTCCAGTTTTAGAAAAAAAAGAATATTTGAAGATGTTAAAACTCTTTCGCAGCCTTCTCCTCGTGTTACATTGTTATAAGGAGCCGTCTAACTTCATCAGCTGTCCTTCATATCGAGCTGTCAACTGCATTTGTGACATGGCTACAACAAAGGAAGTACTTTTGATCATTGATGAGTATAGGGCTGGGAGTATTTGTCCTGTATCAGTTTTACCCTCCCTTACCACTATATTACTATTACTAGTATTAGTAATATAGTCTTTTGCCAAATAAGTTGACAGTGCCTCTAAATTAAAACATCATGATCCCTGGAAGGAACAGGTGACCGGGATATCAAATACAGCGCATCATGTGACTCAACAATGACTTGGCATATCCTCCCGTGAGATTATGCAATCACATTTATCCCCACCACATCGGCACCACAGCTGATTGCCTTCAGCTGTGACAAAGATGATCATGCACACCATTATTTCTCTCTCTCTTTCTCTTCTCCTCTGAGTTTGTTCCCCTCACCCCCCAGCACCGTTATGTAATATTACTCCATCACTTACCCAATCCACTTTGTGCCCATTTAAACCCCTTCAAACCCCCCATGCTGCTGTATTGTGTCTCTGTTGTATCCACCTCGTTCACATGCTGTGTATCATAGCTTTGGGTGGTTTAGAAACCTGTGGTTCTCATTTTATTTCATTTGTGATCTTTGGTTTTCTGTTCTTCTCTGTTAATGTAATTTGCATAACTTTGTTTTGTGTTTCAGTGATTGTGTTGAGGATGGCCATGGTCCCTGAATGTCTTGCTTTTTGGACATTGTAGGTTTTTCAAAGTAAAACACAATAGAATACATATACCATTTTATTTGTGATTTGCATTCCTTGATTAAAATCCCAAAACCCTTAAAAACTCACATGTAAGTAGACATTTGAAATTGCACAACACATGTATTTATGTGTGTTTTTGTAATTGTTAAAATATGTGGACTACATCAAGGAACAACAAAAGTCAAGGAACATGTGCCAGCCTTTTATTTGTTGGTTTGTTTTCCTTTTTTTGTGCAGTGTTTGATATGTGAATAGTGTGCTCATTTCTCTCTCATGCAGCCCACTGGTCAGACCTCTCAGTGCAAAAGCCTACTCTGCTGTCTTTGTCATGCTCATACATCAATAACACCATCACATGCACACACACATACATGTATTCACTGCAACACTCATACAGCCACATGCACACAGGGCGTGTGAAAGAAAGCAGAGTGGGCTGAAGCAGACTAAACGTCTGGTTGGCAGGCTGCGTCTCATGGAGTGATGCTAACATTCTCTCCCATTGCTCTCTCTCTGCTCACCTTGCATGCTCCGCCCTGCTGCTCTGATCTGATTGGTCTAGAACTGACTGTGCGCCCAGGAGGGCGGGACGACTGTGTAAGTGCGCATGGAGCTCATCTCATATCCGTCGGCTACCTGTAGTCTGATCATTTTTCCAGCCCTTGCGCTGTCTAGCTACATTCCATTACACTCTTTAGTCCACATCAAAGTTTCCAAACACATGCAATGGAGGGAAATCATTGGCCACACCTGTACATAAGACACTCGCTAACATGCATGCATCAAACACACATCATTGCACCAACTCTTACACATGTAGGCCTCTTCTTTCTGCTTCTCCCTGCTTGCACCAAGCCAGACAAAACGTTCACATTGGCCTTCATCCACCCCTCTTCTCCTTACTGACCATCTTTTCCTCCATTAGACCTGTAGTATACTAATCAGCCACTATGACACTGTTTCACATCTTTATACTATTATTTCTTCAGAAGAGGGTCAGGGGTAAAAGGTACATTGAGCAAGATGCTGTTGTTTCAGAATAGATGGTATGGATAAGGCTGGTTTGGTGGATCGTGGAGATTCCCCCGAAATGTTTGACAAATGGCATTGAATGAAGTGTCGCTGCAGTCAGAGTTAATAAGTATGTGTTGCATTAAACAATGCTAAGCTTTGGGAAAATATGCTGCTTTGTGTACATTCACGTGTCCTTTAACAGATGTGACACATCAGCTCTGTTTGCTTTAACAACTTTGTCTCATGAAAGTTTAAAAAAAGCAAATGTACTGTTTGTGCAACTGCCAACTTTGTTCAAATGTAGGCGTGTGTATGTGTCTGTTTGTGCGTGTGTGCTCATATTTCCAGTGCTTCAGGTTAGTGCCTTCTGCAGTTTCCACGTAAAACACTAAATCTGCATCTTTCTGCTTGTGGGTCACAGTGATTCCTTCAGAGAAGCATATTGTCTGCCTTAACAGGAAACACCTTTTGATTACGTTCAAGCAAAAAGGCTTGCAGTAACGGTCAGATGGACGATGTAGGGTGGGTGAGAGGGAAAATATAGTGCCATCTTTTTTCTTAATAAATGCCATATATTCCCATACAAAATGAATATATAACTTGACATAAAGGTCCTTTGTGACTTATTTACGATTGAGTAGTAAATAGATCTTTTTTTCAAAGCTGTGAATGTTCTCATTACCAGTGAGAGCAGTGTGCTGCTTTACAATGCTGTGCTGTGAGACTAGCTTGGTTTGTCTAACAGTCCTGAAGCTTACACTAACTCATACTTTAGAGGAACTTACAGCGGGTAATACATATAACCAAAGCTATGTCTCCTTTTTCTTCTTCTTCTTTACTTTCAGTTTGTTAATCTTCATCTCCTCTGTTAACATCCTTACACCCTGTGTCTGTCTGTCTCAAGACTTTTCAGCAGCCTAGGCGAGCTCCACACCATTTCTCAGAGAAGTTATGGCACCACCTTCACCATCCGCCCTGGCAGCCGTTACCCTGTCACCCGACGCAGCCCCGGTTCAGGCTCCCCTGATCGGGGTGACCCATTCGGACGATACTCAGGCTTCGGCCTACCGACCTCACCGACTACACCCCCACAAACCATCCTCAAATCCTCCAGCCTCAGCCTACCCCAGGAGCCTAAAGAGGTCCGCTTTGTGATGAGGAGCTCCAGCGCCCATTCCCATTCCCGCTCTCGCTCCCCGTCCCCGTCCCCCTCCCATTCTCCCGGGCTAGGGTCACCACTTTTAGCCCTCCGGCCCTTTCACCAGAAACCCCTCCACCTCTGGAATAAGTATGACGTTGGAGACTGGCTGGAGAGCATCAATCTGGGGGAGCACAGAGCAGGGTTTCAGGAACACGAGATCGAAGGCTCTCACCTCCCAGCTCTGACCAAGGATGACTTTGCAGAGCTGGGAGTGACGAGAGTGGGACACCGCATGAACATCGAACGGGCGCTAAAGATGCTGCTGGAGAGCTGACCCCTGCCCTGAGACCCTGCAACAGATGGAGAGAGAGGTAGAACGGATAGAGTTGATGAAAGAGAAAAGATAGGGATCACTCCTCTTTTATTCTGGCTGCTTTTATGTTCTGCATCACAAAAGTTTACCTTAGCGACACCGTTATGTTCCTGTCTGCATTAACACCCTGCACTTGGCACTGCACTGAAGAGGAGGAGTCATTCGTCACCCTCTACTTGCCATAGTGTCTGCCCGCCTCTTTGCCTGCAGCCAATTAGATCAGACCTCAAAATAAACTCTGGACTTTGTTTTTGCCGAGGAGAATCGCATGAGCTCCAATTAAAACATTTGATTTGTGAAAGCTTCAGTTGGTCCCTCAGTAACACCCACACTTTCTCTCACTATTCCCTTCTCTTCTCTACCTCTATCCCCCCGTCTATTAGGCCTCTGAGAGACTTCTGCAGTTTGAGTAAAAGAGGAGGAAGAATTGTGTTCCCAACAGAAAGCTCAGTTGCCTTTCAAAAATATTTATACAGAGATCAACAATGATGAACAGAGGACAATGAACATGACACGGTGCGTCTTCTCTACACCTACTGTTGTTTTTAAACCGAAGACTTTGGAGCCCAGAGGTGGAGCTCCACCCAGTAAACCACGGGAGAACACCCCTCCGCCTTGGTACTGTGTTATCTATTATATTTGGAGAATGTTTAACCAACACTCGTGGCTTTTTTCATAATCAATTTTTTGGTTTTCCAAAGGGAATATTATATAAATATATATATAGGTATTACATAATATGATATATATGTATCTAAATATAGCTTTCAAAAGAAAAGACAATGTTGCAAAGAGGTAATGTAATAAATTAATCTGCGCCTGTTTTTGTTTTTTAGTATAGAAGGCAGAGAGAAACCTTAAAACGTATTCCACCGGTAGCTTACTCATTTCTACCAATTATATACATATATATAAATATAAAAATATATATTTGAAATTTTAAAAAAAAGTATATAGATATGGAAATGAATTTTTTGTCATAGGTCTACAACTTTCCTTATGGTCACCCTTTCTTGAACCGTAGCATGACGAGTTGCATCATGTCTTGGACAAAGAGTTTGATGTTTGTTTTTATTTTCTTACGGTCTTCCTTCATACTAAAGGGCATCCCGTAATGTGAGGCTGAGACCCCCAGGGGCCACCCATCCCTACGGCTTCAGCTACAGACCCCACTGAGCCTATTCAGATCCTGCTTTGGACCATCTTATGAGACAGCTAACTGGTAAAAGGGGCTCTTCATGTTTTGCCCGTTTATCACTCAGGGATGGAAGTTTGGGGCACTAGCATGGAGAGATTGTCAGCTGTTGTTTTAATAATACCCATTTAATTCTACCTGTGAGGACAATTTAACACCACCACAGTCTGAAAAATGTTAGACTGCGTTAAAATTTCCATCCCTGTTGACCCCTGATGATGCCTTCAGAGCAGGCTGCACATGGTCTACTATACACACGTGGAGGAAGGAAACTCTGGGATGTTTCTCATCACCAGAAGAGAGGAAATCTCTTTCAGATTTTAAGAAGGAAACTAACAGGAAACCAAGCATGTGAACCTGGCTAAATTAAGCTTAAAGTGTTCAAATAAAGGTAATCTCTTACTTAAAACCAACTGTTACCCGGAATATAACTAACAACGTGTGGCTTAATGAGCTAGACATAGTGTGTGACCTTCTGAAAGGCCAGCGCAGGAATGTGTGTGTAGTTGATCAGGCTGTGTGGATGGGGATGCCTCTGTAAGGTCTTAAAGAAAATTCAGCATTTTACAACCTGACAGTGTCTTGCAACATTGCTGCTTTCCTCTATCTCCGCAAGTGAGTAAAGTATTATCATAAACCGTGGCAGCAACAACTCTACAAATAAGACCCAGGTTGTAAAAAAGACCAATGAATTTTTCTTTAACAATACAAAATCTACAATTGTACTCATTGTAGCTTCTGCTGGCAGTGAGAAACAGTGAGTTTTATTCAAGCAACAAAAAGCATTTTATCCATAGCTTTAGGCGGCCAGGTGAGAGACCTCCGTGCATCAGCAGCATCCAGTGAGCGCGCCAAGGCACTTTCACTTGGCAAGAAGTCGTGTGCATCTTTTTTCTTCTTTTGTCTCTTTCATTTCCTGCTGTTTATCAGTTTGTAAAACGGGTGGTGAATATAATGTTGTACCTGGGTTGTAGGAATAGCACTCACTGCCTCACTGTGACCTCACTGATTATTTGTACTCCGGTGTTACACTATGTCCTCTGACTCATTTGGACTTTTTGTGTTAATTGTTATTTTTCTAATTTATTTTTCTTTCTTTGATGATTTCTTACCCTCGGACACTGTGGGTAGATTTTGTAGCGTATGGAACATGATACTTTAATCTTTCACTCATTAGAATTTTAGAGTGACAGAAAAAAGACAGAAAAAACGAATATCCTGTCCATTCTAAACATACTTACACTTGTAAAAATGAACAAAAAATGTCTTTTTTTTTAACTCACAAGCAATGTATATATGATAGATTTCATATAAATTTTTGAAAAACAAAAGTATATAGATCTATATATGAATGTTTGGCATATATGCATAGTTAACCACCTGTGGAAAAGGTGAGCAGATTTTATTCTTTCTATGAACTCTTAAAACTTTTGAACTCTGAACTATGAACTAGGGGATGATTTGCACAAAACAAGGTGACAAGGTGCTAACATAAAAGCCACCCATCGTCCAAGTGCATGCGTGCATCTGGATTCCCTGAAACTCTGTGTGGTTGTTCCTCTCCACCATGTGTGTACGACTGTGTGCGCGAATGTTTGTTTCCATTTGTGTGTGAATTTGTTTGAGAGAGACGTTGATGAGGATGCCTGTGAGAGTGTACGGATGATTGTTAGGGTTTACATCTTTGGAGCTATAGTCCACTTTAGCCTTACTGTATTACCATCAGAGATTCCCGGCAGTGGCTGTGTCACACAAACACGCACATAAACAACACACACACACGCACACACATATAGAAATACACACATACATTCATCTTCTACAGATTGACCCTCATTGTTCTGCATTCTTGTGTTGTACTGAGTGAAGTTTTCAGAAAGTGGACTGCTCTGCCAATAGGGAGAGACAGACAGACGGATGGACAGACGGACAGATTACCACAGGGCTTGGAAGGAAACCATCGAGACATTTTGTATTGCAAGACGACTTTAAGTCCCCCTGTGACTGTAGGTACAGTTTATGCAGTGTCACTGTTTCGTACACCCCTTCCCAGATGGCGTCTGCGCTCCTTACCCTCCACTCTGTCCGGCAGCTCTCCTTTTTCCTTTTTCAGACCTTCAGTTTCTGAGTTTTGGATATGAGGTGATCCAGTGAGGAACAAACACAAAGGAAAAATGTGCCAAAAAATAACTTTCAACTGTATATTTGTCTTTGCTTTAGGACTATCTATAGTTACAGCATTCTTGAGCTGTTAGACTCAATAATATGGTGCCATCTCCTGGAAATCTTGAGAACTACAGACATTTGTTAGCTCCTTCTGTATTTAGTACAGGTGGAAATACAGTCACTGTTATTATTTTGTAAAGAAGCAGGCTATTGTTTATATTAATATACATATATACATATATATAATAGCCTGTGTATATCTACCTGTGAGCTTTGCATTAACATTTCTATTTACATTTTGAGACAAAGTATCACAATTGATTTTACTGTGACAGCTTATTATCCAGTTTGCCGTACTGTTCCCATATAAAGAGAAACACTTGAAAGGTGAATGTGTACAGTCTGGACGCACACAAGCTGGCCTGGTCACAAGAAACTGTAATGAAGACCCGGTCAGATGGTAGTGGAAGTGCACCGCAAATGCAACGTGTAACAGACTTACACATGAAAAGGTGAAATAAGTTCAGTGAAAGGTTATCTTTGTCTTGTTTTCTAATCAACAAAGCACAATCTAAATAGTGTAGGGGGAGCAGTGTAACCTTTTAAAAAACCCGCTGGGGTCCGGTCACCCGCTGGAACCAGTGATCTTATCGTCAGAGGGGTTTTTCTTTCATTGTTGGTTTTCTCCTTGTTTGCACTGTGAAGTTTAGAATGGTGGATGTATCACTGCAACGCCTCAGCCTTGTCTCACAGGTGAACTTCCCCTTTCAGCGTCCGATGAGCAGGCAAACCTTTCTCCGAGCGACCTCCAGACACTTCTAAGCATTAGAAATCCCCTCTCCATTTTAATACCTGAAAGCGAAATAAAAGTGAACCAGAAGCTACCTAGTGTTCCTCATCCAAACAGATAAGGGTGATAGTGAAGGTTGAGGCAAGATCTGAGATGTTGCCCAGGATATCTCCACCACAGAGATATATGTTTGTTATATTATGTAATAAATTTATAATTGAAACATGAACTGCATCAAAGTTTTTGTTCCTGCTTAATTCAGTGTCGTTGTAGTACAAGTATACGCCAGTTTGATTTATTATGCCACAGTCAAATATCAATACAAAATATATAGACATGATTCCTTTGTACAGCATATAGAAATAATTGAACATATTGAGGGTCAGATTCTGCAAGAAAAATGTGTTTTATGTGCTCTGTGGTAACATTCCTGCTAATATGAATGAGTGTAAACACAGCCTTCACAAATCCATCAGAAAGGACACAGCTGGCTGAGCATTTCACGAGAGATGAATGCAGCTGCTGTTTACTCACGTACGGCTGGCTGTTGCATTTTATAATATGCTGAAATTCACGACTTAATGCCCACTTCTGGACCACAGCAAGTCAGAAAGAGACACATGATAACAATTGGGTTACATGGTACATTACGTTTTCATGTAAAAGACTTTACATCCTAAAACTAATGCAACAAAAGCAGCCATCTGAGGCTGCTCACTGCTGGCACTGCACACAACGAAACACACACACATCGAGAACAGCAGCAAATCTGAATCATAATCACACGTTCTCTTTGATCTGTGAGACAGTTTCCAATGCTTCACATTCTTATTACAAATTAAAATACATTCAGCCTCATTGTAGAATTATTCATTAGTATTGTAGTGGATACAAAGTATGAATGACAAGTTTAAAACAGCAGCTGAATAAACTTGGTAAACAACACAATTCCTAATTATTCCACCAGGTTTATTTCCCTGCCAATGTCACTGGACAGATGGAGAGCAGTGACTGAAAACCTGACTTAAAAACTCCAACCTCCAGTGATAGAGTTAGAAAACTTAGGTATAGAAGTAGACAACGAATGTGACATAAGGACAAACAATGTGCCAGTAGTGGCTAGAGGTTTAGGAGGATCTGTAAACGTTGGTCACTCCAACTCAGGACTTTCTGTTTTCAATCCAACCTCATCTGCTTCGGGATCTTCTTTCTCCTCCAGGTCAAAGTTCTATAAGAAAAGTGCAGCAAATGACATGACATCAATATGAAAGTGTTTTCAGACAAACTAAAAAGTAGTTAAAAAAAAAAAGTTTTGTTGGAGCTCACAAATAGGTTTGGAATAAGAACATGTGAGAATTAAAACAGCAGATTTTACACTAATGTTTGTTTTTTTAGAGCACACTGCATTGTCAATTCTTGCAATTTACATATTTTCAGTTAGGTATTCATAAAGGGGTGTACCTCTAATTCCTGCAACACTTCATCCATGAAGTCGCTTGGGTTTTGCTTGTACTCCACTGCTCTCGTGATCATCTCTCTGAACATCTGTTGGGGCAGTTACAGTCAGAAAAAATAACACAAATGGGTTCAACTGTATGGGCACTTCATAAAAGGTGTGGTATCAAGACAAACAGTTAACTGTAAAACTGCTGATGTGATTGAAATGCATTAAAAAAAAGACCCTGGGGATGACTGACATGAACACTGGAAGAGAATAAGAAGTGCAAACCTTAACTACATTCGTCCCATCAGCCGCAGATACAAAGTAAAATGGGATTCCTTGCTTCTTCCCAAAGTTAAAGCTTCTCTGTGTCACCTTCAAATCCGCTGAAAATACAAACATGTTCGCAACTATAATTGTAAATTGAATGTGTAATTAATCAAAGGATAAAGTAATGTAGACAAAGTGTGCAAACTAATAAAAACATGTTTATTTATCCTAATTACATTAAAGGAGAAGATTGGAGGTAACTATCCATATTAAACTTACAGTAGAAGTGTGTTGGTTTTTGGTCAAACATAGATGGATAAAAGAGTTGAATACTCTTTGTGATGACTTACCATCAATTTTGTTAGCCACCACACAACAGGGTATCTCCGGTCTGAACTCTCTCAGCTCCTTATACCAGTTGGCCAGATTCTTATAAGTGATCTTCCTTTGAACATCAAAAACCTAAGAGAAAGAAGACAGGTTAACAAAGGAGTGCATCTTTGAAGACAGAGACAGTTTTGCCTTCCAGCAATCATCTAACAAGTCCTCGCTGACTTATCTGTGAGGGAAACACCATCTGCATCTTAAGAGGTGGAACTTAACAAGAATGCAACATGTTATTTGATCACAGCCTCTCCACAGTGTTGTGAGGGCTAAATTATGTATTTGTCACTTTTCTGAATTTGTTGAATAGTTACTTGATATTCTACCTCCCCTAAAATGCCTGTCAGGGAGCCACAAAGTGCAGGCTAGATGAATATTGAAAAGCACCGGAAACTAAGCGTGTGTTTTACCATTATGCATGCATGTGCTTTGTGGTAGTACGAGGGGTGCATGCTCTGAAATCGCTCCTGACCAGCGGTGTCCCAGAAATCTGTGAATCAAAAACAAAAATCACCTCCTGTTGATTTAAACTTGACAGTTGATTTTCAAATTGGTGAATGTATTTCCTGTGGTCACTGAGAGCAGAACAGAATCATTTCTAAATACATACCAATGGCTACTGTCTTATTTCCTACAGTGGCTGTGTGTTTGTAGAGAGTCAAAGCATAGGTTGACAACTGCTGGGGACGACTGAAGAAATAGTTAAGGAGCTCTCTGGGGAAAAAATATCTGCTTATTGTAGGCATGCCAGCTTGACTTTACAGGTCCCCTATTACGCAAAATCCACTTTTTCATACATTAATATGTGTTAAGAGATTTGGTGAGTTTCAGGAAAAAAGATCTCCTCTCTTTTTGTCCTGATCCATTTATATAAAAACCTGTCTGAAGATGAGCTGATCAGGTTTTGGCCACTTTGTGATGTCATAATATTTGTTTGTGTTTTGTAACCATTAGCCAATAACCAGCCAAAGTAACACCCGCCCACCTTATCACCTAAATCTCCTCCTAAAGCACCATTAGCCGCTTTCACACCGCAGGACTTGCCGTACTTTAGTGCCGGTACTAAAGTACCACGGCACTGAATCCGCCAGGGGGCTAGTGCCAATCGCATTCACACCGCAGTACTTTCCCTGAGGCAAGATTACGTTGACGTCACTTCGTCTTCTTCTTCTCTGGGTTTACTGGCAGGCCGCAAAACCACTTCACGGCGAGTACAAAAAAAAACGAGAGAAGAAGAACTACACGATGGGTGGAGGGGGTATAAAGCCCACCCGCTGTACATGAGGCGTTTGTTTACTTTCCGACCTCAGACATGATGGAGTTCACTGAGCTTGTTGTCTTTGTGCTCATGTTATACAGCTTTGTAACTGGGTTATTGCAGCCAACTAAGGATTTGACCTATGGATTTGACCCACTCGTCGGATGCTGTAAGTGCAATGCTGGTTCGGAATCAGAGTCTAACGGGGCGTGGTTTTCAATTCGCCCAGCCAATAGAAATAGAATAGAAATTGGCACTCTTTTATCACCAGGTTCGTACCACCTCTCTAGCAGGGACTGAAAATGGCCAAAAGAGTTCCCGGCACTGAGTAGTCCCGGCGGTGTGAACGCGACATCATTGGTACTAACGGAACTAAAGAACCAAAGTACCTGGGAAAGTCCTGCGGTGTGAATGCGGCTTATGTGTTTGTTTTTAAACCAATCCATTTGCATTTAAAGCTACACAAACGGAATCCACACTTTTTAAACAGAGGGGTATATGGCATGCTACAATCTGAGACCTATAATATATTGTTGAAAAAGAGTATTAGGTGACCTTTAACGTTTATGCAATGCCCATGGCAGGACGAATACGAATGACTGACACAGATATGTTTCATTTCAGATTTCATAAACTGCAAAAGGATACTATTCGTCCATGAGAAATCTCTCCATCAGCCTACGATAGAGAGAGACAGTCTGTGTCAACGCAACAATCATGTAATAATGAACGTTACAAGAAAAAGGAAAGCTTTTACACAAAACGGCTTCAAGGAGCCTAAGCTTACAGCAGCTCATACTCACTTAGATTTACCGACTGCGCTGTCTCCCAGACAGATGATCTTCACCTGCTCGCCTGAATCGTACTTCTTTTGGTCCAGTTCAGGGATGCTGCCAGCGTCGCCAGCCATTTCAACTTTTTTTCCGTTAACTGATTTGACTAGAATGATTGAATGAGTCAACTCTCACCCAGTTTAATTGATAACTACCTGAACAGCTGATCTACGGAAGCTAGCATCCGACGACAGAGAATGAGTGTTAGCTAGCTGAGGTAAACATCGTGGGGCTCGGCTTGATATCACTCATTACACTGGTTAGTTTGTCCTCACATACTAAACGGTTGCTAACTAAACCTGAGAATAGTCCAGAGACGTTAATTGTTTACATGTGTATTTTAAAGTCTCTTTTGAGTAGGCTACTGTACACACAGTGAACCCTGGACCACTGAACACAGCTAGGTAACAGCTAGTAGCCTTGTTAGCATTTGTTAAGCTAGAGCACTTATCAAAATGTCTCCGATTGTCTTGGGTATATTCTGATCTTCAATCACAATGAACCGGTTGTGGATGCACTCATCTAGGCATCCAGACGTTAAAGTTTGTAGATGTGTTATGATGTCGCCGAAGGTTTCCGTTTCTATGCAACGGGGACGCCTGAAGGACCTCGTTGTCAGTGTTCCTGCTGCCCTTACAATGCCTGTCAAGAAGGCTAATGCATTTTTTTTTATGTGCTAACTTGCCCCAATTATAGAACAAAATTATGAGAATTGTACAGCTATTTTAATTTCCTGATGTGTCATGAATTTATTTGAAACATATTTTAATAGAAGATCGTTTTATTTATTTTTCAAAAGCTTCAATGTCACATGACTCATTGATTCCCATGTCATTCCAAGTATTACTAATGAATGTGTTTTTTACTGGATTGTATTCCACTTGTATATCTACGCAATGTCATGTGACCTACTGTCTCAAAATCTTTGCAGATTTGCTCGAAGAGTGGGACACATCTGTTTTTATATAATTTGTTATTCCACTTTTTATTTCATATATTATCCCCAAATTTCAGCTCTTTATTTATTGCAAAATCTTGTTTTCTTTTTCTATAGCTTCCATGTGATCTCACCCAGTGAGTAGTAGCAGCATTGTATCACTAAAGTGTTTAATTAGGACACACCTCCTGTATAGTATTTATAGTAGCTCTAAACCTTTTTCTTACCATTTGCTTTCAATGGCAGTGAAGAATGAGGATTGTAGTCAACTCTGCATCTGCAGGACCAAATTAATAAGTATTCAAAAAGGAAGTAAGTGTGTCATGCAGTCAGATTATACAAATTATAATTTCGAATCATTCCTCTACCTGTTACCACAAGAGATGTACTTGAAGCACATATGCTGCACATATTTTAGGAATTAATGTCTTACATTTGGTAAAATGGAGAAGCAATTTTAACGTGTTTTATTATTTCCAATTAAAATTACAATACTAAAGAATTTATTTTCAAAGCGAAACAAATCTTTAAATATTGTGCTTAGACAACAAATAGCAAATATCTATTTTAAAATAAGATCATACTACATTATTAGAAATTTCAAATGTAGGCTACTACTCTTAAAACCTTTGTCAAATTCAGTATAATTTACTTCAAATACTGATTGTGGATACAACCCTGACAAACTAGTGCTAATACAATAAGTAGCTAACTGTGGCAAAAAAACAATGGATCAAAGCTTGCTTTTTTTTTTACTTCATTGGGCTTTTTCTGCTTTATTCATGATGAATTCCAGTTCAAACAAGAGATCAACAAGATATTATTCAGGCTTTTCCACAATGAGGGGTGTGATGTAATCCGAATGACGCATTCCAAAAGAGAAGCTCGGAGCTTTGGATCTTGTGAAGGTCACCTTGGTGGAGAGAAATGTTAGTGGAAATGCTACATATTTGTGATATATTTATTTAATCTTCAATGTGGTTTCTTACCATCTCAGGATAGTGTGCACCAGGTCCTGGAGTCTTTGTAGATACCCCAGGTGGAAAGTTGCGGCCTATCATGCTGATCTGGGGACGTTTTTCCCTGTAAACACTAGGGTCCACAACTTTGTACGCAGCAGGGCCTGGAGTCTGGAGGGGAACACAACTATTGAAAATAACTATCCCAGGATTTCAGGATTGATTGTTTAAGAAATGTGTTTGACACTTATATGTACCTTCCTTAGGTCCTCATGGAAGTTGCCATTTTTGTTGCGGCCATAAAGAGAAAAAGAGGGAGCTGCAGATTTGTCCACAGTGTTGTTTCCCAGCACTGGGGGCAGAGAGTAGGAGGCTGGACCTGCAGCATGAGCAACATACAGGGGAAGTTGAGATGCATTACATGTTACTTGTTACTTGTTAGACGCTTTTATCCAAAGCGACTTGCATACTCCACACTGTGGGCAATCCCCACAGGAGCAATTTGGGGTGAAGTGCCTTGCCCAGGAACACAACGACATGCTGACTGCAGTGGGGTTCGAACCTGTGCTCCCTTGATTCTAACACCAATACTCTATCCACTGCGCCACACCCCTCCAGATATGCTATCAAACATAGTAACCCACAGCTTAAATGAAGTTGACACCAAATACATACCTGGTGTTTGAATATTGCTGATTTCTTTGCCCCTTCCTGACAGAGAATAGGCAGGAGCAGAGTGGAAGACTGACTTTCCAGCATTTTCTGGGGAGTATTTGCCTGAAAGCCACAGAAAGTGCTTATCTCAAATGATTGTGTGCATCATGACAAGAACAGCATATTTTCAATTTTGAGTGAGTAGTCAGACATTTGATATCAGCCTTGTTTCATTTTTTGCAAATGTGCAAGGGGGTTTGCTGACCTGGTCCAGGGGCCTGAAATATTTTTGGATCCTTTGGACGGCTGTAGAGAGAATAAGCAGGAGGGCCGTCTCGGCCTACTCTGGTGATGTTGGAGGGGATGAGGTAGCTCGGTCCAGGGGTGATCTCAGTCTTGGTTTCATGACGTGAACCAAAGCTAAACTGCGGTGCTGTTTTCTTTGTAGGGTCATGTTTCGAAGCACCTTTATAAAGGAAACAGGGACAACAATGTGAGTAATAATAATATTAATCATAATAATGGTGTTTGGGGGTTAATGCTTAAACAAAATGGCGGTTGTACCAGTGAGTCCAGGGAGTGCATACTTGGGACCTGGACTACCGTAGAGGGCAGCTATGGGCCCTCTTGGTTTGTGAGGCCTCCAGGTACCAACCAGAGCTTCACCACTCGATGTTTCCCTGAGAGAGAGGTGTATCATAACCAAAAGCATAATTAAAATGTGCTTTTATTTATTCAAAAAGAACGATGTGCACACTTACCATTGCTTTTGAACATGGGAAAAAAAATAAAATATCTGTCATGCATGAGTCGATTGTGGCTTAGAAAATATCATTACAGGCATGAAGAGAGCCAATAATGAATATTGGCCAGTCTGTTATAGAAATAACACTAATGCTTTTCGGCACACTTGCCCTCTGAAAGTATTTCAACACATATCTTCTAAATTACAAATATATCTCTCAATGGAATTGCTTACAGGTCTGTCTGGTGCTATATAGCTACATAGAAGGTATTATGGTAAAGCTGTGAGTTATTGCTTTTAGATATATTATGTAGGTGCTGTTAAAGCATGGATAGAAGTGCATTATTCAAATATTCTGCATCCTTCTAAACGGCTGCTCAGTGATAGTACCAGGGGCAGCAGTGTTGACTGTCAATGACAGTGATAGATTTTGAATAATAATAATAAACATCAACCTGTGTTCATTTGGATTTAGAGCACTAGAAAGTTATAGAAAGTTTTTGTAAAACTTAGGTTGAAAATAAATCATCAACATGGTTTTTAGATATAGTCACACATAAGAAACACTCCCCCTTAGCACCTAAAAGATAACAAAACAAATCGATATCTAGTAATAGTCAGATCAGTCTAACAGTGATTGTTTTTAAATGATGTTGTGTAATGGATTTTAGTTGACTTTTGTACACATCTTAATTATAATAACAATGTATTCAAAAAGAGAAACGGTCCACATTGTAATATTGTGAATAAAGCATTCAATGTCACCAATTTCATGTAATACTTATTTGGGTTCAAATACAAGGTAATATGCTTGAATAGAGGACTACTGTTGGTCATTTGTGGGTAAAGTTAAACAAATGCTTAACCAAAACCACCCAGAGTATCCTGTAACAAAACCACAAGAAGTCTACAAAGTGCATACAAACCATCAACATGCGTTCAGTTTAGTTCAGTTACTGACTAAAACAAATGGAAAAAGCACTTTACCTCATATCCTGCTCCTGCTGTGAGTCTCTCTCTCTCTGTGAGGTTATGGGTATTATGAACGGAACTCAGCATGTGTACTAAACCCAAACACGGATTGTTTAGTGCTATGACAACATTGCCATGGAGACGACTCTTTGACACGTTTAATATGAATGTGAGTGTCAACTGCAGTTCAAAGGAATGCCCAATATGTTATTACAGAAAACACAGTATGCAGACGGTGTCAATGATTTATTAGGCTTGGAAGGGTGAATAGGCCACAGATCAGACTGTTGACACACAGACGGTTTGGATTTAATCTGCTAGTACTACATTACCGTAACTTTGACACTATTTAAAGTATACATGAACAAATTATTTAGCCTAATGTAAAGTGTAAATTGTAACAGTGTAGTCATTGAATTATGATGTAAGGGATTCATTTAAATGTTAGCCATTGTTACATAACAATATGCAGCACTGGCCAATGGGTTAAATCAGGGGGGGCAAACCCTTTTGATTGTGCGCCGTATACAGAAAAATACAAGGAAGACCCCACTTGCCGTAGAAAAATCATTTTATATCAAAATGACAGTAAAAGCATTTACCCTTGCATCTGCTCTTCTTAAAATGGAATGATTTTACTTGTAAATGCATTCAATACTTCTATGACTATGACCTAAGACTTCTATTTTTCACTAGCAATTTTCATATGTTCAGTCATTGATCCAACTGAGAATGGTATAAGTTTGTAAAAGTATGAGTACACCTACAACTTTTATAATAATAAGGACTCTGCTCTTCAAAGTGGAACATTGGTGTTGCTGTCTCTTTAGAGATAGCTGTGGGAGGTTTCTCTTAAACTCGCCTTCAGGACCTTCATTAATGTTGCCAGGCTCGAAGCTTCCTCATGGGGGCACTGTTAAAAAAATGTAATTTAAAAAAAAGGCTTATTATTGAACTAATATACACCCTGATATTAAAACGTTTTTAATAGAAATGCACACATTTAGCGTACTGTGACTCCGCATGTATCTTACCCTTGTAAGTGCCTGCAGCAGTCGTTGCAGCACTGCATCCTCTCTGTGTGGACACAGGCTGGTCACGGTGCTCACACAGCTCAGGAGGCAGGAGATGGTGTCTCTCTGTGGCTGCAGGGACATTTCAAATAACTTATAAAATATATGCCAACTACTGTAGGTTAAGAATATAAACGTTTCTTAAGAAAAATACTCATGAGTCAAAGCTGACTTATCATACATGTGTTTCTTTACCTTCTTGAGCACACTGAGAGGTTTCCGTTTGTTGGCACCACAACACAACCTGTCTACATCCTCTGCACTCAGAACAGGCTCCTGGGTGACATTGAAACAAACAGATATGAGACCGAGAGAACAATCTTTACCTAAAGATGGAAACATTTCTTTTCAAAGTGTGTATTATTTACATCAAATGTAGTCATGTAATATCACCGCAATAAACCGTATTTAATTGTGTCTTAATGTACAATATTTAATGTCACCTTCTGTTCTTGTAGCATATTCTTTTCACATGTATATGGACTTCTTGCACTATTTTTGTATTTTATTTGTATTTTTGTATTTTATTATATATGTTGCATTGTTGGAGGAGCTCGGGTCATAAGAATTTCACTGCCATTTCTACACTGTAGCTTATGTGCATATGACAATAAAACTTTTGAATACTGTAATCATGACCTCTTGTTTGCTGCCACTGACCTTTAACCTCTCCAGCCAGGTCCACAACAGACAGCTGAGAACCTGAGGATCTGACTCAGTGAGCAGCAGAGCCCAGCCACAGTCACTACTGTTCAGTTCCTCCTGTTGAAAAAGTGGGTGAAAGTATTCATCAGAGCTCAACATTAAAGTGAGATGTCGTGATTTTGAACCAGTGTTTCTCACCTGCAGCAGAGCTGATCTTTGCAGGATGTTTTCTTCCCGTGGACAATGATCTGCCAATGCCTTAGCAACAGCAACTGAGGCTGGGCCTGGATTATGTAGATTTCTGCTTAACTTTATGTGAAATACAAACAAAATGTTGGACACATTCACATGAGAGTTTTCATTATTTTAATTTTATTGTAATAATAATCTCAGTTACCTCAATGTTGGAGCTGTATTTGGGAAGTGCCTTTCTAGCTGAGCACTTTGACCTCAGAGCACAGTCCTTGCTTGATGTCATGCTAGATACTGGCAGGTTGAGTGCTTGAGATTCCATTTTGGTTGGCTGGAGGCCTTGTTTGATGCTGGCAAGGATCGGACTAGCTGGTCTCAGATCAGGTTGTGTCAGATCCTTTACACAAACCTGTCTTTCATTTCCAGCTTCTGAGTTGCAGTATGGACTCAACTCCAGATCCTTCATAAGAGAATCAAACAGAGTGAGAAAAGCCTAAGTTTGATTTACAAAAGAAGAATGTAATTGTGGACAAACAAAGTAGAATTGGACCTGATTTACTGCGATCTTGCTGAGGTCAGAGTCACTGTAGCTGCGTTTGTCTTGCAGCACCTCTCTCTTCCTCGTCAAAAAGCCCAGAGGCTCGTCCCAGAAGGACACCGATCCTAAACTCACTCTTGGCCCCTGGTGACACTCTCTCAGTAAGGGCAAGCACTGTTTCGACACCAGGGTCTCCCTCACGGTCCTGCTCAGGCTCCTCAGTGCTGACCTCTTGTCCAGCTCAGCCTGGATCTCTGGAGGGGCAGGGAGACCCAGGGCTAAGCAGGAGAGATACACACACAGGAGGTACACCACCTATTTCAAGTAAAACTGCAGTTAAACTAATGTGCAGTGATTTGTGTTAATGGCAAATAAATAATGTAAGGTCCAGACCTTTGGTGTTTGTTTGAGGGTGCGTGCCTCCTGGCCATGCAGCAGTAAGGCCTGTCTGTTCAGGTGCAGCTGCAGGCTGAAAGGGTCTCCGTGCCGCAGGCGAGGGTCTGGGTATTGAACCAGCTGTGAGCCAAGCAGGCGAGCAAAGTCAAACACCTGGTTCAGCTGGGCCCGAGTTTGGATGGAGTGTGGCCGTTTGATCCGCACATAATGAACGGCCTCACTTGGGCTGATGCGCAGGGTGTAAATCAAGTAGCAGGCTATCAGGACGCCTGTTGAGCAGCAAGAACACGCACTGAATATTCACATGTGTTTACATACTAGATACAGTGTGTTTGTTTATACATACCTGATCTGCCCAGGCCTGCATGGCAGTGCACGGCCACTCTTCCTTCGCTCAGTGCAAAGGCCAGAACCTTCACCCCGTCAATTAAACCAACAAGGGAGGACGCATTGAAGTCTTGCATCCCAAAGTTATAAAAGTAAACTGCAAACATACAAATATGTGCACATATGATTGCATTTAGGATCATAGCTGACATTCATTGGGATTACCTGTAAGCCATTGTATCACGAAGGACCACACAAACAATGCAACTCAGTATAAGCTCAAACTATAACTGTTTCTGATCATATTTATTAACCTTGAATGTTTATCTAGATGTCCCAATTTGTTCAGATATAAAAAGGGCAAACAGTTTTTGAATCAAATGTATCACAATCTCACTGTCATTGTCCATGAAGGTCTGTGGGGAGTACGTGAAACCGCTGTCAGGCTCTATGGGAGGTCCACAGTGAGCGTGTTCTCCAGGGAGCTGCATGTTGATGATTGATCTGATGTTTAACCTGGAACAAAGTCATAAATTAAGAAGAAGACGGTGGACACACTAGTGATGTGATTTTGTCTTAAAGGCAATATTTCTTGTGACAATAAATATCTAATATGTCCTAAATTGAAGGTATTACTCATTGTAACCAAAAAGCAATGTCAGATTTCTTTATCACACAAAAAGATTAATGATTACAAAAATACAAAAATGTAATTTGGATCCTAACATGTAAGCGGGCAGGAGGTTGTATATATTATTACGTTGTCACACCTGCTTCTCATGTATCATGCACACCACACAAACATTACAGAGATAACAATCAAATCCGATTACCTTTGAAATTGTTCTATGATTTTGAACTTCTTAATTAGATGACTCGATGGCCGTGCCATGGCTATGATGTCATCTGTCACCCTGCAATAGCAAGACGTTAAACAATTCTGTAAATGTACGCTTATTGTTTTTGATGGAGCAAATACAGCCACATTTATGAGATTCAATCACATCCTCTCACCAGGAGGAGAAGATGCCTCGAATGACCTGTTGATTTAATTTCCAACACTCTGGTCCTTCATAGCGGCAACCTATTCCTCCGCAGGCCAGCAGACAGAGGAGCCTGGGAGGGAAAGCATTCACCAGATTCTCCCTGGCCTGGGATAAGGAGGGCTGTGGTACTGGTATCAAGGTCGGCATTATCCTGCAGAAGAAGACACATCAATGTGAGCCATGTATATGCATGCTACTGTACTTAGGTAACATTAAGCTGTCTTTGGCTCTGTGGAACTAATAAAGGTATTCTGATTCTGATTCAGACACAGATTTTGAACGGACATGTATGTGGTCATGCACATTTGCAGTAATTTTGCATATTGTGAATGAGTCTTCATACTAAATTTAAGATTGTTTAAAAAAAAAAAAGCCTGTAGGTCTGGAAAGGACATTAGAAAATATAAAGAATGCAAAGAATAAATAAAATAGCTGTAAACTACTATAAATATAATACAATACCATGTTTAAATCTTACATTACCTTATTGGGCAGTGAAGCTGTAAATCTTATGTACTGTTTCCGAGTTTAAAAGAACAGGGAATTGGTACCTCCGGCAGCAGGACACACTGTGCAGTGTTTCCACAGCTCCAGTAATCCTGATTAGCTGTCATAAATACATTAGAACACACATTCAAACATTATAGCAAGCCAATTATATAAAGCTTATACCTTAATCCATGAACAATTTAGGAAGGTGCTTATAACCTGACACCCGATAAAGTTTCAGATCTATCAATAATAATGATAAATGAATCACCAATGGAGTCTTGTTTACTCTAAATTGTAATATAGAAATAATAACAAAAGAAAAGATGATGTGGTCAAAACACACCAGTGCTGTTAGCAACTATCTAAACATTGATGAGTTGAAAGTAGTAGAAAACCTGACTTCCTAAAATACGTTAAATTAGTTTTACACTATGGTCTTCATTTTAAGGTTTTGTCAGACAACTGGCAGATATAAGCTTATTGTTTGTTGCCATGTCTGATGGTGGGACATGTCGCCCCCTGCTGTGCAGAAATTGACCAGCATTACCTCAGTTTGTTTCTTTAAGGCACCTTACAACCTTAAAGGTCCCATGTCATGGCCATTTCTACTGATCATAATTCCATTGTTGAGGTATACTAAAATAGATTTATATTGTGCAATTTTCCAAAATCACATTGGTTTCTCATAAAGCATCTCTGTATAGTATGTTTATTATTCACTCTCTTTCCTAAACGGCTTGTTGGAGCTCCTGCCCCCCCTCCCCCTCCCTGTGAGCCCATTGGCCGTCTGAGAGACAGCGAGACACATCGAAACCCAGCTCGAAACCAGCCAGAGCACACACTCACACCCGCAGCCTGGCAGGGAGTTTGTGTGTGTGCTCGCACGATTCAGTGTGTGTGTGTGAGGAAGTCCGCAGATTGGTCCATTTGGACCAATCCACAGACTTAACGTAACGGCTCAACGGATTGGTCCATTTGGGTATGGGCACGTCACTGTACCCAGGAAGAAAGCAATGGAAGAAGAGAAATCTCCTAAGAGGCGTTCTGGGGCAGCATAGACAGGTCTTTTCTGTGTTAGAGTTTTACTCGCTACAGGGTGTACTTTGAGGGTTTGTGACTCTGCAGACCGTTTACATGCATAAAAACCTTCATAACACACAAGGGGACGGGTAATAACCGGAAAAGCATGACATGGGACCTTTAATGTATTTAGTTATGTAGATTAACATGGTGGCTTGTCCCTGCCATTCTTAATCATTTAATGTCATTAGAAGTCAGAACAATGGTCAGCTGCATGTTGGGTAATGTTGGCTTGCTGCCTCTGAATAGTATTGATGGGCGTTTCAGGGATATTGCTTTCAACTGTCCAATTGTTGTTTTCCAGTAAAGCTTATTCACACCCATATCCTTTGAATTACTGAGCAAGTAATAGCTTAGCTAACCTGCTAAGGGCTATTTTCCACATAAAGAAGCAGTGCTTTTCGTGGTGCAGATTACCTTAAACAAATGAATATTACCACAAAGCTGGACATTTGAGGAAGTTGAGTGGTTTTGATAAAACCACAAAGCTGGAGTCTGGAGAAAAACACAAAAGGGTTCAGGATTCTCAAACTGCTCCACCCCACTGACCCTGAATACGTCTCAGATTAGTTTGGAGTATTGTAGTTTTTTTATAATCAGTCTATTTTCTGTATGAAGAGCGTTTTTTAGTCTCAGAAGTAAACAGCACTTCCTCTTGGAATGCTCATTTCCTGATTTAAGACAACTGGAATTTTTGAGCCGGAAATTATGAAACTACATTTGAAAATGTAGTAAGGATGATCTGATTTTTTTCACGATGCTTTTAATGAGTAACAACTTAAAGTCCAGAGAAAAGTGACAACTGCTGTCATCAACAATGAGTGGATTCCAAAACGCATACTCTTTTTTAAACATTGTCTTTATTCAGAGCTTTTTTGTAAAATATTATTTTGCTAATTTTAAGAGTGGCAGCTCCAGGATCTGCAAGCATAGGTTGGAATGTATACACAAAAACAAACTAAAGGCCAGGTTTGTATTTGTATTTCAAGAGGGGTAGAAACATTAAGATTATAATACAGTATTAGCCTTCAGGAAGTACAACAAACTCAAACAACAACAACAAAAAACATGCTACTTTACTGTGTCACACAACATTGTCGTGTGAAAACTGAAAAGACGCTTCCTTCCTCGTTTTAGGGTAAAATTAAAGTAAATTGAAGAAGTGACATTTAATCAAAACCTTCTTCATGGTAGCCATCAGAAAAAGGAGGAAGAGGAGTGCAGATCCACAAATGTTTAAACAGGAAGAAAACCTGGTTCAAGTTGTAAAGAAGCCATCTACACTCGGAAAGGGGGTTTTACTGAACCTCAGCACACATTGCAGAACAAAAGGAAATGTCTCAACCCATTATTTGTCTTTCAAAAGCAGAAGTGATCTCAGAATGAGATAAGGAAAGGATTACACAGATTTTGTGATTTCGAAGGACCAGAAGGCACAAAGTTCCTTTTTGGATCCATTTACTCGGAGGCCACGTGGTTTCACACTACCAACTAATTGCTGCAATCGTCATCCTTCTCATTCTACGAGCCTTCACAGAAATGAGTTGGCATGAGACATAGCAGTGCAGCGCAAAGGAAGTCAAATATCCACGAGGGGATGCAGAGAGGAACAGCCTGAGGCAGCCGACAAGTTGTCCTTCTCGAAGCCCTAGGTATATTATCATACCCCCGACCTAGGCTCCACAATGGCTGTAAGAAAGTCCAAAAATTATAAAAGTGGTCAATTAATGCAAATGCTGCCTCGACAGGAGCCAGGGTTTAGAGTGGAAAACACCTCCCATTATTCTTTGCATTGTTTGCATTACATTTCCCTAACGGGCCATTTGCTCATCATGCAACTGAATGTGTCACTACAACATATCACCGTTTAAAGAGCTTAGGAACGATAGGAGAAAAATAGAGACTATGTCAAAAGATAATATGGTAATATCATTGATAATAAAAGAAGGAAAAAAAGTAATTAAAAATGTTCCAAAGATGATTACATGTTGTCCTCCAGCCTTGTCCTTTTTGCGAACATTGGTGCTGGAAGGCCAAATGTTTCTGGATTGAATGTCTGTGCCTTCTCTCCCGTCCTGTTGGGTTCAGTCTTTCTCTCTCATCTCTCCAGCTGATCCTTCTTTAGTTCTTGGTCAAGGCCTCGGACAGCCAGTTGAGTCCTTCGTACAGCCCGCTGCCCTGGGTGGCGCAGGTTGACTGGATGTGCCACTGTGGGGACAAAGAGGATATGGCGTGAGTTACATAGGAAGAAATGTAAATGCAACTCTGCACATGATTACAAATTACACTCCGGTGTATACGGAGCATGTTTACTTACATTTTTGTTGCGGAGGGCTTGTAGGCCGAGTTTTTCTGTAAGCTCACTCACTGGTAAGGCATTGGGAAGGTCCTGTTTGTTAGCAAACACCAGCAAAACGGCGTCTTTCAACTCGTCCTCCGTCAACTAGAGGGGCAGACGGTAGATTAGTGCATCAGCTCTAATATTAGGGATCTGAGAAGCTGACTATAGCTTTACAATGTCCCTGGTTCAAGCCCTGCAGACCTATTTAGCAGTTGGTCAATACATTCAAACACTCAAAATGCTAGAAGGAAAAATAGTCAGTTCTAAATTGTTTTAAACATTTGATAGTTTTAGGCATCGACAAAAATCCAGGGTAAAAAGAAATCTACCTTGGTTAAAAAAAAGACTTGATTACAATGAATAAAATGCAAACATTATAACCTGCTGAAGGGACATTTCATGGAGTGTTTACTTCAGTCATTTTGTGTTACACTGACTCAGTGTACTGCGTTCATCAAGTGAGAATTAAGGCAACCGGGCACTTGTATTGTTGATGTGCTCAGTAGAAGTCGACAAGGTTACACAATGATTTCAAAATTCATGGGTTAACCACGCAATATCTTCATGAACAGATCCTGTTGTTTTTGGTTTAGAGGCTTGTCATCCAATGTAGGGTTGGCACCGTTATATTCACTTTGATTTACCCACGTCACAACATGAGACAACAACTCTGCATGTCACAATAATAATGCCAAGTGATGAAGCTCTCTGTAATTCATCCCTGCACAAAGAACAATATTCAGTCCATGTCAGGCTGAACATATTTAATACCAACCATCTTCTGAAGCTCCTCTGAAGACTCTGCCACTCTTTCTCTGTCATTGCTGTCTACCACGAAGATGAGGCCCTAGGTCAGAAAAATAAATCATTGAGGTTAGTTGATCTTCGGTGATAGTGAGCTGTATATCTTTGGCTATAGACATTCAAAGACGTCACTTTTGAATATAGAAAACTGTTATGCTGATATTCTTCCATTCATTTATAAAGACTAAAATGTTGTTTTGTAGTGTAGTTATGTACAGTTTACCAGGTGGGTAGAAATGGATAATTATTGAATATAATCCAAGAACAACTTCAATAGTAATCGGGAGAGGAGTACAGTTTGGAGATTCTTTACCAACATTTTTTTTGAATAGTTTGGCTAATGAAGGAGCATTAATATTAATATAGTTTGAAATGTATTTACCAGTACTTTTACAAACAGCACCAATGTAGCCAGAGGAAAACAAGAACATAAAGCTTTGTGACACAATTACTGGACACAAAATACACACCGTTTTCACACACACATGTAAATATATCTAATATGTATATATGTTCATTTTAATTCATTTTTTATTTTAAATGTGTATCTTTGATTTGAATTGTATTAATCTTAACTGTCCTGTTTACGTGTGTGTGTGTGTGTGTGTGTGTGTGTGTGTGTGTGTGTGTGTGTGTGTGTGTGTGTGTGTGTGTGTGTGTGTGTGTGGGCCTGTCGCATTAATCAATAAATTAACTTATCTTACGATAAATAAAAATGGACTCAATAACTTTTCTGAGCCCGATAATTTGCAGTTTACATGCGTGTTTGTTTACATAAGGATGTGACCAGCATTTTAGCCCGGCGGCTATGGCTGCCAGCCACGTGCTGTGAGGGGCGGGGCTCACACACAGCCCATGACACAGCCAGGTCAGGACACTCCGGGTGCAGCAGCCAAATTAATAATATAAAAGACAAGCAGGAGACAACGTGTGACTTACTCGAGGGGAATTTGAAGTTAAATGGAAGTGGTTGCAAAACCTAATACCACATCTCCGGTGTGGGAATATTTTGGATTTAAGCCAAATCAACGAGGCGAACGTACGGACTTGAATGAGCCGGGCGGTGTGTCGTATTTGTTTTAAAAAGGTAGCAACAAAAGCTAGCAATACGACCGACCTTAAACTGCATCTGAAACACAACCTACCCATTCCGTGGCAGCTCGAGAGCCCCCACCTTCCCTACAGTTTGCAATTAAAGATGCATTTGCCCGTCGATGCAAACATGTTGGTGTTCCTTGTTCTAAATCTTTGAAATACAGATTTGGATATGGCCTGTTGAGGCATCTGGGTCTTTGTATGGACAGTGGACTGTACACTTTGTTGTTTTAAGGAGGGTTGATTAGCTTGTGAGACAATGTGTGCTCATATTTATTTATGTCTTTTTATATATATGAGACAGAGAGCTCTATTTTCCAGCCTGAGTCTATTTAATTGATTGTTTTGGTTGTGTGGTATTTTAATTAATTTGTTATAATTAAATGTATTTATTCTATATAATTTATATATTTAATATTATTTCACATTTCATTTGCAATGATGAATGTTCAGTATAAAGTTCTGTTTGAAAGGATGTACTTGAATTATTATTATATATTATCATTATGTCAGTGGTCTAAAATGGTCTTACAGTGGTGCCGACAATATTATCGTTTATCGCAATAATTTCCGGGAAAATGTATCGTCCAACAAAATTAATTATCGTGAAAGGCCTGTGTGTGTGTGCGCACACACACACACACACACACGTACACATTAATACACAAGTACAAATGGCATTAAGTGGAATCTGTGGCCCCTTTAGAAATATTTGTCTACTTGATGAAGCTGCAGCATCATACTTTGATGAGTTCTGGCTGATCAGTATTGTAATCAAATATCTTTACTTGGTGATCAGAGAAGAAGCATTTTACAGTTGCGTAATACTGCTGCTCCTCCTTGACACAACAGTTTTTATATTAAACATGGGCGGTCAGCATTGGCGCAGTCACACCTGTCATACCTGTCATACCTGTGTGTTTTGGAAGTAATGTCTCCAGAGGGGTCTGATCTTGTCCTGGCCGCCCACATCCCACACGGTGAAGCTGATATTCTTATATTCTACTGTCTCCACATTGAAACCTTTCCGGGGGAAAGATAAGGGGCATATTTAATAACACTGAATACAAAGTTTAATTTGTCAAAAGTAATAGTAACTTTTGGAGTGTCTCTTACCAATGGTTGGAATGGTGGTCACAATTTCCCCAAGCTTCAATTTGTACAAGATAGTCGTTTTTCCGGCAGCATCAAGGCCAACTATAGGAGAAAATGTGAACAAAAGGTAAACATTTGTATCAGGAGAGATTAGGAGTTAATAGATATGGATGACAACCTGCTGTAAATTGCATAACAGGCGTTTCCTATAAGTCTAATCATTAGACAGCAGAGGACTTACATATGACTGCACACACAATGCATGTGTACTGAGCCATTTTCATGAATCACTTCTAGTGGAAGGAATGCCCACTGTTATTAAAAACTATCTTGGTTTTTATTTAACTTTTAAAACTATCATTGCCCAACAATCCGTATACGGGACTGAAACATGACGCAACACAGTCGTCACAAGGAGTTAGTTAGCGTCACCAAACACAACAAGTTAAACAAAGTACAAACTAGAAAGTACAGAACGGGTTACCGTCTAAATTCAAGTTAGGTGAACTCATATCAGCCAACATGTTATGTTTATAATAATGTCACTGACAACCGTTCATTATCTCCCGAATGAATACAAAGTTAAAATACTCTTTGGAAGTAATTAATCGTTACAAGTTAACTCCAAAGCTTTCACTCAAATATCTTACAGTGTCAAATATTTTACTTTGTACCGGGGGCACGGGGCTTAACTGGTAATTAAGCCATTTTCTGAATATAGTTGTCGTTGGCAGTCTTCACTGCCAAACCCTAAAACTAGCTAACGTGACGTGAAGCTCACTGAACACTTTATATTATTATTGTATCCTTTAGTTTCCACAGTCACAATCATTACATCGTTCTAAGTTGTATTTGTATGCCTCTTCTGTCCCAATGTTATACTTTAAAAGTTTGATAACTGCAATGCTATTGAAATCTCATTAACGACTTGCTAACGTTAGCTACTTTATCTAAAGCTAAAGCTAAAAACCGAACCCCCTCACTAACGTAGCTTTCACTCACCCATCAAAATCCTCATTTGTTTTTTGCCAAAGAAACGGTCGAAGAGTGAAGAGATAGTGAGCCCCATGGCTGGCGGATGATGATAGAATTAATGAAGAACTGATATTAGCCAGGCAGCAGCGACGTGTGGTCGTTTCACACTGATTCGGGTACAGCTCCTCTGAGGTCTGCCGACTGCCACGTCCGGGCCAACGTGGAATCGACGACGTCATCACTTTGAATAAACTTTATTGACATACGTCAACATCTGTGGACAATGACTTTTTCAATGCATTATTTGTTCATTCCGAACACATTTAAGCTGCCCCATTCGTAAAATATACCCTGCCCCTTTTGTACAGTATAACCCGCGCCATCGTCAATAGTTTTGTCCGTCCTAAACACTGAACAAAAGTTAGCTTTTTAAAGGTTTGTAGCAGGCCAAAATGCAAGGCCGATTCCTACCACTAGATAGCTCTGTAACACAGACTTTACCGTTCCTTCAAGATTCAAAAGTTTTATTGTCATATGCACAAAGCTACATTGTAGAAATGTTAATGACAATCTTATGACCTGAGCTCCTCCAACAATCCAACATATATAATGAAATACAAAATAAGAAGTAGTGCAAAAAGTCTACAAGTAATAGTGATGTATAATTATAATACTACCATACTGTATAAAATAATACAAGGTATCTTGAGTACTGAGTTCAGAGTCACTGTGCTTCAAAGCCCTGTGTGTGTTAGTGTGTATACAGCAGTTGTGTATCAATGTAATTAATTACAGAGACATTCTTATTAGAACATAATATACATGTATAGGAAAACACAAGCATTTTATTTTGGTAGGAAAAAGAAGGTAAAAGTCCTGGAAAAATTGTTGGAAATTCAGTTTCACGGTATTTCTGTATTTCTGTTTCCTGTGAGTGTTTTAATTTCTGGGAATATTCCGATTGTACCTGGGAAGTCCCATGTCTCTAAAGGGTGGCACTAACTATTCTGAAAACAGGTGGAGTCAAAGCAGCAGCATGTGACAAGGTGCATACTTTTATAGATATGTGCTTGGATACAAATACATATATTAACAAAGGACAGGTATGGAGAAGGGTTTGTACCTGTGCAGGAACAGAGTGTGAGTTTTGAATAGACTGATAACTGGATATTTACCATGGAGGACCATGGTTTACTGAGTGCAGAGCAGGTAGGCATTAACACTGTTCAGTTCATGAATACATAGAACATTAAAAGAGCATATTTTAATAAAAGCTTTTAGGAGAGAAATAATAAGGACATTTCTGATGTAATGTTTGAATTCTGTTTTTCAGATTGATGTTCTCACTAAAGAGTACATAGGGTTACTCACTCTCAGGTAATATGCTTCGCATATTTTAACATTGTACAGTTAGCGTTCTCTATCAGCAGAATCATAAGCTTAAACTTCCATTCTTCTCATTGTGGAGAGGTTTGCCAAACCAGCAAGGCAACATGTTAGCTGAAGCGGGAGCATATGTTTTCTTTCTGAATTCATCCTGTGTTCTTACCCTACGTTACTGTTGTATTAAAGATACTGCCACCATGTAAATGTAATAGTCAGCACAGACTTGAAGCTCACAGGTCAATTATAGCTTCTTATTCTTTTGAAAAACGTCCATCACTGTACTCCATCAGCCTTGTGAGCTGTGTATTACTTTATTATCTCTTGATTTCTTTCTTTTGCTTGTGATAAAGAAAGCAAAACAATAAGACGAAGGGCAAGCGGGTAACAAATCACATTGGTTGGTTAGTATTAAGCCAGGAGGTGTATGTCATTTTATATGCAGGTGTCACATGCGTCTGATGTCATTAACACCGACTTTTGCAATAAACACTTCTTGGCTTCGGTTTAGTGTTGGTTTTGTGCCAAATAGCATGAGTTTCAACCTTATGTTCATCATTCATTATAAGCTTTATAAGAAATATACTAAAAGTAATGTTGTGCCAATATCATTTTGCCACAGCCTCAATGGTCTACATTGAATATTTCTTATTATTTGCAGTGTGATTGGGAGTTTTTCTGTCCTGCTGGTTTCCATTGTGAGATGGAGGAATCTAAAGAAACAGGTGATTCAGTAAATACAAATATACATATGTTTTTATACTTTTGATAGTTTGTTGTTGTTTCTTTTTTATACTGTTGTTTTATTTTTGTATTGTTTGCAGGTGCACCTCCTGGTACAGCTTGCCCTAGCAGACCTCCTGGCTGCTCTGATCCTCTTGTCCACCAGTGTCCTGAACAAAGTGAGGCCAAACAACAATGAAGCCATCTGCCATTATGGCTTGCCGATGACACTGGTGAGGAAGAATTACTTTCACTTGGTTAAAGCCTCTCGCCTCTTCAAATACATATTGTTTTCCTGGTGGGCGAAGGGGTTTAAATTTGCATTGTAACCTTCAAAAACAAGGTGGGAAAGTTGAGGGTAAAAACCTGACTAAATGTTGGCACTTCCCAGCGGGTTGAGGATCAGATCATTATCTCATATGGGTCATATCTAATCAAATCACTGCAGGAGTTCCCCGAGGATTGTTCCTGGTGTTGCATATACAAAGCAAAGTGGTCAGCACTTTTGCAGTGACAAGTTTAGTAATGCAAATGCCTCTGATTTCTGAGATGGAAAGATGAAGCCCAATGCTCTTTTAATTGTTTTTAAGACTTTACAATAACTGTTCCCGAAATTCTTTATGTAAATCGCATCAACTTAAATCGCATCAACTTAAATGTTACATATTTAGTGAATACATTTTAATGTATTTTAAGGTAATAACATTTAAGGGTAGACTATAGATTGGAAAAGTATTTGATGAAGGAACTCAAACTTTGTAATTCAATTCCATTTAGTTCAGATTGTGGGTTTTTTCTGAAAATATAGACCAGAAAGTAAATAAGTAAAAGTGAAATAAAGTGAAATAAAGTAAAATAAACTAAAAATAAACTCTCAGTAAACATTTCTGAGTCAAAAATAAATAAACAAGTGAAGTAAGTATAAAATTGGACATTCTGTTATGTTCTCAAAACACCCAAGTTGGCCAATAAATAATTTAAATCTCTTCAGACAAACTATTAGTAGGAACATTTTTTATTTTTTAAATAGTTGAAGAATAGATATCGGATTCAATTTACAAACAAAATTGGGATGGCTTAACTGATTCAAGATTCACACTGCTACTTGTCAAATTTTAATCGGTAAATATTTTGCAACTTATTGTTATATTTAACTTTTGTATCTTTTTCTGTTTGTCCAATCCTTTCCAGACATTTTATTTTATATCATTTCTGCTGGTGGGGGTTTATGCATGGGAGTCAAAGAATGCAATACATGGGTGGAGAGCAAGACCCACAGAGGATGAGGGAGGACAGGTGAGGCATCCACTGCATTTGTGGATTTGAATATGGACCAAAAAACCCAGAATTGATTTAATTATTTATCCCTATCCATCTGATTTACAGTCTCAGTGCAGAAGGAGAAAAGTCACGATTCCTGTTTATGCCATTGTATGGTGAGTTGGTCAACAGCGTATTATACGTTTAATTAACTTTCCAGACTTTGTGTTACTTATCCCTGTTATACAAAATGTAATTATGTGTTTTTGTTTGTCTTATATTACAGGTTGTTCCCGATTGCATTATACTTAGCATATGTGCTCATTCCCAAAAATAGTGCCCCATTGATTCCACTCAATGAGATGTCAACGATTGTCCGTAACGACAGCAGATACTGCACTAGGTGAGCACACAAGCTTTATTAATAGCTACTTCTAAAGTGACTACTTTAAAATGAGTTACAGGAGAGAGAAAACATCCGTTCTCATGCAATTCTGAAATGTCTGATTGTTTCTTTTCTCAGTTGTATATTGTTTTTGCATGTCGGGAGAAAGTTCTGCTCTGAAGACGTGAGTATAAAACTGTCTCATGAGACTTTAAGGCCTTTTGTGTATACATTAATTTGAATTTACAGTGTTTATTTACAGTACACAATTTTTATAAATTATATTTGACTATATTTGACTGGTATATAATTTGCAGTGTATTTGTGCTAACGTAACATTTGTTTTCTTTACCAGGAGATAACTCATGACATTTCCATCAGAGTTATCCTTTTCCTTGTTGTGATACCAGTGATGATATCTTCCTCTGTAAGTCATAAGAAATTACATCATTTTAAGATTATTATTTGTTTACATTTTTATTGAATAATCCATAGATTTACTTGCTATCTTAAACCTTGAGTCATACATACTTGGGTGAAAGCAGACTGTAACCTTTTTTTGTTTCAGGTTATGTACTATAAGGTTGGTAAATGGTATGAGAGACATGAGCAGCAAGGACTTTTCCCTGTGGAGGGAGATGGACGTTCAAGAAGGAGATTCAAAAGAGTGTTTTCAACATCAAGAAATATGATGTTGGTCATCTTATTCTGCTGGGCCCCAGGTAAACACACACAGAGGCGCACACGCACACCGGAGCCAATGAAATAGACGTCATCAGCTTCAAATCAACATCAAATAAATGCTTTGTGTTCTTTCCTGCTGTAGCACTTGTTCTCATTCTGCTGTCTACCGTGATGATCTGGGCACCAAACATTCAACAACGCAGCCTATTTGGTATTTATATGATACAGGTACGTTTCATAAGATTTTAAATGAAAAACATATTTAAACATGATCTGATATCTGAGTTGCATGTTATGTTGATGTTTGTGTTTATTTCAGGCTGCCAGTGTGTCCCTGCAAGGCTTCCTGAACAGTATGGTTTACGCCTGGAGACGGCCCAACTTCACGCAGGCCGTTCTTGGGGAGAATACACCGCTACTGACACACGAACACATGGCCTTCTTCGATGAATCAATGCCGACCTCTCTTTGATTGTTGACTTTAAACGCATCGAGAGACATTGCTTTGCTGCAGGGACAACACACAGGCCTGAGGAAGACTGACTGCATGACAGAACACCATTGTGACGGAAGAACAACATGGGCTGAAGATAAAAAAAACAATACGAGGAAAGACACAAAAAATACTTGTGAAAAAGCTCAACTAATGCAGTGCTGCTGTTTTCTTTCATTGTCGCATAAAGTATAATCTTTGGTCTGAGTGGGCAAAATTATAGTGCATCAATTGTATTGTATTTATATATGTCTTTAATGTTTTATTACGATGTAAAATGTGTTTATATTATTTGAAAAGGTGCTGCTTAACCAATTGTTGCATTTATTTGTTCTTGATATGAAATGGTCCCTCAGTACCCTCTAGTTCAAGTCAATAATTGTTTTGATTGACTTGCAAACCCCAAAACTGTTGGGGTTACATCATCTGTGTTCACCGTTTAGAAGTCTGTGTCACCTACACTGTCACAGAATTCAGTCTGCATTTAGAACAGTGAGGAATGCTGCGTTGCTGCACACGTAAGAAGGAACACAATATCTGCTGTTTCATGTCTGCGTGTACCTTATAAAGAATAGTGTTTGATTGTGTAACTCAGGTCACACAAGAGGCATATTGTTATATTGCTGTCCGCACACACACAAGCGCACAACCATCACAGCACAAAAGTTCAGATTTCATGTGTAATAACGTATACTCCATGGTCATGTTAATGTTAATGATTGTCAGGGAACAGGCCAATCTGTACAGTTACAGTATTGTGTAGTAATCACCTAACTCACTAATGTACCGCACTGTAAAAATAACTTGATGTTCACATTCTTTGTTGAAGGCCACACAGTCACCTATATCATAGGGTTGAGGCAAATATTAAAACATGAGGGTTAAACATAACACAAGGCTTTAAAAAAATTAGCAATTGCCCTTTTAAACAGACAGGGATACATCATAGATATTAGATGTGTTTTCTTGCCTGTTAAGAAATAAATGTTGTTCCATTTATCAGAGCTTTGTTTTTCTTCTCTCATTTTGCTATTAATTAAGATGAGGAAGGTATAACAAACACCCCTATATGCTGATAAGATAAGCTTACAGTATACCCACACATTTAAATTGATGAGTCACTTTAATGTGCAGTAATAAAAAGCCATGCAACCTGCACTTGAGTGTTAGTTGCAGCTATCCATTACCTGATGTACCCCCAGATGTCCTTTTCATGGATATTGTGATGAAAATAATGACTTTGCTCCTTCCAGAGTGGAACTGAAAAGCCTTACTCAGCAGAAATACAGCTCCTGGGAAATATAGAGATTTGATAAATTGTGTTTCTTCGAATATAAGGGCAGAAAATGCAATGAAAAAAATTGTAAATCATAATGTTAATGATACCCTATTTTTAGTTGGCTCTATAGTCACTTGTTATTGTGCTGGTCCTGTGTATTATGGTGTGACAGTGCTCACTGACAAACACACGCATACTGTGGTGACAACACTGCATGTTCATGATTGTCTGTGTGTATGCATAGTTGCTCAATTAATTATCTGCCCAGTGAGTTTTCTGAATGTGATGAATAAACCACAGATTTGCAGTAGACTCGGAGGTGGTGGCTTGGAAGTGACTCTCTGGATTTCCAAATGTTTTCTGTCCTCCAGCTCCAAGGTTATCTAAGTATTGTTGCACACTAAACACAAAACTGTGTGTGAGAAAATAAAGAGCAATACATACATTTTGGGGAATTAAGAAAAACTAAAAATAAACACTTCTCTGATTTTACAATATCCATTTTCTTTTTTACATTGCCCTATTCTCCTCAACATTATTATTGCGATGTAACATGTAACATGTTATAATAAGAAACTATAGTGAAACTCAGTTGAACCATTTTACAAGGTCATTGCTGGCACTCATAATCAAATTGTCACGATCTGTCTTTGTTTTGTCTTTGGTTTCCTGTTATATTTTGAAAAGTGTTCACCCCGTCTTGCCTGTTGCTTTCTGTCTGTTTTCCCTCCTACCTGATTACCCGATTGTGTTCACCTGGTGCCCCTGTGTTTTCTCCTCCCTCCTCACCTGTCTCTTGTTTGTTTGATTAGTCCTGTGTGCATTTAGGTTCTGTGTTTTCTGTTAGTCTTTGTGAGTTCCTTGTTGTTGTTTGACTGTGTTCTCAGGGAAGAGTTCTGTTTGTTTAATTTAGCCTTGAAATAAAGGTATTTTTGGTAAAATCTGCATTTGGGTCCTGCCTGCTTCACTCAACCCTGACACAAATATAACTTTCACATTCCAGTGCTCCAAGTTCCACTTATCTATTAAAACTCGATGTTTGGTACACAACTGTTTTTCACCAGGCTTCAAGATAACGTTACTGAGATTTACAGTTTTTTATTCCCATTAAGCAGGTTAACAGTTTGATGTTATGTAATCGTATTATAAAACATCATACTTTGACATTTCACTTTATATGGGAAGTTCCAACCAGCATACTTGTGTGACACACCTTTAGGAAGATCCCGCCTCAACTCACACACCTGCCTCCTCTAAGCAACACAGCTGACAGACGGTTGCTGATGGTAACCAGGCACAACAGCGTGTTTACCAACCGTGACGGCATGTCGGTGGTATTGTTTTCACCTTTAGTCTGTGTGAGCTTATGATCATTGCAAAACATTTCTCCAGGAGACACTTGACCGATTGAGTCATAAAACTTTAAAGATGTACAATTTTCAAATAAAATGAAGGGCATGGTTGAAAATGGTGTCGTCCAAGCAATGGTGCAGGAATTGGAGGGGTAGGAAGTGGAGAAGGAGAAATTGCAACATCCTAAATGTAAGTCCGAGCTTTGCCGAAGATGTGATCCTATCCCAAAATGGTCTGTAGCTTAATATCTGGTGTAAAACTGATTCTATATCAGTATCAGGGTGACATTTTTCCTAAAACAATGGTGCATAAATGTAGGCATTTATTCTTTAATACAGGTAATAACACATACAAAAGAAACTGAGCTGATTTTAGCATCCTGTGTTCAAATTGTAATCAAACTCTGTATACATTATTTATAACCTTAACACTGAATGAAAATATATTTTAACTAAATGTATCATATTTGCTTCAAAAAATACATTGATAACAAGAACACTAAACAGCATTAACATCTTTCTTCACTTTTACACCGATGAAAAATAGCACAAGAATGTCTTATGTCAGCTGTTTCAGTCTCCACGCATTGTCTCCTATTTTCTGTAAATATGAAGAACTGTTCCCAAAATGCAGCACTGGCTGAAGTTGCACTGCAGTATTTACTGTGCAAATCTTATTTTTTTTCTTTTCAGAAGTCCATGGACAAGGATCTTTGTTGGGCCATTTCATAGTTCCCCCTTCGGCTTCCTGCTCTGCGTACATACACATCATACCTTCCATCTTCTTCCTCCTCTTCCTCCTCTTCCATCACTCTATCCTGCCGCCCCAGCACTCTTTCCCCTATTCCTTGATGGTCCTGCATACGAGTTGGTTTCATACTAGGCCAGCTCTTCTTCCGCATACTGCTGTTTAAGTCCCTGAAGGGAGGTAAGGCGTTTTGGAAGTCCTCTCTTAAAGCAGGAAGATCCATGGATCCCCTTCGAAGTCCATGTGCACCTTGGCTGCCTTTGATGGAGTCAACAGACACCTGAGAGCCACAGTGGTGTTCGTGAATGCATCGTGAGCCGGATGAGGATCTCCTGAGCGCCTGCAAGGACTGAAGCTCCTCTGACAGCTCTCCAAGGTCCCCAGACATCTCCTAAAAGGATAACGTTGTCACATAAAAAGAAAATGTCCAGCTAATAATGCATCAAAGTAATAAAACTGACCTTGTCTCTGAGAGTAAAGAGTTCGTAATGTGGAGGGTCAAACACCTCCTGGAAGTCGCCCCGTTGGAAAAGGTTATTTTTACGTATCAAGACCTTCGAAATATGAATGAACACATTTGATAAATCATGTATTTCCTCACCAATATTTTGTGGCATGATAATTAATAATACCCTTTGGATTATTACCTTCTTACGTGGCTGTTTGACTTGCACCAGAATTGAGATGATGAGGAGCAGGAGCACCACTCCCGTAGACACGCAGATCACTGTCCCATGAGTCTTTGTGATTGCGTGAAAAACACCCTTGCTCTTTTTCTCTAATGATAGAAATGACAAGAGATAAAGAAAGATAAAATATGAGTTACATTTAGAGTTACGGAGAGTACACCAGTATTACTTGGTGCCATTCTCATCAGGACAGTCTTTATCTTTGGTTGCCAAGAACAATTCAGAGCCTTCGCTAAAAGCCTGTTCCGCTGATAAACAGCCATCCGAAATCCATTCAGGAGCTTTAGAGCCACTAAACAGCCAGGAGGCTCATCAGCAGGACTTTTGCCACAAAGGCATTGAAGTTGATCTGATCATTTTTCCTCCCTCAAAACATTTGCCAATAAGACTTGCTCTGTTCTAATAGGTTGAAAAATTACATAAAAGCCTTGCTTGGATAGTTTGAGTAAATTAAGAGAGTGGGGCCCACGTGAGTGTCTTTTTTCTTGAATTAGAGCAAAAGATCCTTAATGTGACACAACAAAAACAAGACATGTCATCTCATCACACAACACCACTCATTGTAAAACAGCACAGCATAGTGGATTTCTTAGAAAGAATTACACATCCTTTGGGACAGCTAGAGTACCTTTGCAGTTGCTTTCATCCCAGGGAAAGACACAGTTTTGTATGCCGTTGCACACCAGAGAAGTGTTGATGCACATGTTACTGTGGCAGAAAAATGCACTGCCTAAACAGGGCGCTGAAAGACAAACACGTGACAGTGACATTAACAGCGAGGATACATTCTTCTAATTCTTGACCAAAGGAGTTTGACAGGTATCCCATTTCAAACTTCATTTATCTCTGTTCAACCCAGCCTTGTTCATTGAATATATTATCATTTAATGCAACTTTGCAACATATGTGCTTGCATTATCAGATACAGAAACTGAACAAAAGCAACATGGTAAAAACGACACAGGTTAGGAATAATCTGAAGTTGAAACTCACGGTCTGCAAACGAAGTGAAGAGCATCCTGAAGCGGCTGAGACGGCTTGTCTCGTCGGCCCACATCCTCACTACTCCAATACCGGTGTCCAGCATGATGTCATTAGCTACTGTGCTACAAAACTTTGCCTGCAAGAAACCACACACCATTGTCTCTTATAGTTTTGGTTGTGTCGTCTCATTGAGGCCAAGGTCTGTACAACAGTTGCTACAAATGAATGATTGAAGAATGATGGTTAAAAGGAGAATGTAAAACAAGGAAAGAAAGATAACCCCTGCTGTGTAGCAGAATAATGTGCAGCTAATAAATACATTAGAAGAAATGGCTTTCATTTGACAGGCTGGAGTTACTCATATTAAAAAATGTTTTACCTTTAGGTCCTCAATTGCATTACTGCCATCATAAACAGCCACAAAGTTCTTCTTACATTCATTTGAGTTTTCCATCTGGTATTCCAAGAACCGCAGGTAAATCTGGAAAAAACAATGAGGACGGATAAACTATACCTCTACATCTCTAGAAGACATGTTTAAAGGTATTGCTGCATTAAAGGGGACCTATCATGCAAAATGCACTTTTGTACGTCTTTTATACATGAATATGTGTCCCCGGTGTTCCAGGGAACTCACCAAGTGTCAGAAAACACAACCCTCTCTATTTTCCTCCATACCCAAATCTCTAAAAAAGGGGCTGCAACGGATCTGATACAGACTGATCCAGATTTGAACACTGTCCTGACGTCAGGACGGTGGCGCTACGACTATTGGTCAATTCTCCACCTATCAGGGGAATGAGAGGTTGGGCCACGGCCGGCCATTGCTGGTCGAAAGTGCTGGAGTCGCTGTAGTACATATGCCAGGCCTGTAAGTGGCGCTGTAGTCTGCCACAAAAGCAGCGAAGAAGACTTCCCTTGCATGGTTGCCATGGTTGCCCTTCTGTTTATTCTCCGCTGTGGCTCTTTTTCTCCCTCCCCGAGGCAAGCGTTTGCGCCTCCTGCTTTAAAACAAATGAATAATGACTCTATATAATCATATGTAAGGGATAATGTGCAGCGACGCGGTCATTAAGGGGAGAAGAACACCGACAAGCTGATCAGGAGCCCGGCGCGAAGCGGAGGGATCTAGATCGGCATGAAGGCACATTATGCAATGTGCACATTATCCCGCTTATTACACGGCCACATTCTCAACAAAGTAACGACATGACTCCCAATATTAATTGAAAGGCTTTTATGGATTTAGAAAATGATTTTATTGATTTAAAAAATAGTTGTATTGATTTAAATTGACATGCATCCGCTAAGAAAAATAGTCTGTTGTTACTGTTTGAACTAACGTAGCAACGGCAGGAACTGCTTCGATAGTGTTTTTGAGGAGCTTTTTGATTACAGATTTGAAAACATCGTTGCTTGCTTTAAAAGTAGCACAATTCATTATGTCAAACCTTGGAAAGTATCTAGATATCTCTGCCCTAATGCCAAAGTAACTGCCAACTCCCCTCTCCTGCAGAGGGGCATGGTCAGTTGCAGCTCACAGAATCAGCCCCCTGCAAAAACAGGGCTGGAAAGAGCAAATAGAGCGAAATGAGGCATGGCTAAAATGCAGGATCTGTTTGGTATTTTGAAAAAAAAACTATATTTATATACTTTATATAGGTATGGCCCTACAATATATTTTTCAAATATAGCATGATAGTTCCACTTTAAAGGATCAAATATCAATCCATTTGAGTCATTTTAACTGTATGTGGCCTTGAGTAGACGGTTGGATTATAAATGCATAGTTTTTCTTAACACATGCAATATAACTTGTCACTATACCCTGTTGTTTGTCGGGGCTCGTATAGTCCAGATGCAGTCCACTGCCTGGTCGGCCTTCACTTTATATTCCTCATCCACCTGACTGGATCGAATCAGGCCGTCAGCCCCTGACAACTCAAACTGACAGTCTGACCCATAGACAAGAAGCAGACCAATGGAAAACAAGGAGATTAGGGGATTAGAGGTGATAGTGAAAGCAGACTTCCATGAATTTGCATCACATATAACTTTAGAGATGCACTACTAAAGTTAGCCGGAGATCTGTGGGGTTGTGCTACCTGGGATTGGGTTTAAGAGTCCTCCTACATGCAGATGAAATTCAGGATCTTTGGAAGGAAATCATAAAGACACATTTGATTAGCAGTGGAATTTCAGAGTAGATTAAATGAGTCCTAATGCACATTAAGTACCAGGATGGTGCGGTGAGATCATTGCCACACAGCCGGGGTCAATAAAATGCCCCACTGGGTTTTAATCACCTGCTGTGAAGGTGTACTCGACCCGGAAGCCAGACGCCTCCAGCTCTTCATCACTGGAGAAACGGATCCACATAAAGCGTCCGCTCGAAAGCACACGCCCGGGACTGGCTGAGCCACAGAAGCGGTTGATGATCGGCGAGAAGCTGAAGGGACCGTCCCTCACCTCGATGTGGTCAAAACGACACTCAAATGACGCTTCGAGATAGAAGGTCGGATCAAACAGTAGCTCTATCCTCTGGCGGGGCAGGGCTGGAAGCAGAGCACTGTGTCACATCGACTGAACAGAGGTCATTCAGGGATATAATGCTCCAAGAGAATGGACACACAGTTTCAAAAATATTTTCTCCTTTCAAATCTTTACCAAAGAATTACTGTAGGATCGTTCTGTAGTGTGGGCAGCGGGAGCAATTATAGGGAAAGTGATGCACAAAAGGACAAAACAGTTTGATGCATTCTTTGGTGTGCAATATAATGAGGATTGCATTGTGAAAAAGCTATTGCCTGCATGCTTGTTTGTTCTTGAAAAACAAAGGTAAAACCTTAGCATTGGTGAGTAATTGCTAGTATTCAAGCACATGTTTTCAAAACAGAGCATTGTTGAAAATCCCAAAACACTTGTGATAAATGATGAGTAACGCTGTCAATGTCAGAGGAGGCGAATATTACAAATATCAGGATTATTTTAATTTCCAACTAAGTAATCTGACCTTGTAAAGCAGGGAAATCATTTTGCTCACGTATAAGTTGTTGCTTACCTTCAAGCACGTACAGACACTCCTTATTGGCTGGGTATGTTTTGGGGTAGTTTGGGGAGTTGAAGGTACCACCTTCTGTGGTTCGTAGCCAGTTTCCACAGTGATGAGAACGCAGCGGCCTTTGAGACGGTCTAACCCCTTTTGATCCTGCATCTGTATGAATGCAGCATTACAGACCAAACGTTCTGCTATTTTATCAAGGTATTTGTGCAGTTACTGATACAAAATAAAGATGATTGACACAAGGGAGGCAAGGGTATATTACATTTTGAAAAATAAATCAGTGATCTTTAATTAAATTACAATATGTGTCTTGATTTGATGTATCAATCTAACCTTTATTCTGTTGTGCCAGAGCAAATCCTTCATCAATGAGCAGGAAAAATATCCACACTGTAAAAAAAAAAAGGAAATAAAAGGAGCTTAGCAGGATTTGTGTGTCAGTGGTTGTAGTCTCAGCTCAGGGCATTCCCTGAATTTCTATATTAGGTCACGCGTGGGAAGTTCAAAAGTTAGACAGGAAGAGAATAAGCACATCCACCATCTGCTTGCTTAAATCATCAATCTATTTTTAACTCCTTTCCTTTTCTCTCTCTAAGGTTTACACGTAACACAGTGGACTTCAGTAGCAGTTGTGAAAATCTGCTGTTTCCTAAGATACTGTGATCAAAAAATAAAAAGGTTTATGTGTCATGAAGTTATAGCTTGTGTCCATTACATAAAATATGACCTAAATATCTATCCCCGAGGGAACAAGGCCACCAAAATCTTGCTTTGAAATTTCACCGAAGTGGCATGTTGACACAAACGTCCACTCACAAACAAAAAGGGAAAAGCATCAGTTTGGCTGCAGACACAATATATTCCTATGTGTGGCTGTGAGGGTTGGTGACCTAAGAGGGGGCCAGTCTCAGACAATAAGATATTTTCAAAAGCAATACTAATATCTATCAAAAAAATATAATAAGAATATGAAACCACATAAGTAACAAACCTCAAGAAAACCTCAAATATGAAACTAGATTAAATTACTGGAACAAAGTATTCTTCTTTTGACTGACATGACACTTCCCTAAATGTGAGTTTTTAATGTTATATAAATTAATAATTTCCCATGAAATTCCAGTGAGACTATTCTCGCTGTGTGTGTGTGCGCGCGTGCGTGCGTGCGCGTGTGCGTGCGTGTGTGTGTGTGTGTGTGTGTGTGTGTGAGTGAGGGAGGAACACGGGCCTCCCAACTCCTCCTGTCCAGGTAGCCACGACATGCTGCTAAAAAAGGGACAAGATGTCACTTCAGCACTTTAGCTACGCTAGAGACAATTTGAACAAACACATATTAGTTCGATTTTAATGTCTTCAGGATGTTACAATCTTCATTGTGATATTTAGTTTGCCTACAAAATGGGGATCGCACCTGAAAAAACACAAGCATATGAACACGATTCTGCCAACAAAACGACATCGCTAAAAGATTATCAAAGATTAGAAACTCTGGCCCTGCTTGCATCGCTCGCTCTCTCAGAAACATAAATAAATCATTAAACGCCCTAAACCATGACATTATGAATTATCACTCACCTGCATGCATCCTTTCAACTGAAGTCCGTTTTCTTGCGGATTGATTTAAACAAAAATAAATGTATATCCCTCACATCAATCCGTCAGTGTCAGGGATTAGTGCATGTTTATCACTGATCTCCGGAATCCAACTTTCACCTTTTCATCCTTATCCCAGTGGTCAGGATAAGAGAAGCTTCAGGGAGGAAAAACAGCTGATGAACTTCTGACTCGTCAACATCATTCCTTATAAAATAAAACAAAGCGCAAGGACGCAGTTCCTGCAGAGCTGAAGTCTGTGACTCGTCCTCTCTAACACTCGGTGGATCTGTCTGACTGCAACTGCACGCGAGTTTAAGATTGGGCTCAATTGGCGCGAGAAGGGGGAAGAGCAGAGTGCGCATGTGCATTAACATACATGAGTAATAAGTAATATGATAATCCCCTCACAGCATGTTCGACATAATCTTTATACATTAAGAATTCCCAACTGAAATAATACAATTTAATTAGCTGATTCAGGGCTAGATTCCAGAAGGTGCACACACACACACACACACACACACACACACACACACACACACACACACACACACACACACACACACACACACACACACACACACACACACACACACACAGGACAAGGTGCCAAAAAGCTCACCGGGCAAAGATCTATGAAACGTTGCATTCCTTAGCATTTCTATGCAGAGCAGGAAACAGGGCACATTCCCTGTTGTCTACTCTCATTTTTCTCGAAGGACACATGCCGCCTAAAGCCTAAAAAAGCTGGCAGAAGCTGCAGAAAGAAATAAGGAGGTGGTGGGATGGAAATGTTCCTTTGGTCTGTTGCCTTATAACAGCCTGTCACCAGGTCCTCTGGCAGCTGATGGTAACTGCTTTAAATCAGCGTCTCTGCTCACAGATGTAGACAATGTCAGGGTGTTCCTGGCAGCTAAAGACACTCCCATTTGACAAAATGTCTAGGTGCTAATGAGGGATATATTGTGATATATTGTACTTCTCTCCTTGACTTAACACACAGAATGATGATGATGCCAAATATTGTGTAACAGTAGCACAAGATTGAATGTGAAGGGTTGAGCAAATTTCAAATATGATATTACATTTGGGCAGTTTAGTTTGTCATAAACTGATGACTTAAATCTATTTCTGAACAGTAACTCTTGACTATACTCATCCAATAAATGGGTTTTAATTACGATACTTCCCTCTTGAAAGTAGGGAAGTGAAAGTATTGAAGTTAACTAATGTAAACTACCTTAGTAATTTAGTGAAATCACTTAAAGATACATTTCACAACTGCTTACCAATTCTCCCACAGGCAGTAGATGTGGTGAGATTAACTTTCAATGTGCTTAATTTATGTTGAGAAAGTCTTACCTATTATTTGTGTTATTCTTTCTAATTATAATGATCTTGTTTCCATTCCTGCTCCTTCAAATTCCTGTCTCTTACATAATACTTACAACAAATATATAATTCAGTGTTTCCTGAGAAGCATGAATCATTTATTTTCTTGAGTTTGTTGGGTTAGGAAGGGCTGCTGCGTTACCGCCTCATCCTGAGCTGCAGCGAGTTCTCGACAATCCTAGGAATGTCTCTATTTGCCACTCTGTCTGTCTGTCTGTCTGTCTGTCTGTCTGTCTGTCTGTCCTTAAACACACACACACACACACACACACACACACACACACACACACACACACACACACTACACAGTACACTACACATTAGTACACACACACACACACACACACACACACACACACACACACACACACACACACACACACACACACACACACACACACACACACACACACACACAAAACTTGATTGATGAATGTTAAACACCTGAACTTTTGAAAGAACATCCATAACATTCATCTGGTTGTTACTTATCAATATTCCAATTACTTGTATATAGACTATTCTGCACAATTTCTATTATATTCTATTTTATTTTATTTACTTGCACTATTATCTTAGGCCTGTGACCTACACTGTAGCTATGTACATATGACAATAAAAGCCTTGAATCTTGAAAACTGATACACCTTTGTTTACTGCAAATCAAAGCTGCTAAAATCTGCATATGTTGCCAAGGCAACCCTGCTGGAGCCTTGCCTGCTTCTTCTGTTGCAATCAGGGACCTAGAAAGCAGAGGTTTTAGGGGGTTTGACAGAGAGGATCAAAGTGGAACAAATACAAAATCTGTCTATCTGCACTGCTGCAGCGACTGGAGGAAAAGCTTTTTATGAAAGTGACCAAAGTTATTCTGTTTTTTTTTGTTTGAATCCACCCTGAGTAGCTGTATTGTTGGGAAAGATTTTGTGTTACTGAGGTGTCCTTGAGGTCTTTCATTTGCTTCCACTATGCACATCACTGCAGCCATCTGTGCTCATGTGTGCTGTGGACTATATCTTTGAGAAGTATTCAACAGGCTGATGAAAAAGAGTATGATATAAATGCAATGTTCCCAAATAAACCACTTGGCCTAATTCTATATGAACTGAATAAAAAAGAAGGTAGCACTATTGTTGCTTTTACATCTTGTGCACAAATGTAACTGAGGCTTTGTAAGAATCAACCAAGATATCTTTTGGCAAAGGATTCCATTTCATCTTGATCAAAAGCTCCGGAACAGCTAAAAATCTAGTATTGCTACTTATTCCTTTTTGACACATGAGACATTGCAAGCACAAATGAAACCATGATTCTAGCTTATCCTTGTAGCAATAGTAAAAATGCATGATGAGAGGCATGATTGCACCAACAAAAGCTTATAACCAAGAACAACTGCACAGTCTCAATGTCAATCCCCAATCACTTAATCCGCAAAAGCACTAGCATTCCTCCAACAGCTGTAGACTTGTCTCATGAATAAAGTGTGAGGAAATAAGTCAACAGTAATGTGAATATAATCACACATATTTTTATAATGTCGCAACCTTTTTGCCAACCACCAAATGGGAAGCAGGGACAGTAAAGTGTAACTAAAGGAGAATAATAAATCCCAAACTGTTCAGGATTGCAATTAGCATTTTGATTGGAGTTGTAACCAGGCAGGTGATTGCTTGTATTAGCGTGTGCTTAAGGATGAATTAAAAATCTTTAATTTGGCGAAGTCTACGGTTGAGTGAGCCAGGTGACTCTGCTGGGTAAAATTAACTTTCACTCCCTCCACTCTCTCTTTTTGTTGTTGTCATAAGCATGTGTGTGGCTCTAGTAATGCAAATAACTGAAATGTCTAAAAAACAGCGTTTGTGTGTTTTGGTTTTTAATGCAACAGATTAGTATTGCATTTGATGATACAACTGTACCTTATCATTCTGGGTATTTGTGGACATACAGTACTGAGGCAGGATGTTCTCTAACCCTGTGTGTCTTATTCTCGGTGTCTTATTCTCCAAACCCATCGGCAGATAATCCACACTAGTCTAGTCGCGTGAACATTTTTTTCTCAACGAATCACCCTCATGCACAGCCCAACGTTTTAAATCCTACACTTGGCTGAGGAGACAAAAACGGGATATATATAAAACAATAAAAGCCATTATTTCATTGTACTTTGCATGATCTACTTTACTCCTCCTCAGTTTCAAACAGAGTTCATCAAGAACATGATCTACACATATTTTTCATGAAGCCTTATCTAAGCCTTATCTAAGCTAGATCCTAAGAAACTGGCTGGCCCGGACAACGTAGAACCTTTCTTTTTAAAGATAGCTGCAGATTTTATTGCTCTTCCTCTTTTTAACCTCTCCCTCAGCACAAATGCAATTCCAAAAGTATGGAAGTCAGCTTATGTCTTGCCTTTGCTAAAAGGAGGGGAGGCAACTATTTTAAATAACTATAGGCTAATCTCAACATTTTCAGTTCTGGCGAAGGTGCTCGAACGCCTAGTGAGTGAACAGGTAAAGGAGTTTTTATGTAAAAATGATATCCTGTCTAAACATCAGTCAGGCTTCAGAAAGCAACATAGCACCATCACTGCGACAATGAAAGTGGTGAATGACATTACGAGTATTTTAGATAATAAGCAGAGTTTTGCAGCTCTATTTATTGACCTTTCCAAAGCGTTTGACACCGTCGATCATCGCATCTTAAAGCAGAGGCTACTCAGTATTGGCATATCAAGCCATGCAGTGGGGTGGTTTGTGAGCTACCTCTCTGAAAGGTCCCAATGTGTTCACTTTGATGGGCTGTCTTCTGAGTGGTTAAACATTACTAATGGTGTTCCTCAAGGTTCTGTTTTAGGTCCACTTTTATTCTCCATATATATCAACACTTTAGGTGAAAATGTGGATGAAGCTACTTTACATTTTTATGCGGACGATACCGTGATGTACTGTGCAGGTCCCTCCATTAAGGAGGCTGGTGCTAAATTACAGGCTGTTTTTAACATTATTCAGACTCAGCTCTCTGAACTAAAGCTTCTTTTAAATGTTGATAAAACCAAAGTAATGCTCTTTTCAAAAGCTAAAAAGACACCAGAGCCTGTTTTAGATAATTGTTACTATGCAAGGACAAGTACTTGAAGTGGTTACCTGTTACAAATACCTTGGTATCTGGCTTGATGATTGTCTTACTTTTAAACTTCAGGTTAATAACCTGCTTAAAAAGCTGAGGGTTAGACTAGGTTTCTTTTTCAGAAACAAGTCCTGTTTCTCGCTTGAAGCCAGGAAAAGGCTAGTCACTATGACCTTAGTTTTTACCTGTGGTGATTTGTTGTATATGAATGCACCTGCCTATTGCCTGAACAAGTTAGATGCCGCCTATCACAGCACACTGAGATTTGTCACAAATTGTAAAGCACTTACTCATCACTGTACCCTGTATGCCAAGCAGTGGCGACTGGTCATTAGGGGCAGGTGGGGCACAGCCCCACCTAGTGTCAGCAGAAAGTATGAAAAATAATGATTACAAAAAAATGCTAAAATATAATTTAAAAATATATAAAATATATTTTAAGATCATGTTTAATCATCTGATTCGTCTGTACATTGCTGTTTTAGTCTGTGTTCTTCTAATTAGTGTCTACAGTGTGTGCCTATTGAGCTGTTTAGAGCCATGTGGGACAAAACCCGATCATGCCCTCCCTCTCACTGTCTAAGTGAACGGTGACTGTAAAAACTACACTGCGCATGCTCAGAGTATTGGGGCTGCCATCCCCACCATACGTCATCTCACAT
>NW_011369945.1:26282404-26284568 GCF_000735185.1 Notothenia coriiceps
ACTGGCTGGCCCGGACAACGTAGAACCTTTCTTTTTAAAGATAGCTGCAGATTTTATTGCTCTTCCTCTTTTTAACCTCTCCCTCAGCACAAATGCAATTCCAAAAGTATGGAAGTCAGCTTATGTCTTGCCTTTGCTAAAAGGAGGGGAGGCAACTATTTTAAATAACTATAGGCTAATCTCAACATTTTCAGTTCTGGCGAAGGTGCTCGAACGCCTAGTGAGTGAACAGGTAAAGGAGTTTTTATGTAAAAAATGATATCCTGTCTAAACATCAGTCAGGTTTCAGAAAGCAACATAGCACCATCACTGCAACAACGAAAGTGGTAAATGACATTACGAGTATTTTAGATAATAAGCAGAGTTGTGCAGCTCTGTTTATTGACCTGTCCAAAGCGTTTGACACCGTCGATCATCGCATCTTAAAGCAGAGGCTACTCAGTATTGGCATATCCAGCCATGCAGTGGGGTGGTTTGTGAACTACCTCTCTGAAAGGTCCCAATGTGTTCACTTTGATGGGCTGTCTTCTGAGTGGTTAAACATCACTAATGGTGTTCCTCACGGTTCTGTTTTAGGTCCACTTTTCTTCTCTATTCTACATCAACAGTTTAGGTGAAAATGTGAATGAAGCTACTTTACATTTGTATGCGGATGATACCGTGATGAACTGTGCAGGTCCCTCCATTCAGGAGGCTGGTGTTCAATTACAGGCTGTTTTTAACATTATTCAGACTCAGCTCTCTGAACTAAAGCTTCTTTTAAATGTTGATCAAACCAAAGTAATGCTCTTTTCTAAAGCTAAAAAGACACCAGAGCCTGTTTTAGATATTGTAACTATGCAAGGAATAAAACGTGAAGTGGTTACCTGTTACAGATACCTTGGTATCTGGCTTGATGATTGTCTCACTTTTAAACGTCATGTCAATAACCGGCTTAAAAAACTGAGCCCAGCGGCGAAACCCCCCTCGGGCTATCAAGGTTCCCTCATGGGTCTTGCCAATGGTGCTGGAAGCCCTCCTTTCCCCACCCTTTGAACCTCTGGAGCAGGCAGAGCTTAAATGGCTTTCAGCAAAGGTTGATATTCTTTTAGCAATGGCATCACCAAGCGTGTGAGAGAGCTTCACGCCTTATCAGTGAGTGAAACGTGCACACGCTGGTGCTCAGGTGGCACTTTGGCCTTCAGCCCACAGAGCTAAGGTCATAGAGCTAGCAGCTCACGACTCCTCAGGCTTGCAGAACGAGGAAGCTGCTTCAGCAGAGCTGCTCTGCCCAGTGAGAGCTTTGAAATATTATATACAGGCGACTGCTGGCTTGCGACACTCTGGTGGCCTGTGTGTGCTACGGGGGCCCTAAGAGGGGGCTCCGTCCAAACAGAGGCTTTCTAGGTGGATTGTTGAGGTGATTGAGGAGGCATACAGATCAAGAGGTCTGCCACTCCTCCAGGAGCGTCTCAGCCTCCTGGGCAGCACTACGAGGGGTACCTCTCAGTGAGATGTGTGCAGCGGCCTCTTGTTGCTGATAGTTACGCATTAGCTACGGTTCAATGCTTTCTGGATGAACACCAGAGTTCTCTGCTACTCGGAGCCTTGGCTAGAAGATTCCCGTGAGACATCTCTGATGGCGACGTGGGCTGATATAGGCGGGGCTGCCCTACATCACCCCAGGTCACATAGGGCTTTGTTGATACTCGACCTGCTGACGGATAACATGCAGTGTTCAGCACGGCCTCTGGTGCTCATCCAGAATTCATAGAACCGTAGCTAATGCGTAACTATCGTTTTCAGATTCGTCTTTTCCTTCATGCCGTGTGGTCACACAGACACACACACACACACACACACACACACACACACACACACACACACACACACACACACACACACACACACACACAGACACACACACACACACACACACACACACACACACACACACACACACACACACACACACACACACACACTGTCTTTGGATTCATTTTGTTTGGGTCTCTGGTTTCAGACGGTGATGAAGAGGAGGGTCCTCTTCCTCTCTCCATCAGCTCCCCTCAGACACCCCGGATTCAGACCCCGCCCCCCCCCTGCAGAGCGGAGAGTTTCGACGTGTTTCTGCAGCGACGAGAGAACGAGGGCTTCGGCTTCGTCATCCTCACCTCCAAGAACA
>NW_011369945.1:26284608-26293889 GCF_000735185.1 Notothenia coriiceps
TTCTGCAAGACTCCTCAAACAGACAGAGGCAAGAAGAGAGGAAGAACCAGCAAGAACCGGTGCATTTCAGCACGTATAGAAAAAAAAAATATATATATTCTGTAATCTCCACATAACAACACTACGATCTATATACAACGTATAAATACAAATAACACATGAATATAAGTTACATTTTCCCCTGCCCATTGCCTGGAAAAGTTAGATGCCGCCTATCACAGTGCCCTGAGATTTGTTACTAACTGTAAAGCACTTACTCATCACTGTACCCTGTATGCCAGGGCAGGTCTGCCTTCACTAACTGTACGGAGGCTCAGTCATTGGTACATGTTCATCTATAAAGCCATGCTGGGTAAACTACCTTTTTATATCTGCTCTCTGATCTCTCGACGAATTGAAAGTACTTATTGCCTGAGATCTCATGATGTTGTTTTATTAAATGTGCCAAGTGCTAGGACTGTCTTAGGGAAGAAAGATTTTAGTTGTGCAGCTCCACTAACTTAGAACAGTCTGCAAACATGTTTAAAACTGAGCACTTTGGTTCCCCTGCATCATTTTAAAACTCGGCTGGGTGACATGCTGTTTGATACTCATGGTACCTGTCACTGTAAATCGAGTTTGTAAACTGTACCCTGTACATTATGTTGTATGTCATCCTTATTGTTGTTCTGTTGTTTTTATGTTACATGTATAACTAATGTCCTGCAGGTCACCCTTGAAAAGAGATCTTTTGATCTCAAGGGGCTTTCACCTGGTTAAATAAAGGCTACAAACAAACAATTTTGACTTAATCATCCGCATAGATCATTCTTTACATAATACAGAGCTTTGACCTCTGAGCCAGGCGGTCCCAGGAGCCTCGGTGACTGAGAGTTAACACAAACATTCTTTTCCTGGTCAGATTAAGATGTATGTGATATCATAGAGCTGATGAGAAACTCTATTTTTATCCCTGGCCCATCCCATGACAACAGATTCCAATTAGATGGAAAAACGGAAGTATTTTTCTTTACTTTTATATTATATTTTTTATTATATCATAACTTAGTACTTTTTTTTAACATACGTAACATTAAGCTGTCTGTGGCTCTTTCCTGCTGTAAGGATGCAAATGTCCCCACTGTGGGACGAATAAAGGTATTCTGATTCTGATTCTGAAAAAACGATATTATGCTTTATGCTATCAGAACCAGCATCTCAAATCAAAATCCGTTGTAAAAATGTGTTTATTATTAAATATTTCATATGTATAGCTCCCTTTCAACCCAATCCTGTGTCTTTTGTTATTTATATCCATTCTTCTAATCTGTTCATGCTAAACTCCTCCTCCCATGGAGCGCTGCATCTCTTCTTAATGATTATAAACACTTTAGTTTCTTGTATGCGATGTCTGGCTGTTATCTTCTAAAACCATTTCATCAGAGACAGCAGCAATCACAAGGAAAAACAACCACACACGCACATTTAATCCCTTTGCGTTTGCTAGTCTTTTGTCATTTTTGAGATAAATAGTTTGGATCATTGTGAAAGAAATAAACAGTTTGGGGAAAGGCTCCCAAGTGAGGAGGGAATTTGTTGGATGTTGATGGGCTGGATGCACCTGGGTGAAACCTTGTTTACCTTCTGTCTCAGCCGACTCAAGTATCAAATACTTTCTAATGATCAGGTCATAGTGGATGATCTTTACCAAGCCAACAGCTGGCAGTGCAGTCAAGCGAGTGAAGATCTCCTCCCTGCTTAATGAGTGAATGAAAGCTCAATGAGACAACGCACAGATCAAGAAAAAGAAGTAGACTATGATTAATTAATTATATGTGTACATAGAAACCAGTGTAAAATAATTATGCATTCGTTTTTGAGTTGAAGATTTTTAAGTGTGATTAAGTGTTTTCTGTTAGAAATAGAAAAAGCCCAAAATATAGCTATAAGTTTACCTTTTAATGGTCACATTTTCTGTTCTGGTTTGCCTCATTGTCATTGTCTTTATTAACATTATTTATTATTAAAACCTTTTTTTAAACATGAAGGGCCATCTAAGGCCAGCTCTTTTAAAAACAACCTGATTAGAGTCAAATACATTACAGTAAAACAATGGAAACACACAAAGGTCATTCAAATACAAAGGGTAAAGGATTTCAAAATAAGGGACAATAACTCCTACATAACAGAGGCATCAACAACACGTCTAAATTGAATCAAAGGTTGTCTAATCAACCAAGCTTTTGCAAATTGTTCGACCTGTGTGGAGCACAGTATTTAAATGTCAATATCCCAATATAGACAAGATAGTCTTGGAATCTAGTGCAGTATGAGTTTGCTTTATAGTTTGAAATACATAGTCAGCCAAGAATTACTTCAACCAATAAAATAAATGCAGTGCTGTTCACTTCTCACAGCCAACAACTTTCTCAGAAAATGAACAATGATGCCTTCCAAAACCGTCCCAGTTATACATTAAGTAAATGTAGGAATGTGTATATAAATTATATCTCCCCAGACAATTGCACTTGTTATCAAGTTGAACAATAATGCGTTTGTATAAGGACAGTAGTAGTTTTATCTGACTATTTATCTGTAAGACATTTTAAAGTCTGCTTTAGAGCACAGAAATATATGAATTGATTTTATTTGTGTTTCACTCACACAAAAAACCAAATAGTAAAAAACAACAACAAATGATACGTTCATCTCTTCACATCAACCATGTAAATCAAGTCAACCAACAAGTCCTCCAACTCAGCATTGTGTTTGAACATGGTTTTATACTGTGAATAATAGTTGGCACAAGTGGGCCAAAAGACCCTTACATGTAAAAATGACTGAGTTAAAAAACAAAGTCTGGACAAGACAAAGTTAATTTTCTGTGTATATCCTGTGTGTTGCTGTACAAGGAAGGAAGAAAAGGTTTTACTTGAATTTACACCAAAGTATGCATCTATACATATGGAGCCAGAAACATGTGCACACATGCACTCATATGATACTGGCTATCATAATGAGATGATATCATGTCCGTCCCAATCCCAACAGATACCTTCATGCCCATCATGACAAATGAAATATCCTCATTTCATTTAAAGATTCCTCTTTTCCTAATCCTTGCTCTCTTCCGGAAGTGGCTCAGTCAGCAGGGGCTTGGGCTGTGAGCCGTAGGGTTGGAGAGGTCCCAGTTCACCTCCTGGTTCCTGCCGTGGTGCCCTTGAGCAAGGCACCGGACAACCCCCTTCCCCCCCAACTCCCATTGCTCCCTGGGCGCTGTGCAATAGCTGCCCACTGCTCCTAGTACTAGGTGTACTAGGTGTACTAGGCGCAGGGTGTGTGCTCTGCTTGTGTGACCATTAAAGAGGGTTTCATCCCTCCAATTCTATCTATCTATCTATCTTATGCCGCATGGCCAATCAGAAGAAGCCTTTCTGGGACAGATGGCAATGGTAATGACCTTTACTCAAAGCAGGGTTAAGCTTAAGAAGACAACTAAGAGATTAGTCTGGTCTCACCAATTAGAACCCTCAGACTTGAAATAATGTAAAGAGGAAGCTGTGGAAATCTAGAGGAGATATAGATTAGATTAAGTGAAAACAAATATCCATTCAACTTTCCTGATCAAGTTGTATGACCAACTGTCATAAACATAACCAATGTCAAACAAGAACTGATGCTCTTGTGTCAGTAAGTTTAGCAGACATTTTGGCCATGTCTGACCCATAAATTCAGCAGTGCTTGAACAAGCTTTACTCCATCAGCAGGCAAGCTTCTTAGGACTGATCTGAGGATGTGGCATCTAGCCTAGAGGAGGATGAGTTAAATGCCTCTTTAGATTCTGCAAATACTTTTTAATATTTCAAATCAGTTTTCATAATATTTGTAGGTATGTTATGATGGTAATGCGTCAATAATGATGATGATGAGTTATAATTTTTTTCATTTAGTTTTTAGCAATAAACACACGACTGGATGTTAAAAAAAGATGGCTATGGCAAGAAATGTGGCTGAAATGTGTCCCTGAAAACCAATCCATTCTGCACATTCTGCATTTGATTTGATGTTTTCCAGTAGTGTAAATAAATGTGTTACAGGAATGACAAAATACAGGTCAGTAGTACATTTCATTTACAAAAGAGCTGACTGCTGTGAATAACAATTATATGGTGGGAGATTTTGAGGATTTTTCTTCATTTGAAACCAGCCCTATGATTACTTGTTTTTCCTAAAATGCGCTGAACTTTAGAGCTTTAGGGAAATGACAGCATGCATGCATCTCGCTGTTAACATGGTCTTTGCCTTGAGTTTTTTTCCCCCTTTTTTAATTTAGTCAAATATACAAAGCTGGTCTTTCCAATCAAGGCCTAAGCACTTAGGAAGGAGCTTTAGAGACATGATTAAAAGGCCTGACTGGGAGAAGGCAGCTTTAAAACAAAGTGACAGAAAGTGAGAGTCTGATTAAGGTTGTGGAATACATCACAGACTGAATGAGGTTGATCAAAGGAGAGGGAGGAGAAAAGAAGGAAAAGTGAGAAAAAATGTGTCACGCGACGCGACTAGACTAGTGTGGATTATCTGCCGATGGGCGTGGAGAGTAAGACACAGAGGGTTAGAGAACATCCTGCCTCAGTACTCTATGTCCACACATACCCAGAATGATAACAAATAAAAAAGTGATCAAACAATTATTACTATACAAATATTATTTAAACATTATAATATATTTTGTCATGATATAATGTATTTTGTTAAGGAAGTGTTGCTTTATGATACTGGTGTGACAATACAGTAACAGTATTTTAGGGAGAAACCCAAAAGATTTTAGGCAGAATACTGCAAACAATCACGAGTAACAGCAACTGTGGATAAAAGAAGACACTCAGATCAGCGTGAGAGATATGAATTTAGATAAGTGCAACACAGTTTGAATTGCACAGTACAGTACTGCAATCCAGATTAATTCAGGGAGGAGAAAAGAAGGAAAAGTGAGAAATGTTTCACACGACGTGACTAGACTATTGTGGATTATCTGCCGATGGGTGTGGAGAGTAAAACACACAGGGTTAGAGAACATCCTGCCTCAGTATGTCCACACGTACCCAGAATGCTATCAAACTATAACAATTATTATTAAAAAATAACAATAAAACAAGAAGTGTGAATACATGTTTTTTTCCTGTATTTTGTTAACGAAGTGTTTCTTTATGATACTGGGGGGCCAATACAATACAAATATTTCAGCGAGACACCCAAATGACAATCACAAGTAACAGCAACTGTGGATAAAAGAAGACACTAACTTGACTGAACCCTAACCCAGGGTGAGGGATGTGAATTTAGTGCAACACAGTTTTAATTGCACAGTACACAACTACAACGCAGATTAATTCTGACGATAGCATGTACATTGTGTGTGGGCGTGTGTGAGTGTTTATATATGTGGGTCGGTACATCTGTCGGAGATTGAAATACATCAAGATAGATAGAGAGAAAGAGATTGGGAGATAATTTAAAGTGTAGTTTAATTCTGTGAATACTATACATTCATCCCATTTTCAGCACTATAGTCCACAGTCCTTTCAATATTTGCTACAACTACAAGTACATATAATAAGGAAAAAGCCGGGTCATTAGAACTCTTTTCAGCATATGCTATACATTGTCAGAAAAACAAGAATAAGAATAATCCATTTATTTGCAAATACTAGTACAGTTTATGATTTCATCATCTGAAGACCCATTCAAATTAAACTCATCTCAATACAATAAAGTTTCTATGAATCCATCAAGTCAACTCCAAAAAGGTTATCAAGTAATTATATAAAGTCCCGTTTAGTCTAATTGTTTGTGATTTAGGGCAGTTGGTTGTAGCTTAAGCACTACTTATGTGACAGGTTCTTGGGTTCCTTGGAAACAGAAGTAGCCTTTTTGCATTTCATACCGATTCTTCTACTCAGATTTTAACCCTTACAGTAGATGCACGAGTGACTGGAGCCTACACTCTTCCATAAGTGGGTCAAAAAGGACCCGTATTAGAATTATATGTGTTTTTATGCCATTTTGGTTAAGAAAAATCACTTGTATAATATTTAGTATTATATTTTGGTTCACATTAAAAATATTTTATATTTCACTATTTATCATTTTAGACATTTTTTTTTTACATTTTCAAAAAAAACGTTTTCCCATAGGAAATGCATGCAGGTCATTTTTGACCCACTTATGGAAGCTTGGGGTAGTAATACAAAAACTACAATTTCTTAAAATTTAAATTTAAAATTTGAAAAGCATGATATCCAAAACATGTTTTTTGAGGAATAGCTGGAATATGAAATGATTAAAAAAATGTAACTACAAAGATACTTAAAAAAAAACACCTCACCGGGTCAAAAAATACCCACTTAAGCATCTAAGGGCAGGGAAATATTTTAAAGTCAATAGAGTTTGCAGAGTCTGTTACATAGCCTACTAGTGGTGTATCAACCAATTAAATGCCATGCCTTGTTCTAGGCTTTTTTTTGTGTTAAAGAGAGTAAATGAGGATTAAATTCCTCCTAATAAACTGCCTGGAGCTAATGTGAAACGTTAAACAACTCAAATGTAAAATTGTGAAGGAAGTGTTAACCTTTTCTTGTTATCGATTCTGCTATTTGTCCGCTAAGTGGCGCTGATGACCCAGTCATTTCGGTCACGTGACTTACACAAGCTGCAAACCTCGTGTTTCTGCTTCCTATTTACTAAATGGTTAAAACCGGTTACACTCAGTAACTTTTGTATAGATAAACAGATGATTTAGTTGTTTTTTAAAGGCCAAAATGCCCCAAAAGCACCGGGCGCTGCCGACATGGATGTCGAAGAAGGAAGAGAAAGTGAAAGAGAAGGAACCTCTGAAGAGCAAGAGAAAACGGAAAACTGCAAGGTAAATGACGTAAAATAATCTACATAACAACAACAGGCTTCAGTTTAATGCTTCAGATCAAGTTTCCTCATTTAATTTGGACTAACAAAGATGAACTGGTGTGTTTCCAGGGCTGTTTTCTACTGTATGAACGAACAGGAGCTAGTGGAGGCAGCTGTCTCATATCTTACCAATGGAGCCTGCGACGACGGTGCTCTCCCCACTGACCAAAAGGTAGCGCTGTTTCTCCATTTTTAACGCTTTAAATGGGGGGGATGCCATAAACTGACCGGTATACTATATGTATCAATGTTAATGAAAAATGTGGAGACCCAGTAATTGATATAGGCCTACTGTGATATAAAAAAAATATATATATATATTGTTCAGGATGTTGACATTGTGTAAAACAACCAAAAAGGAACATCGATTAGTGAAAATCAAATATATTTGGATTTTAGTAGGCAAAACACAATTTGTCTGCCTAGAAATGATATACAGCCCAAGTCTGTGTCTCAAATAAATTACATGTAAAAAAGTTGAGTAAAGGACCCACAGTAAAATCATATCTTACACCGTTTGTTATAGTGGATGTGAAATGCAAGATATATATAAAGCATTGTGTAATTATGAGTGATAAACCCTGTCACACACAGGTGGAAGACAAGGAAGTAGACACCACAGTGAAAATGAGGAAGAGCCCTGCCATCTTAAAGACGACGGTGAAGCCTGTGATTATAGAGGAGTCCTCAGACAGCGGGGATGCCCTGGCCTCAAAGTATGCTTCAGAAACTGACATGGACATCACAGAGGTGGAAACATTGCCGTACACAAAGAGCGAGCAGCATCAGGGAGCTGAGGGTCAGAGGTTAGGACCAGTACAGGATCACAGCATTCATGTGAATGTTGAACTGGATGCTGAAGAAAAAGAGGAGCACTCACAGGTGCTGGCAGAAGCAGCGGAGGAGGAGGAGGAGGAGGAGGATGAAGATGATGCCCTACGTCTTGTGCGAGAAATCTTTTTCACCTGATGATGAACTGTATCAGAAAACCACTGAAATGTGCACATTAAAATATTCTCTTATAGGGGAATGCCTGCCACGTTACACATTCACTAGACAGTCCAAGCAGAACTTGTAAATGCACACATCAGGTCCTCCATAAAGCTACACAATGGAGAACTTGTCCTTTAAGTGGTGCCACTGGGATGTTGAGCTAGGGCTCAGCTCCTTAAACTGTGGATGAAAAACATTTCTATGTAAAAAGTTGTACTGCTGCTACAAATCTTACATCATACTGTATTGTCTGAATTAACCATCTGCAGGAGCACTGATATAATAGGCATTACATGGACATTGCAATCCCTCAAAAAAGCATGGAATTTCAAACTTTTACTTGAACTACATTCATGAATAAGAACACTTAACTGAAAACTTTAACCAGAGAGCCGAAACATTTGATGTTGAGATAAGTAAAAGAGCAGATTCTTTGGTATTGTATGTAAAACTGAAATCAGCTTTGGTCATGTCACAGTATGGCCACAGAGCGTTAGTGGTTAGAGGACCTTTGCTTGCTGACGTTTCCATGAACAAACCACTAAATACTTGAAATTGAGTTCTGACTATCTTAGCACTACACTGTAGCTGGGGCCTTTTGCACAAACAGAAACATACTGTATCTTTGTCAGTGAATACGCTCCAGATTTCCTCTAAATGACACCACAAATGAAATTCATGACGCTCGTACTTAAATAGGATTTGATATGTTCTTGATTTTGCAGGGTTCTTTTCACTTAATTAAAAGACAAAGTAGCAGTTTGTTTTCTTTCTGCAAGCCCTGTCAAAGACTATGTGTCAGTGCTGACTCTTTTAGTTTAGTATCTTTTTACACAGTTTATTTCACATGACTATCCAACACGTGTGTTTATCAGATACATTATGTCATATTTATATTTAGACACTCAGTTTGGACTTTCACAAACCTGTTTGTCTAGAATACAAAGGCACTGCTTCAGTACATTGAGGCAGGTACACTTTGCTCCTGTATATTTAACAAAATAAGTGTAACAGGTTTTATTAAATCTATCATCACACTTTGGTTTTACAGCAGCAAATGCCCTAAAGCGAAGATTTGTCTAAGAAAAAAAATTGAGTTCTAATTATAAGACACAAACAAACACTGTTTTGATTATATATGTGTCAAGTAAGATAAGATATACTTTATTAATCCCAATTTGGGGAAATGGTTGTTGCAGCAGCATAAAACAGAACAAGGCATTGCACATAATAACAAATTAAACTTAAAGTTTAAAGTAGAAATAAACAATTCTAAAATAGAAACATCTCAAAATAGAAATAGAAATAAACCAGCATTAGAGAGTAAGAAAATGATTCAGATGACC
>NW_011369945.1:26293927-26351467 GCF_000735185.1 Notothenia coriiceps
GTGTGCCTTGGCTTTATCCATTATGTTCTGAGTGATCTTCAAGAGTCTGCATTGAATAGGACTTCTCAGAATAACAAACTTAAGTATGTCATAGATTTAGTGTTTACCCACAGTGTCAGCTGATGAACTTCCATGTTATGACCACATTACATTAAAGTGAAATGGACTGTTGTGATCGCTATAATCAATAACTTTCATGAATTTAAAAGGATCCATTTAAAAGCTTTAGTAGTGATAGTTTTGAAACATGATCTAATAAAGATATTTTTCAAACAATATGTTGATTATTTACAAACATTATCTAGCGGTGGTCATATTGAAACTGATACTACACATTTTGAAACTTAAGGTCTCACTGGTTTGTCAAGAGTTAAAACTGAAACACGACTGCATATAACATTTGATTAATTAAATGCCAATAAGTAGTATAATGTTGCGAACCTTACTTTTTCTGAAGTCAATCTGTCTCGGGAAGTTTGGAGGCTTGTGGTTGGTTCACGGCACGCGCATCGTGGACGCGCAGTGTGAGTCTACTTCTCTGGTACGCGCTTCGACGGACAGTTTGACGTGCGGACTTCTCCAAGTTGGGTGTGCGTGATCCTCTGCAACTTTATCCAATTCTTCTGAAACGCGAAAAGCTTCAAACGGTGGGTCAATATTTCTTACATGATGTTATAACCTGAGCTGTTTTTATTTCTGTATACTTTTACACTTTTTAGGGTTAGGTATATTTTTTGCTTGTTCAGCACGAGAGGGAGGCGGGGTCGCCTGCAAGGGTTTCTTTGTTCGTTTAGCTTTCACCAAAAATCAGTGGCAATTAGCGCATGGTTGTTGTTTGTGTTTGAAATGACAATAATCAAGTGACTTGTCATGTCATGTACATTTATTAAACATTAAAACATTTTTGAACTGCTTGTCCTCGTGCGGATTAATGATCTGATGGGCTGCACAACTGGATCAAGGTGTGGTGATTTTACAATGTAATTAGTAAAAGCAAACGAAGAGAAATCATAAAATCGTATTTACATGAAACGGGGCCGTTAGGGGTTATCATTTGCAAACGTTTTGAAGGCACGTCTAAACGTGTCCAGATTCGTTTTAATTAATGGAGTAAATACATGAGAAGTAGCAAAGCAGGCATGCGAGAAATGATAAATCTAGTAAACGAATGCTTAAAAATCCCCGTAACATTAACATTCCCTATATATACACGCTCAAATCCCTACACATGTTATGGTACATGCTGTACATGCGGCTCGGGAAGGGGATGAGAACACAATGTACCATAACCCACACACAGGGATATTTCTTTGCTCAACCAGTTTAGTGGATCCTGACAGAAACAAGCAAGTGTCTCTGATTACTTTTTGTGTTTTTGGTTACCTTGCTCAACTGTGTATTCATGAATTTGAACAGAAAGCTCAAACTTAAATGCAATTCTAGCACCAGGGACATTGTGTAATATTGAGCTGAAGAAAAGTTTGACTTGCACAACAGAATTTGACATTTTAATATTTCAAGTAATTTAAGTCTAATTTTTAACTCTGTACAGGTTAATCATGGGAAACCGGTTTAGCAGAACGCGAGAAGCCAACAGTGCTGAGGCTGCTGCTCCTGAGCAGAAGACTGCAGCAGAGCCAGCAGCAGACAGCGGGATAACACAGGTTCAGGAGGCCATTAAGACGGAGGTTCTGGAGGTGGTGAAGGAGGAGCCAGTGGCACCGGTGGCATGTGCCACTCAAGAATGTTTGATTGACACTAAAATAGTAGATATTCCTTTTGCAACCCCACATCCAGCCGTACCTGAGCCTTTGGTCTCTGTCAGCGAACCAGAACCTGTTGCCGATCCAAAACCTGTTGTTGAAGTTCAGCTTGCTCCAGAACCAGCTACAGAGCCTGTTCCCGAACCAGAGGCACTCCCTGAACCTGTGCCAGTTCCTGAACCAGAGGCACTCCCTGAACCTATGCCAGTTCCTGAACCAGAGGCACTCCCTGAACCTATGCCAGTTCCCGAACCAGAGGCACTTCCTGAACCCGAGCCAGTTGCCGAACCAGAAGCATTCCCTGAACCCATCCCAGAGTCAGTACCAGCCCCAGCTGAGGTTCTGGAGCAGAAGATAGACCTGTTTAGCCAAGAGTCTCTCCCTGAGCCAGTGTTTTCTTCACTTCCATTGATTGACCTGGGTGTCCCTGATGTAACTCCTGAGCCTATTGACATTCCTCCCATCACCGCCACCATCGATGCAGATGAGGCTTCAGACATCCTGGTGACCGAGGTATGCCAAAACGGTGTTGTGGAACAGCTGATGGAGGTGGAGGCTGCAGATAATTTGGAGCAGCTTGCGAGTGATTTCAACGAAGAAAGTGTTTCTGGACTGCTGAAGAACTTAGAGCTGAAAGGAAATGACCTTGTCGCTGACTTCATTCCCAACAATGTCAACCTCCCTGGTGACATGACCACCTCCACTGAGCTGATGTGAAAGCATAAAACAAAAAATTCGTTAAACAAGTGAATGGATACTTTTCTGTGAAACCATCTTAACCCCTTACATGAATTCTGAAAGAATCACAGATGCAATGTTTTTTCTAACCGAAGTGGCTAAATTAAGGCAAACAGCTATTTCTCTTTCTTTATGAACCATATGTGCCAAAACACAAAACGGTATATTGGTGGGGCTTTAACAGCACGGGTTTTTGTGTGTATTGAGTGTATTTACGTATATTGCCGGACAACAGAGATGTTTCTCTATGCAAATTCACCAAGCAAGATACAATGATTTTCTATTAATGTCCAGTATGTACAATTTAAGGGGAACTATTAGCATAAATACAATACAACATTCCTAACTATGTTTTCATTAGTATATAATCACATCTAATTAAGAATGATTGTGTTTTTGTTTGCTTAAGATCAGCCCTTCCTATCTAGGGAGCAGGTCCTCTTCGCAGAGTCCGGCATATTTCTACAGTCGCTCAGAAAGGACAAAACAAATCTGACTCTAGAGAGGGCCTTCCATGATTTCATTACCTGAAGGCAGGTGTAGTTCTCCAACACCTGAAAAAGGGAAGAGGGTGTGAAGGGGTATTGAGTTGTTTGCAGTCCCTCGCCACTAGATGCCACTAAATCTCACAAACTGGACATTTTTGAGAGAAAAACAAGCCATTGCTATATATCACACTACAGGAAGAGTACAAAGGGAAAGGGAAAAAGCTTGAGATGGATTTGTGGGTCTGCAGCACGCCTTGGGTGAATGCAAAACGACAGGCAAGGGACACTAGCAATGCAACCAAAGATGGACACAGTATATGAATACCGCTATACAGCAGGAAACAAATGTCAAATAAACTTTTTTGCGTTTAAGTAGTCATGTTTGGACTTTGTAATTTTCTACTCCTTATTGTATTTTCTGCAATACAATGATGGAATACTTTAACCCAAGTAGTGTCTTGATTGTACAAATAAATAAAAATATTATTCAACATATGTTTTCGTCTTGGTCCCTGGTTTTTACTTGTTTGCACTTTTAACTGAAGAAATGTTTATGTTGAAGGTTTTGACAATGGAAAGTAGGACACTTTTGTAGATCATGATAAATATTTACCAGTTGTCAGCCCGCAAAAGCTACAGTAGGATCCTCCCAGTGTTTGAATGTGGAATATACGAAGCGCAGAGCAAAGATCTGTTCGATGCACACACTGAAACAATTGGACCTTTCTCCATTGTAGAGCATGTTTTGTAACACACAAGTACATGTGTAGGACACAGTGTACATATGGAAATCGAATTCCAGCCAACACAGCACACATGTAAGAGACACAGTGCCTCTCTTCACAATCTCTCAGGAGAGGACGAGGGGGGGAGGGACAAGAATGGGGGGAGAGACGAAGCCACATTCTTTCCAGAGGAAGGAGGTTTTTCGGGGGGTCTTGGTCAAAAGTCCTCAGTGTGACTGCGTTTCAGTCCATGAGAAATCAGCTCCTCACATGCCTCTCCCACCACACTCCCCCTGCCCTCACTGCATTGCTATCCCAACATCTTAACCAAGAAGTCAGTGGATTGGTATGAGAGGCCACGTCACCCTGCCTTAAAATGAAATTTAGAGAGAAATAACTATTGACTTTCACAGGAATACAACCAAATTAAAAAAGGCTTACACTGCAATGTCATCATACAGCTTCTTTTAAATGTGTAAGTACACTAGTAACACTATACCAGCAAATAACTGCATCATGGGTTTTCTCCAGTTTCATAACATCATCAAATTAAGTCCCACTTAAAGCAGTCACATGCCTTATGCAACCGCACCTAATGTGAACAGACCACGCCTCAAGGCACGGCAACCGGGTAAGTCCCATGGTTTTGACAACACACTGATGAGTCCCTGTGGAGAGGGAGAGGCACTCTTCAGACACTGATCTCAGTCAAGCTAGCCTTTAGTAGGCCGAGCTGCTTCTTGATGCTCCCTGAGAATAGGTAAACAGCCTGATTTGCGATTCCTGTCATACCAGAGGCTTTCAGATCAATAAACACTAAGTGCTGGACTCCAGTCCCCTCTCCTCTTGTTGATTTCCTGCCTCACTTCAAAGTCGGTGTTGACTTTAAAAACAACTGTATTTGCTTGTTTGTTAAATGAATGTCCAATAATAATAAATTGGGTACAAAGCAGATCTGCCCTGGCCTAGTTATGACACAGACTTGTTTTTTATGTTTGCCAATGTGTTTAGGGCTGAGTCTTTTTCCTGTCACAACTCATTAATGCCGTGTTGTTGCAATCAAATCTGGCACACCTTCATGTGGTAACACAGTGGTGGTGAGTCATCAATAGGTGGTGCTCCAACAAAAGAGGGATTTCAAAATGTCTCCTCTTCCTATATAATTCACACAAAAACTGACAATTCATCCTCACATATTCAACAATCTCAAAAAGCTGTTTTAATGTTTTGAATATAACAGAAAGAACAATTAGCAATGAAAATGCTGCAAAAACAAATTGCAAACCATGAACAAGTTATATAAATACAAAAAATACTAGAAATCCTTAAATAAATATGTACTGAGAGAATAATATGAGTTTATAAAGCTTTGAAGTCAAGGCACTGAAAAACACTAAATACTATAATACATTATGAGTAAATGTATTACATGCCTTTTGTGGATTTTTTTGTTAAAACAATAGAGTATTAAGGGAGGCAGCGCTTTATTATTTACAGTTTGCCATCAACAATAGGCAGGGTGTGGAACTCAGGATCAAGAATATGCACAGCCAGAATTCTGCAGGCAAAAAGACAATCTGTCAGTTCATCTTTATGCAATTTGACATTCATGAAGGAAAATATCAAATATCTGGCCTCAAGGATATGTTCTCTTGTTGCATGAGCCGCCTGTATTTCTTGGCCAGGTCCACATTGGTGCGTCCAGGTTGGAAGGGGTATGACCACAAGATGGAGTTCCAGGAGAAGCCGTACGTCTTCACGCCACACAGCAGGTACCGCACCTCCTCACTGCTGAAGTCTCTCCTTTGCCTTCTCTATGGATGACAGGCAAAAGAGGAAAAACGTTTGAGTGGACAATGACGGACAGAAGAGAGTGGAATGATCGTTTTAATATACTGTTTGAATGATAATGTGGATAATCTTTCAAAAATGATAATTCCCTCTGATGTTGCAATTGTAATATTATTCAAAATAATTGCAATTAGTCATTATTTTAGCCCAAATATAATACCTTTGCCTCTTTTATGAACACTAAATGCCTTCTCCACTGACACATGGACGAATGACTACAGCTCTAATAAAATTTAATTAGATGCACATTTGTTAGTTAGTGGCTTAAAATAATATTCTACAGATGCCTGTGTGACCAATGTTAATAGAACAAACTGGTGGTTTTGCACATTTCAGCCTATTATCAACACATTGCAAACTCCCAGCAGCCATTCTGCTAAGCATGTCGCACTATTTGAAATGGATTTCCCAACTTTGTTTAGTTGCAACTTGTTGTAATACCCTTTGAAAATCAAGTTTGACGTTTGATGTTGTGTAATTCTATTCCCATCAAAGGATTGGTTACAAAGTTACATACAGTAACATTAAAAGGTTATGAAAGTCTTTCTGCTGATTTGTTCAAGAAGGCTCGGACATTTATGTTAAGACTTAGTTGCAGACTATCAACTTTTATAGTGCAAGAGATGGTCAATTGAACATGATCATGTTATTTTCTTTATAAATACCTGCAGCCAATAGTTCACTGTGAATCTCATGTAAAGTTCATACATAGATTTCTGACAGAAAATATGATTTGAAACTCTTACAGCGGGAGAGTGTTCTGTGCTAGTCCTCAGATCATCATCAAGACTGTGATTTCCAATATTTTTGCCTCCTCTTCTCTCTGAATTTGAAACGTAGAACAGTACGTGTTTGTGTGTAAAGAAGAAGAAGATGCCATGTTGGAGTAACTCATTCTGTTACAACACATCAACTGGCCCCAGACACAACAGAATACTGTCTCTCTTCTCTCGCTCCTCGTTAGAGCAGTATTACATCACAAGTGATGACTAATAGGGCTGCTTTGAGAACAACAATATAAAGGGAAGAAGAACGACGGATGACGGCAGCAGGCAAGAGAAAAGTATGATATGTAAGAAGAGAAAGGTAAAAAAAAAAAACGCGTTACAGGAAAGAGAGAGGATTAAAGGCGAGCTGTGCAGTGGAAGAAACAACTGTTCTCAGTGTCAATCACACAACGTGAGCTTTGGAAACTACATTTGACAGACAGGTATAAAGTAAAGTGCACACAGAAATACTGCACTGTACAGCAATGCCTCTGCGCCCATGATGCAACAATCAGGCTAAAGAAAGTCTGACCAAAAGAAAGAGAAGGGTAGACTGGGAAGCAGGAGAAAAACCGGGGTACATTGTCAAACATAGCAGCAAAATATAATGGGTAATATTGAACGTCATGCAAGTACCAAGCATGCGATATCATAATGCAGAACATACTAAAAGGCCATCTCATTTAAACATGTCACTGGCTGAATACAAAGCATAAGAACGCACCCTTTAAACGTCTCTGTCCCTCTCTCTCACACAGAGACACACAGTGTTATACAGAGTGTGAAACAGCTTAATACAGTTGTGTGGCTCTGAACCAGCTCTAGCCTGCCCTGTGAGAACACTGGCTGCTGTTCAACATTCCTTCTGCTCTTTTGTTTGTCTGCTGCCAAGAACACACTGCGGAGACAGCTCCCACCACTGGCTCTCCATCATAACATTCACACACCTCAAATTAATCTACTGTAAACACCCCCGTATCTGGTAGCACATATTTACCTCCAGGAAGATGAGACCCTTTGAGGGGAATGAAGGTTGGACCTGTGGAGAGGAGGGATGAGATGCTGACAAACATAAAAGAACAATAAATGAGATGTTGTCTATTTGTATTGCACACATACCCATCCTGTTATTAAAGGTCATTATCTTCTTGTTAGCCCCTCTGCGCAGTGGAGTCAGAGTGATACCTATGATGGAAGAAAGCCAAATAAAAACCTACAGAAACGAGTGGCATACAGCAATAATTTGTCTGAGGCTTAGTTGTTGATTTTTTTTAACTACGTAGGCTCATTTGCTACAATCCTTAAACATTGGTGTGTTAAATAGCTGTATATAAATCCACTTGCTGCATAACTCTCACCATTGTGCCTTTTCCAGTGGTGTTGTGCCACGGTGCTTTTCTTTGCTTCTTTACGTATGGGAGTCAGGCAGACATCTTTTATAGGGGAATAGAAATCAGACATTTTATAGCTGTAGTTAAAGACAACAATGTGTGTTTCATAACAAGGATATTAACAGAGCAGTTATGGAAAAGGAAAATAAATGTTTTTTTTTCACCATAAAACAGTTTGGGCAACAGCCACATGAATGAGGCATGTTTACGGTCTGAGAGGTTTCCTCATAGTTAATCATCGCCAGAAAGGACCTCATGTCTTCACTAGTACAACATTTACTATTTATCTTGACTGAAGTAAAGCACAATGTTTAAGTTCATGGTTACATATTTTACAAATAAAGACTTTTATAGCTGTTAAGCAACAAAAGCATGAGTTTAGTCTAATACCCATAATTCAGTGCAGTGTTAATTAGGGGCAACGTCTGAGATGATTCCACGCCCAGGTTTTAATATCTGCATTTTCTTTACCTGCCAAATGCAGTAATATTCAACCCATCTTGCAGTCGCAGGTTAGCCGATGCTAGCATCACCAGGTTTTTGCGAGTATGGCAACAACATGTGCCAAAGCAAAAATGACCACAAATGCTAAACGAATCTCGGCAGAACATGAAATCACATCTCTCAGGAGGACGAGGGGGGGGGAGGGGGCTTTTTCACAAAGCAATGTAAGGTGTAGTATCCCCTTTACATAAAAAAATGATGTTGTTATTATCATTGTGTGAGCACACATGGGGAAACATATGGACAATAGCATTGAGCTTCAACTTTATATTACACCATTTAAAATGGCTGTCTGACACACAGCAACGTTCAAACCAAGGCCATTGCAACGCGAGTAGGAACCTCTGTCAATGAGCAACCAGTCATTTTCTGTTATTAGGTGGGTTTCCTGAGCAAAGTCAGATGATAAATGTTGCTTACGGTTCCAGTTTGTCCAGCTTCTCGGTGACTCTGCAGGTGAAACCCGGTCAGGTTCTGGGTCGGTTTGTCCTACAGAGTCGTCTTGGGGCTCTCTCCTGAACAGAAGGTTGCAGTGACGCGTCCTGAACCGCTCGGTGGCCTCCTGGAGAACTCTGTGCATCTCACAGCTCTGCTGGCAGGAGCTCTGGAGAGATGCAAAATTGCGACTAGTCACTTCCTCAAAAGGCAGCACACAACCTGAAGGAGAGCAAGAACAGAGAGGCAAAGGGATCTGTTTACAATAAAAAAAACACTGTTGGCACGGTAATACTCTAACTAAATTACTATTTTTAAGTTTAGAAGTAACAATACAAAGACTGAATATGTGTGGACTTTTCAGGCCTGGACATGTAGAGGACAAAGAAACACAAAGTGAGACTAAAATATGTTATCATACTGACACAAAACATAGTAACAGTACATTAAAGTAAAGGCTAACCAAAACACTATGCTTGCTAAGTCCATTAACCACCGTGTGTTTAAATAACATTGAAAACATTTTAATTGAGGGTTCTCTTGTTCTCCTACCTGCACACCGGATATGAGAGAGTGAGCGGCCCTCCACTTGGATTCCCCCCCCCTTACTCATCTCATGATCCTGCAATTCTTTACATGAAAAATATACTACTTGAAAAAAACGTGTACAAAACTGCACATCTACTGAAAACAATAATGAAAGCAAAGAAGTGTGATAAAGGTACTGCAGGTCTTACCCTCTTCATCAGCACATTTCATTTCCTTTGGTACACTGTGCCTCACTGGTGCTGGGGGCTTGAACAACTCACTAAACAAAAACGAGCGAGTGAAATGAGAAACAGTTATTATGAAAGCCATCTTTTACTTTGAGTGTTCTGATTAAGAAGTCACCGACAGTGAGGAGCTACTCACTTGTCTGCTGTGTGCGGCTCTCTGCCTCCCTCTAGTGGCCGCCCATGTGAAGACGTGAGGGATCCAGTGCCCTTGCACACTGAACACTTCACATCCCCTCCACTGGTTCTACTCTCCTCTTCCTGCATACTTAAACTGGAGCTCGTGTTCTTCAGTTGGCTGTTGTTCCTGTTTTTGATCACATTTCTCAACAATTGAATTTTAACGTTGTTGTCGTCGTCCCCTCCTTCTAACAGCTTGAGAGTATATGCCGTGGGAATGGTTCTGAAGCTCTCCTGCTGCAGAGGTGGAGGTGATGCTGGAGGCAGAGATGGTTGGCCTCGCTCTTCAGATGAATCGAATGGGTATAGGACTTCCTGCTCATCCTCAGCCTCCTAACGATGGACATAAGCACAGATAATGAGTCCCCTCGCTGCCTCAACTGTAGCCATGTGCGTGAATGCATATCTGACCTTTGCTGGTCTCTTCTCTAGCTGGTCAATCCTGCGCAGCAACTCTCTGGCTGAGCTCTTGAAGCTTTCCATGTTTATAAAGGGGTCCACATGTTCTCCCTCACCATGTCTCACTTTCACACCAGGCACTCCCATGGACATGGCTTCAAAGACAAAGAAGTCATTAATACTCCATATTCTAAATTCTACCCACTTCTGTGGAGTCACGACGATGACTTACTGGCCTGTTTGCAGGTCTGCAATATGAATGTAGCAGCCTTCCTAACCTCCTCACTTGTGTCCTCTGTGAGTAGGGTTATAATAAGGGGCAGGCCCCCACACTGCACCAGCTGAAACTGGTGCTCCTCTATAGTCAGGAAGAAACACAAAGTTGTAAAGCACACGTGGATCAAATAAATACTCAAGTTGTACTCTCAAGGGAAGGAAGACTGGAATAAACTGTAGCTGTGGATGACATTGTAGTTGAAACACACTTCAACATAAGCAGAAGTGATTATACATGAACAGCCCTCTCATGTGGAGTCTCACCTGAAGCCTCAGTGCAGTGGCCCATGGTGAGTAAAACAGAGAGCCTTTCCTCGTGGTCCAGGTGTGGGCTAGCCAGCAGGGAGAAGAGGTGGGAAACCACGCCATACTGAGCCAGACCTGAAGCCAGAGACGCTACAAAGAACAGATTGTGAATTGTAAAAGGAGACACTTATTTACGTTTTTAAGAGAACTGTTTGCTCATGTTTGTGTGAGGGTGATACGCACAGTTTTCTGTGATGCAGGCTGACAGGGTCTTGGATATAGTGACAGAAAGCTGGCACGACAACAGGCTTGTATCGGCAGCAGAAGCTAGACGGGCCAGTGCGAGAGTGAGAGTATCCAGACCGCCTGAGGCCGAAAAACTCTCCTGAACACAGGCTGCAGAAACGTGTTAAAAGTGATTAACATACATTCATAAATATATTCATTCAAATGTTGGTGTCAATGTTGATGGTTTACATAAACATTGACTCTTTTACTTACAGTTGTTGGCAACCGTCATTGCTATGAAAGAACATATGGGTTGAAAAATCTCTGTGCGTGGCAGCGCAATCTGCTGAAGCCACACTTTTATTACAGGAAAGGCTGCTACACAAATACGCTGACCCTCCTCTGGAAGACAAAAGAAACAACTCCAGATATAAACATCTCGTGGTTTTGACTTGAGAAAAGGGGAAATGAAAATATCTATATTTTGTGGGTAACTTTTACCCCACTCTGAGAATTTATATTATATTTATATATTTTTTAAACATATAATAATGTTTGCTGTTTAAAATTAGATAAAATGCATAGAATATGACCATCTTGTGTCAACTTTAGTAAATAAAAAGCATAATGTTGCTGTTTCAGAGAAGCATGCCATCATCTTTATGCGTATAGAATCTGAAAAAGCACACAGTTCAAACTATTAATGGTTTTATTTTTGCTCTAAATAGCCTTTGTTTATTTAAAGTTTATCAGTTTGTAGATTTTTTTATTTACCCGAAACATTAAGCCCTGCTAATGTTTCAAGCACAGACGATTGATGTTTTTTTTTAGGGGCAAACTGAGATTTATTGGGGCATTTTTTACCTTTGAAAGCAATTGTCTGGAAGGCATCAATGTTTATCATATATTAACTGCTTAGTACAAAACACGAATACACAGATGACAATACCATTCTGAGGGTTGTTGACACATCCACAGAGAGCACTAGACACAGATGCCCAAAGCTGGAATGTTTGAGTGGCATTAGCAGCTCTCAAAGAAGCCCCTGCGGAGAGAGGGGAAGTGGTCCTGCAAAAAAGCTTACTGTTAAACGTATCTGTTAATCTTATATAAGTAAGGTTTTTTAAAAAGCATTAAAGGAGTAATTATGTTAACTTGAAATGAGTGATGATGTCTATAATGTTTAGAATTGCAAAGTACCTGAAGAGGTCGAGTAGTATATCAAGGCAGCTGGTGGTTTGGCTTAAAGTCTGTCCCGATTCTGCAACAGCACAGACAGAGAGATTAAAAAACTACTGTACATTTGATGAGATTTCAACTTAAAAAAACTATAGAACATGTCATGTTAACTGACAGAAAAACGTGTACGTAAATAGGACCACCAATTATATAGCTTTAAATCATTATGTCAGTTGATGTGTCTGGATCTTACTGTTGTTGGCTACCAACACAGACAGCAGATACACAGACACTCTCTTCTGTGTCAGCGGGATGTCTTCCTCCACCAACAATGAGGCAAGGTCTGCAAATGTCTCCTTTCTGCACAGAGAATTCTTGCAATACACTACAGGAAGGAAAGATACATAACATATTATCAAAATGTTAAAAGGTGATATACTCTAAAACAACTTGCACTTGAAAAAACAGTAACACAATTGCTCATTCAAACACACACACGCACACGCCTACCATTGGCCTCTGCTAATGTGCCGAGTGTAAAGAGTGCAGTCTCCTTAACATCTGAACGAACAATACTGGATTTGGAGAGGTTGTACACAAATGCTACACCTCCCATTTCTCTCAGCAGGTCCACATTATCCTCTGAAATAATAAAAATGTTTTTTTGTCATACAGTGGATATGTATCATGTCAAAGAGTTATGGTCAATATGTAAATGAGTCACTGACTTAAATGACAAGAAAATATGTGACACAAAAAAATAAGATCGAGGGAGATGGTAAGTGTGTAAACGACATGGTTCAGAGGAAGGACAATGATATGTATTTGTCATTGATAGTTTACCTCTTTTTTCACAGATAGAGTGAATGGTGAGAAGAGCTTGTTTCTGCAAATCGGGACTTTTCATCTGAAACTTCAGACACTCAAGCAGCAAACTGAGATCTGTCCTTACGGCTGAAAGCAAAACGATTACATCAGCGAGACTTTGTAAACCAGACAGACATGAATATGTAAACGTATACGCAAATTCATCAACTTAATGACTTACTGTTACGGTTGCTGGTGCAAACCACTGTAGGCCTACTATCCATTTCCCTGTGGAAACGACTCAGTTGTTGTGAAGCCATCAACAACGCTTAAATACCACCAAGGTAACAATATGGCTAACCTTATATTTCACGTTTATCCCCTGTTAATCATCACAACAAACTCAGGCCAATCTAGCGTTATTTGCGATAAAAATAGGAACTGCTATTTCATACCGGCAAGCTAGCTAATCAAGCTAACAAAGTAAATAGTATAGCTAACTTTAACGTGTGGGATGACAGCCGCTCTTTCAGAGTAACATTTTTCTTCACGCTTTTGTTCAAGCATTTGCTCCAAAAGTAACGTCAGCTAAACATGACACCCACTTACACACAATTAAATAAATTAAGGTGACAACATATTAGCGTTAGCCTTATTGCCAATGTTAGCAACCGTTGGAGATGAACGTTAGCAAATCGCGTTCCCATAGTAACAACCACGCTAGTAAATGTGAAAGGTCAGATGGGGCCTTATATACATGGGTAGGCCCAGCGCGGCGCTTGGTAGGCCTCAGTTGTGTAAGAAAATGTTTAGAACATGTTATAAAGGCTCTTTTACATGGGTAGGCCCCAGCTATGTAAGAAAATGTTTAGAACATGTTATAAAGGCTCTTTGCTTGTTGTTCACTAATGTATGTAAATGCTTTCTCATCAAAAATCGTACAAAAAAATGCGTTACGTAGTCTTTGAGATTTTCCGTTGCTTTATTATATTATTATTATATTATATTATTTGTATTATATTAGTTTACATTCAAATATATGCAATGATCATAGACTGTATAAAAAAATGACCCTGTTAAGTCGAGCCAAAGATTGTCCATTTCGATTGCTTTTTCTCCTTTCCTTTCCTCTCCGACCTGCGTCTGATGCCTACGTCAGACGTTGAGTGACATCGCCGTCATGTAAGGAGTTTTCAATCGACATCGATTCATGTGTACATTTTACAAGTTTGTAAGTATTCATTCAATTTCGTTTTTATTCATCGTACTTTCCACATGCAGCAGATCAATATGTGTTTGTTTAACTCAAGTATAAGCTTTGTTACAACGTTAGTCGCTGATATGTTAAAGATAGCCAAGCTAGCCAGCTAGCTCGCTTAATGTTTCTATGTTGATAACTTAATGTAATATACCTACATGCATGCACATATTTACCTATAGGAAATGTCATAAAGAGAGGTATGCTGCACCGTATTTGCACCACTCGTTATTGCACCTTGAGTATGATGTTACTTTAAGCCGGGCTGACACAGAACATCTAGCTTGCTATCTAGTGTAAGGTTAGCTCCCTGATTATCAACACTCTTTCACTCACTTTTTAATTTCATTTCCCCCTCCACATAGACATCGAGGTGAATACAAAGTGGCAGTGTCATTAGAGATGTCTGGCCGTGTGTGTGCCAGCATCGTACAACGAGCTTCAAGCTACACATTGACACTTTCCTCTACTGCACAATTCCAGGTGTGTACCCTGATTTACTTTTTAACTAAATATTTCATTTTTGAAATCATAAAAAAATTGTTGTTTTGTTTATTTAGTACACTAACCTCCCTAGCATTTCTCTCTTCTCAGCCTCGAGCAGCAAATATATGTCACTTCTCCTCCTGGATGAACTCCAGAGTCAAGTCAGGCATCTCAGGTGAGGACTCAGGAAGTTGGTCTCTCAGTGGGCGCCACCTCTCAACTCGCCAGGACCTCGACTTCCAGCTCAACCAGGTCCAAATCAACAGCATCCTGCGATCCAATGAGCAGGTATTGGATTTTATAAACTCTGGGACTTGCAATATGTAACTAAGCATGTTGTGAGGTCATCGTAGTATGACATGCTTTATGTTTTCATTCAAATTATAATATCAGTACTACATATTGAATACATTTGCAGTTATATATAACCATGTACATGTGTGTATGTGCGTCTGTGTTTCAGACTGTCAGCGTGCCAGAGTTTGATGGCAGGGGTCTCAGTGCTGTCAGAAAGTTTGAGAGCAACCAGCTGCCTGCTAACACACCTAATGAGGACCGTCGTAGTTCAGCCACATGCTTACAGGTATGCATGTTCTCCCCTCATTCTGCAATCCAATCCACTGCCCTACTTTCGCTTCTTGTAAACTTTAATGGAGTATTCTGTATCTCCTCCAGTCAAAGGGCATGCTGTTTGGAGTGTTTGACGGCCACGGGGGGTGGGCGTGTGCCCAGGCTGTCAGCGAGCGTCTGCTGTACTACGCTGCAGTTGCAATGATGTCAAAGCAGAGCCTGGAGGAGCTTGAGAACTGCATGGAGAATGAGAGACCTCTTCCTCCCATCTTGCAGTGGTACAAACACCATGCAGACTTCAACTATCGGGAATCTGCGTCCCTCTACCTCGACCACCTCAGAGTCTTCTGGCAAGAATTAATAGAGAGTGAGGAACATGGTGAAGGCATGAGGTAAATCCAAGGCTGTGTATTTCTAACAAACTTTATGCAAGTTCATTTTTTTATCTACAGCTCTTCTAGCCTGTTGTTTTCCTCTTCATTTGTCATTTTACTACCGTTGTGTATAAGTTAAACACTATAATGACTGCACGAATGTCTCTGCTGGTTCATGTTATCATGATAACAAACAATTCAATTTTTTAGTTAATATGGGATTGTTTCAATTGTTTTTGTTGGTAGTAAAACACTTACGTTTTCTACATTGCAAGTGCTTGCTGTTTCATGATGAGTGATGTTCTTCCCCTCTTTCTCTAGTCCTCTGGAAGCGCTAGACTATTCTTTCAAACGGCTCGATGCTGACATTTCCTTGGAGGCTCAAGTCCCCCTTTCCAATGACCTGATGAAAAGCACAGCCATTCAGGTTCCAGCACAAAACCTTCCTTGCTCCTACAATACATTCAAATAAAGCTTTATTATTATGATTTGTATTATTACTGATACACCTGCGCCATCCTCTGTCCAGGTTGCGTTTGCTGGTTCCACCGCCTGTGTGGCTCATGTTGGCACAGACGGGATCCACGTGGCAAACTCTGGTGACTGCAGAGCAGTCCTGGGCGTGCTGGAGGAGGACGGATCATGGAGTGCTCTGCCCCTTACCCGGGACCACAACTCACAGAACCAGGCTGAGATGGAGCGGATCAGGTCCCTGCACCCCCCCTCAGAGAGAGACACAGTGGTCACAGAGGACAGACTGCTGGGGGTGAGAGTTTATAAAATGTAACCGTGAGTTTTTAAAATAAACCACAGGTCCTAAGCTGTTATTTTGCTCTCAGGTTCTGATGCCCCTTCGTGCCTTTGGTGACGTCAGATTCAAGTGGAGCCATGAGCTGCAGCAGAGTGTTTTAGCCAGCTTAGAGTCCAGAGTGGACCTGGACTCTCTGAACCTGTACCAGTACACTCCGCCTAACTACCTAACTCCACCCTATCTGGATGTGGCCCCTGAAATAACCCATCACAAGCTGAGACCTCAGGACCGCTTCCTGATCCTCGGCAGCGACGGGCTGTGGGACGAGTTGGGGAACGAGGAGGCGGTACGGCTCGTTGGAGAGCATCTCAGTGGGATTCACCTTCAGGTGTGGAGTCAAAGTCACTTGTGTTTATGTTCCCCTGATTCACAGCAGACAACCTACACCTTAAACTTCACAATTATTTGATATATGTTTTGATCCTCTTAACTTATTCTGTTTCTAATAGTGTTAACTTGGTTAGTTATTTCAACAACCTTTTGACCTAGACAAGATATAACATCATTATACACTGACTGTGACGAACTGTTCAATACAATCTGATGAATAAAAAATACTGAAATGTAAACACTTTTCATTGACCGCAGTAATGCTAAGATAATCATGGTTTTCTTTGACTCGGAAAAAACTATAAAGCCCAGACTCTGAATCATCTAAAACCTGTTAATATAATTACAAAACTTTAAAAGGACATTTGATGAAGGGAAAAGAATATATGGAAACAAGGCTGACAAATCAACACTAGTTTCTAACTGTTGTTTCTTTATTCCAGGCTCCTGTTTCTCCATCTGAGAAGCAGATGCAGTTGGGTGAAATGCATGAACTCTTGCAGAAGCGTCAGGCCCGCGCCTCCCCCGCTTTAGACACCAACGCTGCGACACACCTCATCAGACACGCTCTGGGCACCGGGGAGTACGGAGAGCTGTGCCAGGAGAGGCTGGCCTTGATGCTGTCTCTGCCGGAGGACCTAGCGAGAATGTACAGGGACGATATCACCGCTACTGTCGTGTATCTGAACTCTGACCTGGCCAGACCTCAGCACAGCTAACACAAGGTTTTCTACAGTACTGTACGGAGAGGAACAGCATATCACATTCAGCTCTGTTCATCTCATAGTAAACATTTCCTCTAAACGGTTTCCTGGATATTTGGGAGAAAAAGGATTATATCACAACCTGTTGCATACATTGGTTGGTGACATAGCTAAGATAAATATAATTGGAGCATTTATAAGGTCAGAATACAGACAGAAACATCTTTTGATCCCTCAGTGTATTTATGATGGACATTTTATAGGAAAAACCTGAGTTGTAGTCAAAAGTCAAAATGATACAGAATAATGCAGACACTCACTTTGGTCCCAGTCAGACGTTGTTTCTATTTAGTTTGCTTCACACAATCCGTCTGTGAACTTTTTGTTCTCTCTTTTCTATATTTAATCAATGTAAACCGTGAAGTATTGTTTTAATGTTCAGTGTGAATGTACAGTCTTCAGTTTGATTATTAGCTGTTATTAAGTTAACACTCCAGGTTTTTCATATTAAACAATTACAAACTTTTTATCCTTTGCTTCGTGTGTTTTTAATCCCAGACATTTAGATTGCAAAGTGAACACAATGAAATGAAATTCAGAAGCCCAACATTTAGCATATTTTAGAGTTTAACACCCAAAGCTCTGTGGGGAAACTCAGTTTTCAAAATAAAGTGGGCTAACATGTAATTGTTGAGTGTCACAGGAGACAATCTGATCTTGTGTTATGTCAACACCGCTCCTCTCAGAGAAAGGTACATCACTTCCCAAAAGGTGAGAGTGGAGTGCATAAACACACACCTGCATGACTGACTGACTGACTGACTGAGGTCACCTTTACCTTCTTGGTTTTTCACCAACATTTCACTGATAAAATCAAACAATCACTCCGTTGGCACCATTGGGAGCAAGGTAGGCGCATTACTGTTGCCAGCAGCAGCTAGTAGAACAATACTGATAGCAGAGAGAGTGGAAGATGATACATGAATGGTACTGACTGTTTAACTCTGAAGGTGAGTAAACGCCACAGAGCTGGCAGGCTGCCATTGGAACAAAGCAGCAGAGCCAGCGCAATGACAGAGGCAAGATCTGGAGGATCTCTACACTAAAGGAGAGGATGACCAACAAAAGGGATTTAAGTCTGCTCTTTTTGCTGTGCCAAGTCCAGGTGAGTGTTACAGGCTGGACTGTTGAAGTTTTCAGTTTTCTTCCGTTTAACAGTTTGTGTGGTGACTGTCTTACTATAACTCGTAAATTCGTCCTGCAGTCAGAAAACTGTCTTTATTGCTTAGCTCACCTGTAGGTCATTTTAAATGTATAATGTTTATTTTTGTTTGTTGCTATATATATTTATGTGTATTCATTTATTGTTGAAAAGATATTTCCTCTGAATTAACTAATCTAAGTGTGTTTTTCTCTTTTGAAAAGCAAAATATACAGTATAGTCATATTCTATAATAATGCCCTCTTTATTGAATATGTATATGAATCATTTAAGCATTATAATATTATAAAATGTTACAGTGTGTGGTGATTTATTTAAATTTGCCTCTTTCTTTTTTTTATCCTTCAGTGTTCTGCCTTTCTGGCTGCAACAGAATTGTCGCCATGTTGCTTAAACAACAGAATCAACTCCTCCAATAATGAAATCACAAGAAGCGCAAAGCTAGAGGTAAACTTACAGAACATATTGTTATGTGTAGCTTGTTTTATCTGACTTGACGTGGTGACTCTGCTTCAAACAGAATAACTCTGAACTGGTCCTGGAGCAGCTCCCCACCATTCAGTTTGCACGTGTGTCTGGCTGTTTGAAACGTAAGAAGAGAGAGTGGGTTATTCCAGCTATTCACTTTCCAGAAAATGAAAGGGGGTCATACCCCAAATTGATGGTGAAGGTAACTAAAGGAGTATTCAGTAATTGAATTGCTTTGAATGCACTTTTAAACAGTCATGGCGGAAACATTTGTATATCATTGTGCTTTAGATCAAGTCAAACAATGATGAAAAGGTGGCGATAACCTACAGAATCACAGGACCAGGGGCTGACCACCCCCCCGAGGGTATCTTTACTGTCGACCGGCGATCCGGGGTGCTGTATGTGACGCAGCCCCTGGACAGGGAGAGTACAGCCAAATACACTGTGAGTCAAACGAAAGAAGGCATAATCTCACTTTCTACAGTTACACTATTTGTTTATCCCCAAGCACAATGACTGCTATGAATGTAAATGGTGTGTGTTACAGCTGTGGGCCCATGCACTGAATGAGGGTGTAAAGGTTGAGGAGCCCATGGAGCTCATTATCCACGTCATTGACCAGAATGACAACGCTCCAGCATTTACTCAAAACCCTTTCTATGGCAGAGTGAGTGAAAGCGCGAACACCGGTGAGACAAGGATTCAACTAACTCTACTTCAATACTGAAATGCTCAGTTTCAACTAACTCTATTTCAATACTGAAATGCTCATTTGAATTCCTAATAGACAATGTTGTATTGTTGTCTTCAACAGGTGAGTCTGTCATAAAGGTTGTAGCAGTGGATAAAGATGACCCACAGACAAACAATGCTATGGTTAGATACAGTATAAAGGCTCAGATGCCCACAGAGGACATGTTTGCCATAAACCCAGTGAGTGGGTTGATTAGGGTAAAAGCAGGCGTAGGCCTACTGGACAGAGAGGTAATATAATCACTACACTTCTATTTATAATACTTTCTCCTTCCTCACTTAACTCTCGTTCCTGTTTCAGACTCAACCAGAATACAAGCTGCTCATTCAAGCAGCTGATATGGAGGGGGAGGGGCTAAGAACCACCTGCACTGTCATCATTACTGTCACTGACAGCAACGATAATGCTCCACAGTTCACCGTCACATCTGTGAGTCAAAGATGCCCAAACACTTCATAATAATGTTGAAATAAGTTGAGTCTATAAACGCATTTAACACTGTTTCATGCTTTAACCCCAGGTATCAACATCAGTCCCTGAGAATGAGGCTGGAGTGGAGGTTGTAAGACTAAAGGCCACTGACAAGGATGAGTTAGGATCTCCAAACGCCAACACCATATACTCAATAATCAAAGGCAACGAGAGGGGAGACTTTAACATCACCACAGGCTCCAGTAAAATGGAGGGAATCATCAAAACAGCCCAGGTCTTTTTTTTATTCAGGAATCTTGTTGTTTCTTTTTACATGCAGACTACTTCATCCTTCTTTCCTTATCTCCATCCTCTCCAAGGAGCTGGATTTTGAGAGCGTTCCTGTCTTTACTCTGCTGGTGGTGGTGACCAATGAGGTGCCGTTTTCTGGACGGGTGTCAACCTCGACAGCCACAGTGACTGTTGCAGTGTTGGACAAAAACGAGCCTCCTGTTTTCAGGCCAGCAGAGATTTATGTAAGCATCTCAGAGGATGAGAAAACAGGGAGTTCTGTGGCTGACCTCAAAGCAAAGGACGAAGACACAGCTAGGAAACAGAGTGTTAGGTATGATAACACACTTCATACATATTGTCGACATCTGGTTGGCCCCAAAATGTGTATATTAAGTGTGGTTAAATGCATTTTTTTTAGATCTAATTAGGTTGTGTCTCTTACTTTTCTGCAGATATAAACTACAGCATGACACTGCGAGGTGGCTGAGTATTGATAAAGACTCAGGATCTGTCAAAGTTAAAAGCAACATGGACAGAGAATCACACTACGTCACAGACAGCAAATACACAGTCCTAGTTTTGGCTTACGACAATGGTACATCTATGTTTGGTCTTAACTGACAAAACTCACATCATCTTCTTTCCAACTGGCAAAACAATAACACTTCTCCTTTCATTCTCCTAGATACCGTCCCAGCTACAGGGACAGGTACTCTGGTTGTGACTTTATTAGATGTGAATGACCATCGTCCTGTAATCAAGCAGAGGAGAGCCAGTCTGTGCAATATTGACCCTTTTCCTGCCCTGCTGGATATCATAGATGTGGACGGACCTGGTCATGCTGGGCCCTTTACTGTGGAGCTTCAAGGAGAGCACAGAATCAACTGGACTATCAGCACCAATTCCACAAGTAAAAGCTCATTACTGTAGTTCAAAAATGTAGAAGTTGAATTTTAAAGGTCCCCTATTATACTGTTTTTCATCAATATATTGTAGGTCTCAGATATATACAAAACATGTCTCTGAAGTGTTTGGCTAGAAATACCAAACAGATCATTGCAGCATCCCATAGAACCCTCTGTTTCAGCCCTGTTTCAAAAGTGCTGATTCTCTATCTGTTACTTTAGATGAAAATAAGGAGCCCCTCCCCACGCCCCTCTGAGAGATATTTGGTTAAAAAGAACACAATGGTGCTCTAGGAGCAGATTCAGGTGATAAGGTGTGGGGGGGGGGGTTATCTTGGTTGGTGATTGGCTAATGGTTACACAAGCCAAAAAAATATCGTTATGACATCATAAAGTGGCCAAAATCTGATCAGCTCATTTTCAGACAGGTTTTTATATATACAGAGGGGACACATGTTGATGTATAAAAGAAATGAAAAAGTGGATTTTGCTTAATAAAGACTCTTCAAGAATAACTGCGTCTTGTCTCCCCTTTCAGACAGTGTGGCAGCCCTGGCTCCCAAACGGGATTTGCCCCCTGGAGACTATAGTGTGCTGATGCGTATTTATGATGTCGGCATGATCTACCAAGACAGCGCCCTGGATGTAGAAGTGTGCCAGTGTCAAGGCGCTGTCTCTACCTGCTTCATCCCGCGCTCTGCCCCTCATCTGCACGGCTCATCTCTCGTAACATCAGTTCTGGGAACAGTTTTCGGTCTTCTGCGTATGTAGCAGGATTGTTTTATTCACTTGGTATCCTGATTTGTTTTGGTTTATTTGTACTGACTTATTTTGTTTTTGTTGACCACAGTGCTGCTCTTGCTGCTGCTGCTGTTGCTGAAAAGAAGGAGGAGGTCAGAAAAGGATTTTCCTCTCCTTGAAGATGTACCCAGGGACCAAATCTTCTGCTACAATGAGGAGGGGGGAGGTGAAGAGGACCGGGTAGGAGCAGGACGTTTAAATACAAGTTTAAAAGATAGTGGCACTGTCAGTTGTCTAAGGCAGGAGGACTAGAGAGATTCATGACCTACAGCACCAGATCATCTAGTAAAGGGATTCATTTTGGCCAAAGGTTTGCAGAGAGTTAAGTGATCCAATGACTAACAGAGGTGAAGGGCTAACTGGTTGGTGGAAGAGGAACAAAACAGGTGAAAGTTAGAGGATATTTCATGTTTGTAACTGCAGTTAAAACAGAGAAAGAGGGGGCAAATCAGAACAGTATGCAGACAGACTGTGCATTACATTACATTACCCTCCCCTGATGTGAAACGCTGACTCATGCTTAAGTCAGGAAAAAATTGTCTCGAGGCTGCTCCATATTATTAATCTCTTTAATCTCAATCTTTCATTTTAGAAAATGATTGAATTAATTTTTCTCTTTAGGAGTATGACCTGAGTCAGCTCCTCAGAGGCCTGGATGATCGTCCTGAAGTCTTCTGCTCTGATGTGTTCCCTGCTGTCCAGAGACCCCCATCCTACCGCCTACAACTCCACGACAACGAAGAGATTTTCCATTTAATTGAGGATGTGAGTGATGTTGAATTTTATACCAGAATATCTGTGGTATAGGACATTGTATCATTGCAATATTTCTTTGTGATTGCTACTCAAACTCTCTGTATGTGATGCGTTTCCCTGGTTTCCCCTACAGAACGTGCATGCTGCCGACAGTGACCCCACAGCGCCTCCCTATGACTCTCTCCTGGTGTTCGACTACGAGGGTGTCGGCTCAGACGCAGGTTCGCTCAGTTCAGTCGACTCCTCGGATGAGGATGAGGAGCAGGACTTTCAGAGCCTGAGCCTGTGGGGGCCGCCCTTCAGCATGCTGGCTGACCTGTACACGGGGGGGGTGGACGACGACGCAGAAACACTGCCAGGAGTAACAGAATGGGTCTGACAGAGATCTTATATTATTTGTCCATCTGCCAGAGGTCCTCACAGTGATGTCTTTCTGTTGCCTTCTGGGGCCTTTTGGATGAGATGCTCACGTTCTGTTAATGATTTATTCTTAGTAGGGCTGCTCGATTATGGCAAAAATCATAATCTCGATTATTTGGGTCAATAATTGATATCACGATTCTTAAAAACCATTATCCATTTATTTGAAAACATCAATCTTTTGGAGAAAAAAATGTGAACAGTTTGTTTTTAACAGTTGATTACCCTGAACTTTAGGTATAATTCAACTGAAAAACCAAACAAAAAAAAGAAAAAGTAATAATAATAATACAAAAATAATCGTTTTATTTCGATTACGTTGCTTTCGCAATCGTTGCAAGCCATAATCTTAGCGCTCGTGGCTTTGTTTAATGCAGAAAATCTACTGGTAGACAATGACATTTAAAACGATATCATATTTAATAGAATTTGTTCTGAGCCTTTGTTGATGTTGTGACACTGTTCAAACTACACCTCAGATATTTTGACTATATTATAGTTACATTTGTGCTTTAGTCAACTTTTGTTTATCAATTATTATTAATTCATTTAATTTTTCCAATGCACTTTGCTATTGCTCTGCCAGAATAGATCAGGCTACAAAAACCAATATCATATATCTAATCCTGTTTTTCTTTTCAATTTCTTTTTAAAAGATGAAGTTACTTTTACCCTCATCGTATCCTGTTCTTACACGTTTTATGATTAAGTTAAAAACAATTAAAGTTTGTTATCATTTAAAAAAAAAATGTATTACATAAAACAAATTATATCATGCTATTTGAATAAAGAGGCTTAGTTGCAGAATGTTATGAAGAGTTGTTTTATTGAAAGTAATGTAAAAATGGACAATATTTAAGGTAATGTAGCAGAGTTCTGTGTGTAGAGCAGGACAATGGTGGAAGAGCTCATAGAGACAACACTTACATTAGACTCCATGACATAGAATGATGCAATGATATTTAAAACAATTAATTGATTGGTGTGTAGCCTGATTGCTGGATGATTGAATTCATTTCTCTATTTTTTCATTTAAATTTCACATTTATTCGTACATCTGAGGAGTTGAGTTTCTATAGAGTGGTATGTATTCTTGGCTATTAAGACACAAAGAAAAATCCTACCCAGTTTCTAAAATGAAACCAGTCCTCCGCTGTCACAGTAAACTTTGTCTACACGCTGATAAGCTCTTGACCAGTGAGCTCCCTGTGTCATTTCCTCAATAGTGGACTTTAACCGGTCCTTATCGACACACTCCCGTGAACTAACCCCTGGATCAGCTGCACTACACTGAGGAATAACAGCGGCGAGAAAATGATCTGTTTAAATGTTTCTTATTTCAGCTAGAAGACATATTCTATTCTATATGAGGGCATGTGGATGAATGAGTGGAAGCTGTACAACATTTGTGGAAGGTAAGAAGCTACATGGATAGAAATCAAGAGTAAAAACTGAACAAAGGTGTGTTGGCTGACTGATTACTTTTAGCAACCATTTGTTTTCCTATAAGTTAACCTCTCCCTCGCAACAGATGACGCAGAACATGTTCCAGGAGGGGTTGTACCAGGTGTTTTTTAAGGAGACACCCTTAACCCACCCACCGACCCCGGCTACCAATCACATCGAGCTACTTAACGGCAGGATTCATCGCTGGTTTGGGACGGTGGTTAATACCAGACTATTAGTCACTGGGGTGAGATTCTATCATGTGCTTGTCGAAACCATTAGTATGTTTGATCTATTAAACTGTCGGCCTGCTTCATACCATGTACTTCCTTCAGGTGGTGCAGATCCTCAGTGCCTTATCTTGCATACTGGCCACAGTCACCCATGCATGTGTCAGCTACAACTGCTCTGTATCCATGACAACACCTGTGTGGTCAAGCCTGTTTGTGAGTCCACATCTGCTTCGGCTGATATAAACTCAGACAGAGAGAGAGTCAAATACTGGGTCATAACTGTGTGTGTTGTTACAGTATGTGGCTTCTGGGTGTCTGGCAATGGAGGTTCAGAGGAAGGCTGATAAATTAAAGGTTAATATTACGTTTTATGATTTAAAATGTCAGTTTTTCAGCTGCCTCGTCTCATTGTGCATTGTGAATCCTGAACAGATCATCGCTCTGATGGGTCTGAACCTCTTTAGTCTGGTGTTTGGCTTCTCTACTCTCCTCGCATCCGGCCTCAGCTCCACACAGCATGTCGCACTCAACTCCAACCAACAGGTACATTTATGTAGCATGGGCACTGTATAAAGATCATTCTGGCTTTTTTAAGGTCACCTATTATTCAAAATCCACTTTTTCACATCTTTTATACATCAACATGTGTCCCCTCTGTGTAAAGAGATTCTAAAAGTTACAGGAAAAAAGATTCTCTCTCTTTTTGTCCTGATCCATTCATATAAAAACCTGTCTGAAAATGAGCTGATCAGAATTTGGCCTCTTTATGATGTCATAACGTTTTTTTGGGTTGTGTAACCGTTAGCCAATAAACAACCAAGGTAACTCTCCACATTTCTCCAAATAGCGCATTGGTTCATATGTTGCAAAGGGAAGCTCCATAGCGTTTGCTATACAGTGTCTTTTGGCGTCAGTCTACATCCTTTTCCTGTCGCTGAGAGGCCTGCGTCGCTACAGTCCCAATATTCAGGCCTACAGCCGCATCTCACAGGTAAATATTGCAGGGTATGAGTAATAGAATAACATGAGCATAAAAAAGGGATGTGTTCAACATTAACTTGGATGCTTTGTTTTGGTCATTACAAATTCAGTTAAACACTACAGTTTAACTCTGTCTGCCGATTGGCAGTGATGATGACATAAATATTGTTGGATTTAAAGGGGTCTGAATTGTATTTTTTTTCTGCTCAGGATCCAGATGAAACCAATGGGCCACTACTGGAAAATGTGGAATTCAGTCTGTGAAACTGAAAGACCTGAAACGAAACACTCCTGCCGCAATGTTTTTGTAAACTCAGTTACTGTTGTTGATCAGGGTCTGTATGGCTGGTATGAATAGGTTGTGCAATGTGATTGTGTTGTGAGGAAATTGTATTAGATATTGTGAAATCATACCGTGTCACCTTACAGAGGCCTCAGTATCACTTCTCCTTGGGAATCCCACAAAAATAAATGATTAACTTGTCAATAGCAAAGATTAAACCTACAAAAACAGAACATGTTAACAAATAAAGGGTGTATATAAAACACAGTAATGATGACATTCAATTAAATAAAGTAGATGCATGTTTTTACAGCTGAGCTATCATAATCTTACATTGTCAAAACTGATTATCGTTTTTCACAGACAGTGCTCTGTGTTCAACACTAGAGGGCAGCATTGCCTGAGATTTGTCATGTTGTGCAGTGTGTGATTAACTTCCTCTGTTTAGTGTAACAATAGATGAGGAAACTTCGTAACAAGTAAGACTTGTCTGCTGCACATGTTGATATATTGGAGAGGAAACAAACGTTGCTGCAATGATTTAACTATAAACTCTTCGACCACACTTGGTCTTTCTCAAGTGAATTCACTGTTTTTGATCTGATGATCATTGAGAGTAAATAAATATGCTGTTTTACTAAATCTGCATTGATCTGTTTGATTAGACTAGTCTTGATTTCGACATTCACTTTTACCCTGGCCTCGGCTTAAACCATAAAACCAAATACCAGCCCTAAGACTGCCCCTTAGCAGTCTTGACAAAATGTCATAATGTTGCAAAAATGTCCTGACTTTTATGGCTTGAAACTGAAGCTGGTCCTCACAAAGATAGTCCTAAGGTTCATAGAGTACAGACAGAGTCAAGGGTGTGGTGTGTGTGCGAGTTTTGCAGTGATGGAGGGTTTCATTAAGGATAAAGCAAGGTCATACACCACTCTCATAGTAAGCGCACACACATCCACCCACCCACACACAAACAGACTTGTAGGAGAAAAAAGAAATCACTGAGGAACGAGTTTCTCACGGCATGTCTGGCTAACAGCTTCCAGCTGTTGCCTGGTTGGGAGAGCTGCTATGGGAACACACCGAGTACAAAGAAAACCATGGGATTCATTGGTAAATGGACACAGAAGGAGAATAAAAGAAAGCAGCAGGATGACGAGTAGGGTGTCCAGACAAACACTGACATCTGACTCCTCTGATAGAAACCACTTTTCTGTGTGATATCAAAACTACTGTGTGTTTGTCATCTGTGTATCTGGTGTTTCATGGTATTAGCGTACATGTTGAGTTGTAGAAACAATCCATTTGTTTAGATGTCTGCATTTCCTGCCAGTACACTTTAATCATGGTTCAATGCTGCATTAACACAGGGAAAAAAATTGCACAATGTGACCAGAGGTAGAAGCCAAACACAGTGGCCTGCAAATCAAAAGCTACACGTGCGACATAAAGCCCGCCTATGCATCCGGGCAGCTGTTTAATCTCGAGGTTGGGTGGTGAGTAATATCTTTTGTCTCTGGAGTATATCTTCCTTCTGGCTCCACAGGAAATCCTTCTGGCCCAGTTGGAGTGTAGAGGGAAGTGGCCGAGGCCTGGATGTGATGACAGAAGAGTGAGTGTGTCCGGGGGAGAGGAAGTGGTGAGTACATGAGGGGATCCCCTTTGATAAGTCACACTGATAGTCGACCGTTCAACAGAATGTTTCTGATCTGAGACCCCTTGTAGTGAGTCAATGTCTAAATATCGTCATGATTTTAATTTCTGAATGAAAGAGAGGGAAAAAAACAGACAAAGGCGTAATCTTGAGAACATTCATCAATAATTTATTTTTCTTACTCTCAAGAACCACCACTGCTTCTCATCTTGAAAATTCATCATCAATTTCCAACAACACAGTTTTGAAAAATGTAAAGTTACTATACAAATTTTTAATAGAAAAAAGAATAAATTAACTGTGGAACTCAGTTATTTTTTTGATCAATTCCACATTTTTTCTACAACACCTTTAATGCATTGTTACAGTTGAACAGAACTGATAAGATCAGGTTACATGCTCTATTGTCTGGTAGCCGAAGTGATCTACTATTAAACTGTCTGTTCAAATAAGCTTCATTTTGCACATCTGGTAGTTGAATCTATTGATAATAATGAAGATGCCTAGATCCTACGTGACGAAGCAGTAACTGGTCATTTTGTAGCACCTGAAGTGGTTGTTACAATGTCAGAACTAAAAAAAACAAACAATACTGGTTCATATAAAATGGAACATTGTTAAAACAATGAATGTGAATGTTAAAACCCCCCACAAAACCTTACAGTGCCCCTCCGTACATACAGGAAAAGACTGATAAAAGAGTTAGTTCATTTTACAAAAAAACTCATACATTTCATGGAGCACAGACAATATGGTGTGTTTGGAGCTACAGAGGGACGGGACGTCACACTTTTTCACATCGGGCTCAGAGATTACCACAAGGTCAAGATGGGACTTTCTGCGGGGGTGCGAGGAAACACTATGGAGCAAGACGTGCTAATGTTAGCGTACGGAAGTCGGATGCTGGATATCTTTGGGGTCTTTATTTGTAAGTGGATCTGCAGGGCATGCATGGGAGCGTGTCTTCAGCACACAGAAAGTGAGCCAAGACTTACTAACTTGTCCTCTAAAGGTGACTCGGAAACACTAGAGTAATTCATTTCTAAAGGATGGTGTGCTGGTTCCAGCCCTGGGTAAAGACTGACCAGGCATGGGTGAGCAACTCTTGGAGAACCAACCATGCAGGGAATGGGCTTAACCTTATTTAAATAGTCTTTAAAGTGGCAGATTACAACAGCTGTTGTCAGTGCATAAAGGGAACACAAGACTACGATGGACACGGTAAAATGCCTACCAGTCCTCCCACACCTTTAAACATGTAACACCATTAATCCATTAAAATGTAAGACAACGCGCTCAACTCACAATTAGACTTCGAAGACTGGTTGCTGGATCCTCAATGTAGAGGATAGAAAAGAAAAGACTATGAAAGCCAACAAATTTGACTTTTTAATATTATCACACCAATGTTACTGAAGAATTCATTTGGCAACATTAACTAGATGATATTGTAGTGCTGTTTTAGTCTTTCCTCTTCGACACCATTTATGTCCAATTTTTTATATCACTGACAAGTAGAATCTGTCATAATCTTAATAAAATTAACATCTGATTTATTCAGATTTTGTGCAACAATAAAACAGTATCTCTTAGCAAAGACTTTGGCAAGGGGAAGGAGGGGGACATTTAGATACAGTTAAAACATGCAGAGCTCTACTTCTTTCGTACAAAACCAGATGTGCTTTTCTAACCCTGTTCTGAATATCTGATTGTGGATTGGTGAGAACATAATTATCTCCATTTGAGAAGGTTAAAGAATATTTCCTTTCAGTTCTGGCTATGGCTTCTCTTCTGCCCTGACAGTAGGGTATTTATAATTGTAGACCTGAAATTCATATACTTATTAAAAGAGCACTATCATTTAACACATTGCCCGCAGTTTTAGCTTTTTTTGTTTCCTCTTATGCACTTTGATGCAACTCATTATTACTAATATTGAGAGTGGAAAATGATTGTAGGTCCAGCCCTCATAGACACTGTTAATGTTGTGCTTTTCAAATAATTCCTACTACACGTGATGCCAAATCATAGAGAAGTCTGCTGCTGCTTCATACGATAGCCAAAGACTGGGGCGATTGAAGGAGCGGCTGTTCCAGTGCTGCATTACAGTATAAATGTAAAGCACCAACTTGTTTGGCACTGGTTTACCTGTACTCATGCATCATATGAGGTGTGGTGTTAGCCAGTAGTGAGTTCAGACTGTCTGTGTTCAGTCAGGAGGCTGCAGTCATGCTGAAGAGAGGACAGAAAGAGGAGAAAGCACAGCGCTACAGAAGGGGACTGGCAGACACTCAGCATGGCGACAGAGCCAAGACCAACAAAGAAGAAACAGTCGTGATAAAAAAAGATGATTCACTTCAGAGATTTATCACTGAACAGCCTCAATATCAAGTCACTCCAGACAGATGTCAACAGCCAGAAATAACTTACTTTCACGGGTGAAAAGGTGGAACCAACATGTCTGGTTTCTATATTAAAACTTCCAAAATCAAATGGTTCCATAACTGTAAATCGATGTGGCTAATAACACCCTCGAATGCCACTTCACTCTACCCCACCCTTACCCTCTGATCACAATGAACTTTGTGGACCAACATGTAGACAGAAGAATCTTGAAAAGACATTAAATGAACAGGAATGATGAAATCACTGAAATAAGCATAGATCAATGCCAAACCCAATAACCACAACTCCAAATTGTCCCTACGATGCACCAATGATGTTTTGCTCCAAGCATCACAAGGCAGAGAAAACAGCAAAATGCCTGCTTCAGATTCACACCAGTTCATATACTTGTACATGTTTGTTATTGCTATAGTCCTCATCAATATCCCAGATACAGTCCAATAAACCATCCTGATATTGTCACTGTGAATTTACTCTCATACAGTTGACTGGTCACCTTTCTGCATGGGCCCTGAGCCCCGGTAGGACCAGTCAACCCAGTACGTTGTCTTTGGTTGTGGGTTGGACTGAGAGGAGTTGAAATTGTTATCTAAATGTGAGTTAATCCAGATCTTTTTTGAAAAGTCATCTTCTCTTCTTATAAATATATGGGGACAAACAAACCCAATAGACGAACAACATAAGCGGGAATAATGAAATCCAACACAGTTCATTTGTTACTGGAAATGTTTTTTTAACTGGTGGCTCAAATCCAGCAGGTATCCTCTGATTGGGTGGCAGTGCACTGGAATTAGTTCAGGTCTGGGGGGCCAGAGATGAGATATGAGAACAGATCCAGTTAGGACTGATGTTGGTTCTGTTGAGTTTGAGTTATATGTTTGATATTTTTCTGGGCTCTCCCTTCATGTCTCTCCTTCCCTTATGCCCCATTGCTTGTGTGCTGAGTAAAGGATGTGCTCTGTGGTGCGGTAGGGCAACAGTTCATCAGCTGAGGTGGCACTTCTCATTCTGTCCTGTGAAATCAGCCCCCATCAGAGCCCAAAGTGTGTCCCGGTCCAACTGTTATGGAGGGGCATAATAAAGAGGTGGTGAGATGGATGGAGGGCAGGATTTAAGGAGTAGGGCGGCTCATGTCCAGTCCGCCGGGCCGGGCTTCTGTAGGGCCTTAGGGATGAGGTCATTGGTTGTGGAGGGGTAGTAGTGAGGGACAGTGGAGAGGCAGTGGGAGAGGGCAAAGGGACTTTTCTGGGCCCTTTAGGAAGGTCTCAGACCAGGGTTCCAGGTTTGGCCTTATCGTGTCCGTACCACTGCACATCTGCCAGCTCCGAGCACAGAGGGCTGCTGGGAAAACAGCTGTCACTGAAAGACCTGCAGAGGAACACACACACCAGCATGAGACTGACCTCGGAGGGCAACTTCTAGATACTGTCGTCAACATGGTTTCAAGATTATATCCAGTCTTGCAATTGTTTGATAAAAAGTGTTCTCACATACAGCACATGGTTGAGTTTTACTATTAGTAGATCCTGTAAGGGATTAGCCAGTGTCAGACCACAGAGCAGAGCACATGCAGAGGTCAGATAGAGATACAGCCAAAGAAGGAGTACATGACATATACCGCCACCGTCAAAGAGCAAGACATGGTGGACATTCCCCATTGTCAGCCCCCCACAGGCGATGATGAAAGTGATGTTGCCTAATACGTTATTAATGGGCAACTTCCGATAGATTAAAGTCCGATTGTAAGTAAATTCGCTTCGAGGTTATTTTCTCTCTGTTTTGCTGCTGCTGTGTTTTCTGTAAAGTACACTGTAGGTGGAGACTACAGACAGTACCTCTATGCATCAGAGCTGGGCTGAGGGGGAGACTGACAGACGTCCTCAGTAGGAGAGCTGTCTGCTGTGCCTCTAAACCAGGAGAGAGGACACACACACAAGGAAAGGAGGGTTAGTGCAGACAGAGAGAGACAAGGAAGAAATGACAAATGAGGAAATAAGAGACATTTCCCGTGACGTAAAGAGGACAGGAAAAAAGAGCGAAAAAACAAAGATGCAGTGAGTGAAGTCGAGACTGAAACTGAGTATGAAGAAGGTATAAAATAGAACCCACAATGCCATACAAATCTTCCTTTAGGATTAATTCAACAACAGTGTGAAACAATATCAGCTGACGGATAAAACATGGAGTCAAAGCTCGAGGGGATGTTAGAGTGAAGGTTGTATAAAGATGGAGAGAAAGAAGCTGAGCAGCCAAGATGCAGTTTGTCATGAATTAATTTGGATTCATATTCGGCTTGAAGCATGTTGTCATCCCGGTCAGCTGCTGTATGTGTGTATGTGTGTGTGTGTGTGTGTGTGTGTGTGTGTGTGTGTGTGTGTGTGTGTGTGTGTGTGTGTGTGTTAGTCTGTTTGTGTCTTACCCGCTCTGCCAGTTGAGGATGTGCTGTGGGCTACAGGGGGGTGTGGCTGCGTGTTCGCTGGTGGGCGTCATACTCCTCTGGCTGTGAGGGGATGCAGCTATGGGGAAAACAGACAGTTAGTCATGCTAAGTAACACACAAAATGCAGCGTTGTCAGAGAGACACAGCGGACAAACACACATTGACCAGAGACACATATACACAGAGCAAACACACAATATAGAGGCTACAGTGAGGTGATCGGCAAAGGTATTTCAACTTTGCTCCACATGGGGGGAGGGGTTTAGGGGGATGTGGCTCTAGGGTCACTAGGAACGTGTGGGTCAGGGGTCAACTAACACAACTGTCCCATGGGGAAATAGGCCTCGTTGGCGCAGTAGGCAGCGCGTCAGTCTCATAATCTGAAGGTCGTGAGTTCGAGCCTCACACGGGGCATTAACTTTTCATATTTCCATATTTGATCAACAAAGAAGGTGTGTAAATTAAACTCATAAAGCGCTGTTTGGTACAGACTGATCTAATGCTGTTTGGGCTGATCCAAACGTCCAGATTTCTGCTCACTTGCAGAGCAATCAAGATACCCATGTAACTTTTACATTGTACTTATAGAGGCGGACTGTACCAACTGTATTAATGTGAATGTTATGTGACCAAATTACTCAGCAAATGTTCACAGCTCAAAGCTCACAGCTAATCTAATCTAAACATTGCTGGGGTCTCTTAATCCAATGGTCGTGAGTTCGAGCCTCGCACAGGGCATTCCTTATTCAATCAATTATAAATAACAATAAATAAATATAAAGTTTCTCATTTACATTTCAATAAATTGTAAACTTAATAAAAATACAAAAGTATATATATCAAACAGGTTTAGAGTGTCCATCAAATAAAGGGGGAAACACTTTTTATTACTGAAATGACTCAGCTAGGGTTCTGAGTCTCAGTCAATCTGAAAACATGACCCATGGCCCATCTCATAATCTGAAGGTTTGAGGTTGGAGCCTCGCACAGGTCATTGAGTTTTCACAGCATGAACTTTTTCATTAGAAACTCTTAAAAACAAAATAATTGTTTGTATAAATAACAGGACCAGTGTAAAGCTTTTTTCATAAACACACATTTTTACCCAGATCAGACCGGGTTTAATGTGAACAAATAAGAAGACCCACCTGGTGAGCCCTTGGCGAGTGTGCCGACTCGACTCCCCCGACCATGTCCCAGAGTGCCTTGCTGCGACCCTGTCTCGGAGGACGTAGACCCCGAGTGTGAGTGACTCCTGTCCTTCAGGCTCCCTGAGGACCTCTGGTACCAGCCCCGCAGCTCGTCAGACACCGCGACCCTCCCCCCTCCCCCAGCTGACCCCCGACCCTCTCGCCCCAATGAAGGTGTCCGTACGATCTGAGAGCGCGACGGCGTGAGTCGGCCGCTCCCCTCGCCTCCCTCCTCTCCCCCCCAGGCCTCTTTGTACAGCCCCCCTGCCGTGTAGGAGCTGGAGGTTTTGAACTGGGCCTTGACGCTGTAGTGGCCTTCCTGGTCGTTCTCCAGGCTGCGCACCACCACCGGGTTGGGGCTGCCCTCAACGTACAGCGGGTACTCCTTGATGCGGTACTGGGAGGAGGGCTGGCTCTGGCTGTGGAGGTAGACTCCATGGTGTCCCCCTCCTACCCCGCCTCCACCTGAGCCCCCACCAGTGCCGTTCTTAGCTGCCAGGTTGGGCATGGAGCCGGAGTTAGAGGAACCCAGGTGACCTGCCGACCTGGAGGGAGAAAGAGGGACAATCATTCATCAATCTTAGAAAATAACTGTTAAATTATATATATTTAGTACAATAGCCAAATGTTGTGTAAGGAAACCCTTTTAATTGCATCTGCCCCGCGCCTACCTGTGTCTTTGCCTCTGCCTTTGCCTTGCTTTGGAGGGTGAGTCCTCTCCCAAAGTGGAGTAGTTGGGGTTGCTGCCTGGGGGTCCGCCAGAGGGGTAGTAATGCTCCGAGCTGCTTTGGCTGGTGCAGGATGAGCAGTCGTCCAGTGGGTCCGAGCCATTGGAGTTGCGTCCTGGGACCAGGAAGAATTCCGGGCTACCCAGGGTGCCCAGGGTGTGCGGGTGTGCGTCGGGGTCGGGCACCAACAGTTTGCCCTGAGACTCAAGGCTTGAGCTGCGGTTCCTAAAGTGCTGAGCGAGGCTGTGCAGACGGCTGGGACTGATGTCCACTGACCTGAGAGACACAGAATCACACAGCAGGTTACATACAGGCAATCGGATAGGAAAGATATACAGATTTCATGGAATTACAAATGTTTCAATATATAAATAGATAAAGCCCTGTAACCTCATTCTAGTTGGGGTAGACTTGTCAAAACCAGGCATTTTTAAAGTTCCACATAATCAATAATAGAGCAATCTAAGTCTTGAATAAACAATAAAAGGTATAAATGCTGACCTGGTGGAATGTACGTAGTTGGGGTTCCTGGTCCTCAGGTCCGGGGTCGACGGCATGCTGGACTGAGAGTTCCAGAGAGGGAGGTTCCTGATGGGGCTGCTCTGCAGAGAGTTACACCCCCCCGGATCTGCACTGCCAGAGCTGGGGAAACGCCTGTGACTTGGAAAAGAGGCAAAGAAAATAAGCATTTTTGAAACAAATGTCATTATGTCAGCTTTTACATAAGCAACATATGTATGTCATGCTCTACATTACGTCAACAAACCCTAGATTTATTCTCAAGCTAGATAAGATGAACTCCCTCCCTACCTTGAATGAGACGAGCGTTTCTTGATTTTTTCGTATGGCTCATCCAGTGACGATTCACTCCACATCTTGGGTTTGATGGGTGATTTATCGTAGTCAGGGCGTGAGTAGTGCAGATGTCGCAGGCCATCCAGGGACTGGGGCGGAGGGGGCCGACTGTGAGAGGGAGGTCGAGGGGGGAGGCCCTTATGAGGCGATGCTACTGGAGAGAAGGTGGGAGTACCTGTGACTTGAGGATCATCTGAAATAGAGTAATCGTTGAATTAGGTTTAAGATTATTATTTCATAAAATCATGTAAACAGAAGCCCAATAATCAGTTATTGTAAGAATCTTGCACAGAAATCTGCAGGACAGACTTACCATCATCTAAGACCAGTGCGTCAGACAACGAACTGTCTTCAGAAATGTTGGCCTCTATAGGACAGAGAAAAACACATGAGGTTAAATATTGTACAAATAACCAATCTAAAAGCTGCATGTCTAAATGTTGTTGTTTTTTAAAAAAGCAATTTGTGGCTTTCTATTGCCTCTCTGAACAGTAACTGAGGAGAATATAGTTGTGTGTGTGAGATATAAAGAGATGTGAGGACAGTTTTGATTTCAGTGAATAGGAGTTTATTGGTACCCTCTATGATTAGCGATGCCCTCAGCGTAGGCTTCTTGCCAGAGCGGACCCGGTGCTCATTGATGGAGTTCTCAATTTCCTGGAGCTTCTTCAGTGCGTTCAGATAAGAAGTCTTCCTCTGTTTCTTCAGCTTCTTGCTGCTCACGTGAGGATCGCTGGCAAGACGCCTGGCTGCCTCTGTAATCTGGGACTGAATGGCAAACTCCCGCTCCAAACGCTCCAGCTCCTCTTCCTGGGAAAAGCAAAACACACGAGTGCAAACTCTGAGTGACAAGGGCACAAAGATACTGGATTGGCTCACAGTTTTAGCAACAGAAATCTCAGCACAATCCAAAAACAACAAGGCTTAGTTTGCAGACACGTAGTCAGACTCTAACTCTCCCATGCAACGTATTTGGTCAGACACACACACACCAAGCCTTGCCAGACCAAACACACTGCGGAAATCATTTATCTGTGCTGCTGCTTCACATTTCTCACCACCGGATATTCCCTATTGAGTCACCCTGTTCCCCAATAATAACACCTCTCCATCAATCCATCCTCCCCTCCTCTATACCTCTCCTGAGATTTGAAAAGCAGAGAGAATGAACCAAGTAAAATATGCTGTCACACTGCAGACATATTGCATGTTTACCTCACTTAAATATGTGAATCTACTGTACATATATGGTAAGATAAGACAAACCGTCATTGATCCCCATAGGGAAATTCATGCTAAATAGCATAGAATAGTAAAAAACTGAGTATACACAAGAAAATAAACTCATATCAATCATGTTTGCTTTCACCTATGAGAACACACATGATTTCACTTGCCTCTAGAGAGACAGAGCGATGATGTATTTATTTGTGTCAACATCTCACTAGACTACCTCAGTTCAGAGGAATCCCACTCTCTAACAATCCCCACACACTCCTGCCAGAACGGCTTCTGTTTCTGTGTGTGAGGGAGTTTAAGGTGTTCAGTGTAAATTAAGAAACATCCTTCTGCTTGCGAGGCAGTTTTGTGATACTGTGTCCCTGGATTATTTTCAAAGCACACAACCTCAGAGAGACACACCCACACACCCATGCCTGCACACATTCAGGCGCTTTCACAATCCTACTATCACCGCTTCCTGTGGCAAGAATACTGCCAGGCTATTTTTAGAAGTTCTGCTGCTGTGGAAAATCTACCCGTGGCACAAAAAGACAGAGACACAAAGCTGCAGAAAAACTTCTTTCACGAGGTTCAAGACTTCTTAGACTGAAGCTTTTCCATGTTCTCTGTTTCCTTTGCTCACATACCAACTGAGGAGGGATGAATTCAGTTTTCATGATGTCAATCATCACAACCATTATTTGAGTATTAATTAAAAGTAATTGGTTTTGAATACAGCCCTTGATCAGCACTGTATAACATCAAGAGCTTTTAAATAACCAGCTTTGATGTACAAAGCCCATAGTGTTCATAAATAGATAATAATAATAGACTCTTAATTATTAAGCGCTGCATTCAACATTACATTACTGCACCACAGTGCCTTGGACAGGTCCTTGTGGTATTTGGTTTTAGTATTAAACACTGTAACCACCAGATGACCTCCTGTTTTTATTTGGCCTTAAGTGGGGAGCGGGGAGATTGCAAATGTGATAAAGTGCTACTGTGGAAAACAGCCTCACCTCTCCCTTCAGAGTAATTTTCTGCTCGTCCAGTTTGAAGGCGGTACCGATCTTCCGTCTCACTGTGGGCGGCTCCTCTCCCGGATCCAGAGGATACTCCTTGGGAAGCTTTCCTGTCAGCTCCTAAAAAAAACGACAGGAGGAAAGGTTAGAAAGGCAAAGTCTAAAATGGTTCTGGTTTTCTAAGTATTTGCAGAAACTGTTGTTTTTCATACCGCCTCTCTTATGCAGATGTTCTTGAGTTCCTCTAGTCTCTTTTTAAGCGTATCTTCAAGAGCTTCCTGCCTGGCCCTCAGTGCTGCCAGCATGTCTTTCTTAGCTGTCTGGGAGCTGTCTGATTCCTGAGAGCCTGTAGGGCACAGACAACACACAACGTGAGGCGGGAGGCAGGAGCATATGAGTGTGTAGAGTAGTGGGGACTTGTTTTGAGGCAGAGGAAAGGCAGCAAGTATGCGTGCACCTGCTACCCTCGCAGGATGTTTACAGGGAAGTGAGTGGAACGCTTCGATAAGGACACTGAGTGTTAGTTGTGTGTATGTGCGAGTGTGAGTCCTTCAAGGAAGGGGCAGTTTAGGACAAAGTCAGTGACGCACAATCTCCAAGGCCCTGAGATGGTGCCACTCTCGTTTGCAAAAAAATAAATACATACAATCCCCCACACACACACAGAAAAACACATTGTTTCTCTCAGTTGGTCTGTACGTGATGTATGCAGTTCGACATAGTAACAATACTAAACTAAACACAGCTGAACGTTTGACCAGAAATAAATGGCAGGGGGGGGGGGCACCACAGTTCATATGACATGTTTATGTTGCTGGGCAGAGATGGCCTCTAGTTAGCAGTGGATCATGAAATCAACACACTGACACAACACCAAGGAAACAAGTGACAAGACAAAGACACCCTGTATGATACAGGGAGGGGGTGAAATTAGAAAGGGACAAAGAGAAGCAAAAAAGGAGATTAGGAGACTAGGAATGGATGGCTGAAGAGATAAAGAGATTAGGCAGGGATACAGGTATCTATACTTAGAAAATGAAGAAAAGGCAAACAACTGATCCGATAGGACAGGACAGCATGCAGGACATTTTTACTGAAAGAGATTAGTGTTCTTTTGAGTGGAAACAGTAATTGATTCAGTGAGGTGTGCTGTAATCTAAATAGCAGACACCAAAGCCATGCATAGACACCCTCTTCAACCTTAAATGATGCTGCTTTGGTCTAGTGCATTTCATTTTGAATGAATAATGTAGCAGAAACTAATCAAATTTCACTAGATTAGCCTATTCAGACTAATTACTGAACTGACTCTCCTAGCATGCAACACTTGAGATGTCTGTCTGGGTTAAAAAGGGCACTTTCTCTCTTGCTGTTAACATTCATACTTGTTCAACACGGACAAACATTGTTCTAAAGGCCATGGTACATTTGTATATTGACCTTCTGACCTTTTCATTCCCTCACCCACTAAATTTAGAGGGGCCTCTGGAGGATGAGAGTGTGACACAGAGGGTGGGTTCCATACATACAGAAAGACACAGGGCGGGGTGTGTAGACAGTATGTGTGGGAGAACATTCAGCACAGAATGAATGGCCTGTTTCCGGAAGCAGCTGTTTCTGTCTCTCCAGTTGTTGATGAGACACATGCACACACAAAGACTAATACGCACGCGAATCAAATCTTCTCTCCCCCTGTTTTCTTTCTCTCCTTCTCTCATCACAGTCACACACACTGAACACATACTGACCTGACGAGAGCAGACTGCCGCTGCTGCCACTTATAATTTTGCCCTTGCTTCCCATGTTGGCTAGTTTGGAGGTCTTTAGAGTTCCTGTTTCCGTGAGGTCTATAGCAATCTCATTCAGACTCCGCGCTGCATGGATTTTGGACTGGAGAAACGAGAATGGAAAGGGTTTGTCAGAACACATCATTAATTGCAACACACTTACTGACCATGCTTACAGAGTTTACTGTAGCTCTTGTTCATCTGTATTCATGGGTATGTCTGTGGTGGGTCTGACTCACTGACCTTGCTCTGCTTTCGGTCCAGGTAGAACTGGTGTTGGCTGATGGCCATGGCCCAGATGGACTTGATGAGGGCAGGACAGGCGTACCACGTGTGCACAGCGATGCCGCTGTGACCAAACGTCCTTCTCGTCACCGAGGCCCGACTGTAAGAGCAGACACAAAGCCTCCTTATATACACCGTATACAAAAGATGGTCAGTCAAAACACTCCCACCAGACAACTTCCTCATCATCACCATTACCTATACTACAAATACTAATGAGGCTTGTCATGGCTGTTAAAGATAAGATAGTGAATAATTTCACATTTTTGTTATACCCAAGTTGATGCATACATATTCATAAGAAAGGCTAAGATGTTTGGACGGATGGATGATTTCCAATAGCTAAGTCCTTACCAATATAATACCTAAATAGCAGTTCCTCTTTCACAAAGTTCAATCATTAACAGAAAAGCTAAGCTCCGCCTCTAGATAGGGCCTTTCACTTTTTTTACATTACCTGAAAGAAACTAAATTTCTCTGACACTTGTAAAAATGCAGTAAAACGAGCCACCGCCTAATTGACATTGCTTCTAAAGAAGTAATGATGGCCTCTGAGCAAGTAAATACCATGACATATAACCACTGTGTTTTTATGTATTCTATCAGCACTTATATATACTGTGCATCCCTATAAAGAATATTAGAGGTTTAATATGGCAAACCAGCCACACAAGATGTTCCTCATTGTTTACTCATTCTTATTTAAATACACATCTGTAGCTGAGCAACAGGCCCGCTCACCCTAATGACAGCTTCCTGTAAAGAAAACACCACTGCTCTCTGTTTCACCCTGACCGACTCTTTTTCTCGCATTCTCCCTCCCTCTGTCTGTAGAATAACACTCCACATATATAGCTGTGTTAAATAAACACAAGAGAGGTTACTTCCTCTGCAAAACAGCTATCACACAGCCATCTCTCCTTCTGTGGTCAACCATCAAGGCTTTACACTGTATGTGTGTGTGAAAGAGAACTTGTGTGTGTGCATGCATGTGGCTGCACAAGTGTGTTAATATCAGACTATCAATCTGTGTCAGGCTCCACCGAGACATCCCCAATATCCCGCTCTATTGCCAAGAAAAATGCTGCAACTATTACTGAATTAGATTCCAATCACTCTTTTCATGCTTGGATCTCAACACATTCACATTAAACACAGGGGTAATTTACAGTCAGTGCTACTGGAAGGTGCCCATAACTGAGAACCGAAAATGATACCACTTCCAAAGATGAACTACACAATAATTCAATAGTATCGACATTTAATAACTAAAGTATAATTGGTATCATGCAATTCAACACTCAGTTAATTACATTGATATTAATTTACCTCCTGGGGTCATGAACTTCCACAGAAAACTTCTTCTCTCTGAAGTAGAGGTTCTCCAACTGGCGCCATTGGAACACCTTAGGTTTAGGAGAAACAGTCTTCAGGGCAGCTCACACAGAAACATGCTTCACATTAAATCCACACAGCGTTCAGCCAAATCCTCTTTTCTCTTCTGTGTACGTTCCAATTTGTTTTGAGTGAAAAGGCAATGTGTACGGAGGAAGAAAAGAAAAAAAACTCAGAAAGGACTCTGACGAAGAGGAGGAGTTAGAAACAGGGGAGGTGGGGGCAGAGAAGAGGACCTCTGATCAAATCCAGACCGGGCGGTCTTGTCCACAGCAGATCCTTCGCTGGATGACCTCACTCTGGAGAAAGACAGAGTGAGAGGGAGGAGGCCTTCTTTCCTCTGCTCTGACTTTTCTCTTTCCGTCCCCTTTATGAACCATCCGGCCCTCTTTAAATGGAGCCAAAGCCAGCTGGGCGAGAAAGTTTCCCCCAAGACGTACTCCACAACATGTGTGTATCTTAAATCCTCCCAGACGCAGGGGAACAGAACGTTATGAGTCAGTGGGTGTTCACCATCTGTAGGCATGTGCCTGTGTGTGTGTGTGTGTGGAGAGAAAGTGTGTAAAGTTAAGTTTCCTCCTCTCCTGTAGCTTTTCTAGGAGGGAGGGGACATTAATGCCTCCCCTTCTCCTGACCCCTCCTCCCTCCCTCAGGGACTCTGCTTCCTGCTTTGGGCTCTGTGGTTGGGAGGTGTGTGTGTGTGTGTGTGTGTGTGTGTGTGTGTGTGTGTGTGTGTGTGTGTGTGTGTGTGTATGTGTGTATGTGTGTGTGTATGTGCACAAGCATGAAGAAAGGAACAAAGAAATCGGCACCCTTATCGCAACTGCCGCTGTACCGTGCATTTTCAATGGAGTGTGAAGTGCTAATGTAGCATGGTGCTAAATATAGCGGGCAGGGTAGATAGTGGGTGGGTGAGTGTGTTGGATACATATAGCTGTGGAGATAAAATAGCTGTTTTTAACTGTGTTAAGGCACGAGACCACTAAAGCGGTTCTCTTCATCAGCACGATCGAGCTGCTGAAATTCTTTTAAGTAAACTTTGATGTGTCAGTGGAAGTAGAACATGTGTATCTGTATTCACATGATCTACAAGGAGGTGCAATAAAGTTACCCTCAAGTTTAAAATTAGACATTTATGCTGTGATTCTAGGCAGTTTAAAACAGTGCCCCAGATATATGAGCCTTTGTAGTCTTCAGGGCAGACATTTAATAGCGCGGATGTCTGGAAAAAAACATCAAAAATCTGCTGACAGATTATTTGTAAGGAACTCAGTCAAAGTCATTGGGTGCTTCTGTTATTTGGGCGAGTCGCTATAAATCGTTTCCCTCTGACCGTCAAACGCTCGCACAACATGGCACAAACACACAGACACACAAGCAGAGGAAGTGACTGGTCATTATTCAGCAAACAACCGGGTGCTCATGTGCAAAGACCCACGTCTGTCTTATAATACTGTCTGTGCACCCCAGCACACATCCATTACAGATGAAAAGGTTTGATCTGATAGTGTAAAGGCCTTTCTTCGGTGTAGTGGACTCCCCGGGGATTTCAAGAAGAATAGAAGGCTTAAATAGCATATGAATATTATTCTTTTTCAAGAACTGGACCTGAGGCTCTCTATTGTTTCACCCATGGGTGGGGCTCTGGTGAACCACCACTATATCCACTAGTTGTCATGGCGATGTAGATAAACTCAGGAGTGACTTCCTGTTGTTTGTGTTTTGGTTTTGGTGATTTGGAGGTATGACATTTATGGAATAAAACTAATCAGAACAGGCTGCATGAGTCTATTTATTTGATTGCTCTAAATGAAACACAGACAGAAGTTGACTAAAATCAGTGTGTACTTCTAATACACTACAGAAAAACATCAATATGCAGTGAAATGCATGTGAGATCACATTAAGTTTAATGTGCTGTTTAATTCAACCTCGCTGCAGCTTCACAGTATTGACAGAAGATTTCCTGTTTAAGCCTGTCATTCAGCTAGGTAGTCAGTCCAAACCCAGACCCTATAATCTCTGTCTAAATGAGTCAGAACACACCAACGAGGCAATCGTATGGTGTGTGGTTCGGCTGTAAACCCTGCCTGTGTGTACTTTATGTTATCTAAATGTGGCCTGCGGTGAGGAGAGGGGGAAAACTATGTTAACATCCCCAAATAAACGTGAAGGCTGCGGTGAATGGTCTGCATTTAAAACAACAGGGATCTCCCCTCATAAAAAGACAAACTAATTAAACACAACTGCCTCTAGTACACACACACCTATTCTACATAACAAGTTGGAGTCCTTTAGTCGCTTATTAATGAATAAAGAAAGTTGATGTTGAAAAGATTAACCTCTCTTCCTGTGACAAAAAACAGTTATTAGCCCATAATGTGTTATAATTAGTGTTCTGCCTCCTCCTGACTGAGTCACAGTACTGAGGACCTGAGTCACTGGTTACTGGTACTCGACCGGCTGATTGACTAATCACCAAATCAACTGCTCTTCCTCTGGTTTGATGAAATAGTGGTGACTCTCATTACTACCATAACAAAGGGAAAGCTCCCAGTGACCTCTCAGTGTCTCTTCCTTAAAACAAGGAACCACTCTGTGAAAGGAGCACCACCCACCCTCTTTGTCTGCCTTATTAGTGGAAAAAAACCTTACTGTGTTCATTGGGATTTAGTCAGTCTTCTGATGTTGCATTAACAAGACATGCAGTCCACAAATCTCTTTTGGGTCAAGCGCCTTAGAATACAATCCCACTTGTGCGGTGGGGAGGCCCAGCCTTACTTTCTTTGCTTTTAAATGTGTGTTTGCTTGCGTGTGTGTGTGTGTGTGTGTGTGTGTGTGTGTGTGTGTGTGTGTGTGTGTGTGTGTGTGTGTGTGTGTGTGTGTGTGTGTGTGTGTGTGTGTGTGTGTGTGTGTGTGTGTGTGTGTGTGTGTGTGTGTGTGTGCGTGTGTGTGTGTGTGTGTGAGAGTGAGAGAGAAGGAGATAGAAAGAAGGACAGAGGGTAGATAGTGAGGAGATCAGTACCGAAGCTTAACGGACCAATGACTCACACTGAGTGTTGCTATGGCAGCTGAATGCTTGATAAGTCTCTTGTGTGGGAATGCTATTAACTCTTTCTTCCCTCCATGTCGCTCTAAAATAGAAGAAATCCCTCTCGTTCTTCTTTGCCTCACCTCTGAGAAAGCTATCACTTGCCATTTTTTCCATTTCAACAAATATGTATATACTTTGTATAATATTAAACCAGTTTGTGACCGTTTCACACGTTTCCCAGCATGTTTTGTGTGAGTTTGATGTGAGAAAATGAGGACTGCATCCATCCACAGGGTTATTTAACACCTCAGCGGCCACCATATTTTGGGTACTTAATGAGGTAATGAGGAAAGACGGGTGTTCGGTGGTGAGACAGTCATTTACACTGGAATGCACCATAATGTTAGTGGCAAACAGGAAATCTGTGGCAGACAGGAAGTATTCATCAGGATGGTGAGTTCAGAGTTCACTTCAATTCCTGTGTGTGGATGTGTGCATTCATTAGTGTGTGTTTGTGTGCGTTTATGAGCTACAGAGTACCAGACTATGTGTGTGTTGGAGTGTGTTGGTGGTCAGTCAGTATGCTAGGATGCTGTTAACCCCTTTAACACCCTATGAGACCAGGCTGAATGCCACAGATCAAGGCCCTGCAGACGGCTGGAGGTCAGAGGTGAGGTAAGAAAGGCTTTCACAGGCGGCCCACTGGTTGCATCCACTGGGAGGAGGGTCCCATTCAGGGGAATAAAAGCAGGACAGGCCGCAAAACATTCCGGGACTGAATGTCTCCAGACAGTAGTATTTGTACAGCATTGTTAGTACTCTTCCCAAACACAATATCCTGACTCACTGAATGGAAGAAACAGACAGTGGTGGCCATGAAAACATTTCCTTCTAGAGTAACACGTTAACTACCCACTCCTAATTAAAAACGACAGTAAAGAAGTAGGTGCCAAAACTGGAAATATATCTTGGAAGTTATTAAGGTTGTGATTGCTTAATCACAACCTTTTACAATTTCGGAAAATATATAAATACATCTTTTAAAGATCATTGTTTGTGGTGCAGAGAGATCAGAGGGAGCGTCATCTCACCTTCCTGGGTTTGATTTTGTCCTGGTGGTCATACTGAAAGATGCCTTTATAGCTCAGACCCAACCACCATGGGATCCCCTGCTTGTCCTAAAACACAAAACACCAAAAAACGTTATGAAAGGTTGTGCAAGTGTATGTGATTGATGGAGAGAGAGAAAGGCACTGAAAAAGAGAGACGGATAAAGAAAGACAGAGTACAAATAGCTTTAATCTCAATCATAACACCTTATCTCAAACTCACAGAAGGAAGAAAAATGTGTGTGGCATGTGTGTGTAAAAAAAGGAAAAGAAAAGTAGTAAAACGGTACCTTTACACCGTAGTAATGTACTCCATATGTGGGCAGAGACTCTACAATGCTCATATAACTGTGAGGAGCAGAAATACAGACATGTCAGGGTTACAGAGAACACAGACTTCTATAAGGTGAACAAACATAACCAGAGACATATTCAAATACTTACTTAACAATAGCTTGCCCTCTGGACTGCCCACTGATCTTTTTGTAATGCTCCACAACTCTGTCTTCACTGTAGGGCAGTTCATAAATAGAAGAAGGAATCAGGTTAGGACAAGGAGGACCAGTGCAATGTTGTGATGGTTTTTCTCTGTAAATGACTAGTCTCTCACCAGTAGGCCAGAGACGGGTGATCCTTCAGGGCCTGGGTGGGCAGAGCAGGCAGCTTTTTCAGGTCAGACTTGGTTGCTTCAATACTGTGAGGGAGAAACCACAAGACATGATCAACACTACTTCTGCAAGAACAATCATTCTCTGCTGTAGGTATTTAGCTCAACAACTGAATGCAAAACTGAATATTTCCCAGGACTGTCTTAAAAATAACATTGGAAAATTGTAGGAACTAAGTTTAGTTTAGTCAAGAGAGAGGCCATTGGCCTAAATACTCTCTATTTTAGAGAGTTTGTACTGTAGGCCAATTCTCTATTTTAGAGAGCCTTTTTCTAAGAACAGCTGCACAGACAACGACAGTTTGAAATGAGAGAAAAGAGGGACAGAATGTTGATGTTATGATAGTTTCACTACAGTACAAGGTTATTGTACTAGGTATTACCCCAAAACAGATTAATTTTATCAGTAAAATTAATCTAAAATGTTGTTAATTCTTCACTTTGTCTCTTTTTAGGCAGATACATTACACCCAAAATACGGGTATATTGAGGAGTGCCTTGGACAATAGATAACCTTTAGACAGAGTACATGAGACAGGGACCCAGGCAGAGAGACTTGGCTTCAGATTCAGTTTTCAGACCTTCAGTGGCAGGAGGTCTTAATACCCTGCTCTAATCCCCCAGCCTCCCTCCAACCGCCGCCCAGGCCTCAGAGGAGTGGGGGAAGCCCTGGGAACATGACAACCTATGAGCTAACGCCCTGGAAGAGATCCCATCCACCCTGCCCTTCTGTTCCTAATGTGTGAACACAGCTGTGTGTCTGGATTGGATGATAACCATTTCAGTAACTACTCAGTAGGCATACGTGGTGGTGTACAAAACGTTGGCATTGTACTCAATGAAAGGGCAGGAAAGGGTATACATACATTGTGTGCTCTGTGCCATTGTGACATGTTCATCTTCACAAGTCACTCAAATCAATAATTATTTAACATATTAATTGTCTATAAATAATTTATAATTAATACTGTAATGTAACTTTCCATCGCTTGCTGCAAGATCTAAGTCAGTGGTTCTCAAATGAGGGTACGTGGACCCCTAGGGGTACGTTGGAGTACTGCAGGGGGTACGTGAGATTTATTTTATGTTAATGAAAAAAACAACACAAGTAATACATTTAAACAAACTACTAATAGTAGATTAACTACTTTATTCAAAAGTTTACTGTAATTCTGGATAATAAAATGGGAAAAATAAACGGGGTGCTCCATCTGGCGGTTATAGGTATAAATGCTCATATTTTTTTTTTCTCTTCGTTCCCCAAAATAAATAAATATACCAATTTTAGGAAAAGTAACGAAGTTTGAGCAGTGTGGGTTTTATATTGATAGAGTTACACGTATTTCAAAACGTGAAGTGTAATAACTGCGGGTGCCTCCCTGTCACCGAGAATGACAAAGCTCCTCAGTGAAGCACAAGCCCATGTTTCTCGCTAAATTGTAAGTACAACTTATTAAAAAGATGGTTTGCCATGAATTTAGTGATGGATTGTAAACATTTGAAATGTAGCATTTAAGTGTTTCTCAGTTACAAGGTTGTTGTTTTCATAAATCAGACACTGATGGTGCATCGCTGTACTGTACCTCTTTATACAGGCATTTTGTCCCTAACAAATAGTGTTTGCGCTGATCAGGGCTGACATTGTTTTTCAAAGGGGGTACATTATTAAGAACCGCTGATCTAAGTAATGTAAGAGATGTAAGAATAGGTGTTTTGAAGAGTAGCAGCAGTGACCGATGTAGTGAAACCTAATATGGAGGAGGGGTACAGTGTATGGAGTCTATAATGTTTTTAGAAAAGGGAGGTATGTGTGAGTGGGAGGAAGACGTTAAAGGAAAGGGGGAGAAGGGGGAAAGGAATGTCTCCAGAGTGTGTCACATTCCAGCCCTCTGCAGGATATCGTGTTTATTTGCTCCTTTCACAGGCGGAAATGAGGTCAGAGGGGATGCTGTTATCTGTGCTACAACAAAGGGATGAGGGGATGAGGGATGACATACATTTAGGCTAACATCATACAGATGTGTAGAGCCACATGTGGAGAGTAGCTGACATGAAACATTACTTGACTGGGAAGTTAATCTTGAATTTAATTAATTTGAGTTTAAATATTTATTCAGAATATTTTAGTAAAATATTTGTTGGTATAACAAATAATTGTATGCATTAATGTTGAGTCTTAAATTGGAGGAATGTCAATATCTTTTGTTTTTCCTTACACACATGTTGACACAAATCAGAACTGAGTGGCAGCACAGGCTGAAGAGAGTGAATCAAAGTGGAACAAGGGTAGCAGGAAAGAAGCAGGGAGGGGTGCAAACCAAGCTCAGAAACAAAGAGACAGTGATGCACCTCAATGCTCAGGGGAGCAGAGGAGCAGACAGACGACTGATATCACTTCCATTGTCCCTCTGTCTGAGCCTCTCGCTTCTGAATAAACATGTATAAACCCTACCACCCTATCACTGGGGATGAACATTGAGACGGAATATGTGGTATAAACATTTGAAAAGATCACTCCTAGCTACAACTTTCACTTACATTACAAATGATTACAAGTTACTCATGTGCTTACCTTGTGAAATCACCTTTAGCCTCCTGTGGAACAGAAAGGGAAAGAAAAAAGTAGTGAGAGGAGAAAGGATTTACATATGTGGATATGTGAGCACCAAGCAGTGACCATAAAATCTGTGTTTATGTTCGTTGTGCATTGGTGAATTTGCACCCAGGTCTGCTCTGCTCAGAGAGAAATATTAAACCTCCATCTGGAATGAAGCCTCTGAAGGCCTAAAGAGCAGATATCTGATACTGTGCATCTGCACCTGCAATGAGGGCACACACACACATCGACAAACAACTCAGCCAAGTCTATGTGTAACATGACCTTGCAGCATCATAGTTAATGGACTGACCTACTCAGAGAAAGGGATAGGAGAGAGTATGGGGTGGCGTTGAGAAGACTTTGTGAAGTAAAAGAGTTCCTCTGCTGCTCTGTGTTATATTAGCACTGACTGACAGCACTGAATATTTAGCCGGTAGCCAAGATTTTTTCTACCAACTAAGGCAGTTGAGGTTTTTAGGTTTTAAAATCTCCAAGCACCATGGCAGTTTACTGACAGATTGATTACTGCATTAGATCATTTAGGTTTAATCATCGTCAATTATGACTGCAATAGAAAATGTGAATTCAATCATGGTCAATTAGGATCAAAGGCTGGTGGAGACATGCTGGAAGAACATTTCAAAACGTTTCAATGCAGAGCAAAAGCCCCTGGAACAACCAGTGCATTTGGCTGCATGAGCTAAAAACATATATCCAAACAGAGATCCACACAAACACACATGCTTTATCTTACTTGTAGAATAAAGGCAGCCAATTCGAAGACAACATCACTGTCCACTTCAATAAGTTCCTGCAAGAAAAAGAGAGAAGGAAATGATTGTATTACTTTTACTGACTTAACATGTTGGGAGCAAAAGTGGTCGAGCCTCTAATCATCCTCCATTTATCCAAGAAGGGTTGCTTGTAACTTTCATCGCCCTACCACTACCCCTCCAGTTTTCCACTCTCCCTTCTCTAATTTCATGACCTCTTCATGCGGATGGAGCTCAGAGATTAGAGGCAAATAGAGGGGGTTTGAGAGAGGGGGTTTGGGGATTGAGGGTAGGCATGGATGCTCTGGTTACTGATTATTCATTACATTTTCCATAGGTGTTCTTTCAAATGTAATATTGTTTTTTAATGTGGAAATGTGGATTCGGGAAAAGGTAGACTTCATGACAATCAAATATCTTTCTTGGTGTTTGTAATCACAGACCATTGGCATGTTCATATACATTGAATGCTAGGTCTGCTTTGAGGGGGAGAAGGGTATTCAGCAGTGAGTAGTGGGTCAAGTATGCCTGGAATGCTCCCTTTACAATCTACCTCTTAATTTGTTGGGAGATCAGACAGCCAGGATGAAACACTAGACTGAACAAACCCACCCTGGGTGTACCACCCACGTGGCAACAAACCGTCATAGAGTATGTGTTGTCGTACTGTATGTGTTCCCACAGCACAGCACAGAAGGTTTCTCACAACTTATACAAATGCTGAAGCAGAACATATCCCGAGATACAGTTTCTTAACAACCCTGTACATGAACAAATCGTTCTTAAAATACTGCATTATATTTCTTTTCTTGCTCTCTTGCATTGAAAGAGATCATTGTATTTTAGCTGAAGTTTTTATCAGGGTGACATACATGAGCCTAGCGGGATCAGATATCTTCTTGAAGTAGCTAAAGACGTGACTGAATCAGAAACCTTCTGTTTGTGGGTCAGTCTATCCCTGAATACTCAGTTACATAATCACTACCATTCAAGAGGATTGCACACTTTTGCATCCACTTAGCCTGCACAAATAAAACAGAAAGAAACCATATCATTCTCAAAGCCCCCACAAAGGGGGAAGTGCATCCCTATCTGTGCAGCCAAATAGAGTTGAAGTGCTCCTGTGCTATTTGCACATATTTAAATTAGGTCATGTGCCTACATCTGCTGCAAACTGTACACAGAACAGAAGCACAACTTTCCAAGTGTGTTTGAGCAATATCTATCGCTAATCAATCTTGAGATGGGGCAGATAGCGGCTGCAAGTGATGGACGATTCTTGATGCTATCAGTGGCCGCAATACATTGATTGTGTATTCCCCCTGAGTGTCTTCCTCATCACAACTGCAGTAAGACCGATGCTGTGCACATAGTAATAAACTAGACAACCCAAACCTCCTATGTAAACGTAGGTTTGTTGACTATTTGACACTATTAGCTATGTAAGGTTTGTATACCACTTTTATACAACAAATTGCGTATGACACACTAGTCTGAACATTAATTCAACACAAATATGCATTAAATGGCTTTGCATTTATTGTTGGAATTTCCATCACTGTCAGCACTGAAAATAATGGGTCTAATGATATTATCAGTTTTCTACAGAGCTTTGTTTGGGTTGTTTTTGCCCCATTTATTTTTTCAAGAGCACATACGCCCTCTTCTGGACAGGCAAAATAACTGCTGAACACTGGTGTCACTGAATCTACAGTACATTGTTGTCTTTTTACAGGGGAGGAAGTAGGTAGAATATGATAGGGGAAAGCGAACCAGTTAACTGCACAACAAGAAAACATAGGAATTGCCTTCTTTTAGAGGAATGCTTTAAGTGAGTCACCAAATGTTCAAAATATATATTTGCATTTCTATTAGGGAGCTTATGTAGTGTTTATTTTAACAGCCAAAATAAATGTGCTTCAACACTGACAGATGGCAGAAAATGTGTCAAATTATGCGCTAGTTGCTGGAAAGTGGAGCAGCACATATAATGATAGGCAACAGCTGATGCAAATGTTTCACATTTTCTGCTTCACCAAATCCGTGTGGGGCACCAAAGCCCAAGCTGGCCTCTTCATTTAGAACCAAAAATTGGCCAATGAAGTGGCATGCTTCAAATCGTATAAAGTCCATTACCCAACATTATTTTTAACTTCAAGTATACCCACTGAAAACCCCCACCTCTTTTTTTTAGCAAGTCCAGAAGAAAACTCACCATCTTTATTTCTAAAGCATTTTAGGATAAATACATCCCAGTCAACATCATTATGGATATGCATTATGGCAACAGATTATTGAGTTTACCTTGTAGATGATGGACTTGGCATTAAGAAAAAACAGCTCAATAGTAGCATTATCCTTCAGGTAGGATATGCTCTCTATGTAGAACCTGAAAACATAGAGGGATACATTTTATTATAATTGCAAATCATAGGTTAACCTTCAGTTCTACAAATACAATCAGTAAAGTTTATAGTCCTTTTGACCCAGAAACAAAAATGACAAACACAATATATTAAAGGTGGGGTAGGTAAGTTTGAGAAACCGGCTCGAGATACACTTTTTGTAATATTCCATGGAATGCTCTTAACATCCCGATAGCAATGAATATCTTAAGTGCTTTGACAAAAAATCCATAAGAAAACGTCATCTGTGGAAGCCGTAGTACTGTAAAAAGCACGACCAATCATTTTAGCCGGCTAAAATAACTGGATGGCCTACCTGCCTGTAAGCCTTCCATCTGAGGACAAACTTATCTCGTGCCCTCATTGGTCATGTGCTCGTTCGTGTGTGTTGGAGGAGGGGCTCTGTAAGGAATTGGCAGATTTTTTCCGGCTGTGTATTTTCAAATTCTAGTGCACTCGAGCTGGTTTCTCCAAAATGACCTACCCCACCTTTAAGGTATAGTCATGACTGAGACAGATGTATGCAACGACCAGAGGGACCAGAAGAGGGCCCACCATACCAAAGGCTGACCCTCTACACCTCTTAAACAGATCCCCTCTCTCACCAAGTGTGTTGGCAACAATCCATTATTAGTTTGTTAGTGTGAGCACATTCCTCAATCTGAATGCACACACATTCACACACTCACACACACACACACACACACACACACACACACACACACACACACACACACACACACACACACACACACACACGCACACACACACAGTGGATGTGCACATGATGCACTTCACACATTGTCCACTTCTCTGCATCATCAGCAGTGTGTAGTGATTCCACATGCAAATACAGTACAGACACACACAGATACACACACACCAACACACCCCCCCCACACACACACACACACACACACACACACACACACACACACACACACACACACACACACGCACTGGAGAGAAGCACAGTAAACCACTTCTAGCAACGTGATGAGGTGTGAGTTAACATAATAATGCCGTCTAAATTTAGCTCATGAATGCATGCAGAGCCAGAGGGGAGCAATGATGGAACGCTAGGAAGCTAATGATTGTTAGCTGTTCTTTGATGGAAGCTAACATCTTACAGTAAACATCTTCAGTGTATGACTTGATGTATCCCAAAAGTGTGTACAATGTGGCCTAAGCACATGTTCCTATGGAAACACGTGTATGTGTCGATTTGTGTGTGTATGAGTGTAAAGGTATTGAGTCAGAGGGATTGTAGGAGGATCAATATTGGAGGGTTTAAATCGCGTTGAGAGGAGCCATGTCAATATTCAGTGGGAACATTTCATTAAAGCCACGGTGTTGATGAGTTATACACACACTGCCAGCACAGCAGCAAGCATGCAAAAAGGCTCCCACTGAATCAGCTGGAGGTGGGCTGCTGCCTAGCATTTATGGGAACACAGTATACGCATTGCACAGATACCACATAAGCATGCAAATAGATGTTGTGCATGCACCTGGCAGTGACACACCTGCACCCAGAGACAACCTTTCCTTGTGCTAATGAAAACAATATGCTCACATTGATCATGGATTCAGGCATGGCATTTGGGCGAACGGTTGCTCCATTATAGTCCTGAGTCTGCCTATGCATGTGTATGTGTTTCTCAGGGTTGGGTGTGTGTGTGTGTGTGTGTGTGTGTGTGTCTACAACCCTACAATGCTTATTATACTCTGAGGGGTTTATTTAGACGGGGGGTGTGTGTGTGTGTGTGTGTGTGTGTGTGTGTGTGTGTGGGAGGGGGTGTTATTGTGACATTTGGAAAGATTTAGGTGAGAGATTGGAGTAAACGGCGAGAATAAAAAGGGGGATGCAGCCTCAAAATGGTGTCAAAGTTCACAATGTCACAGCCCCAACACCACAACATCCCTAAACACCTATTAGTCTATTTAAATACACACACATTGACCCACACTCTGACCATCACGGGGACACACATTTAAAAAAAATGTTTTATAGCTTACCGCAGATAAAGAGAGATGGTAACTGTGTATATCAATGCCACTTTACTGAAAGAGGCAGCACTAAATGCAGCAAATTATATTCATCTGCACATGTTTTTAGTATATCAAATTGTACAATGACAACATTGTTAACTAAACAGGGTGAACAATGTGTCTAAGAATACAATTTTGCTATACAGTCGCCTCATTGTGTCATGGTGAGCTGTGCCGTAAATGTCGCCCTGGAAATGACTACTCAGTGACATTGTTTAGCAGGGATAATGTACGTCATGTTACTATGTACGTTGCTAACCAAGCTCAGTCCCTGGGGTGTATATGACATCATGGATATTTGTTGGGGACAGAGCACATAAGTGGACCCAAAACAAAGGCTTGGCTTTCCCTCTGCAGGCTCTGACTGAGAGCTCCTGTGTGTGTGGGCAGAGGATGGCTTTGTGTTTTCATTTGAGGCCAAGAAAGATTAGAAAATATCCTCGCAGGTCAGGTGCCTTTTTCTTGCATTTGCAAAAGCCTATTGAAGATAAAACACCCACATGCACACAAACAAAGAACACACACACAAACACACAAATGCACACTTGTGTGAGTTTTTAAATATGAGAAGGGCTTTTGTAAGGGCTAAGAGAGTAGTGTGGGTTAGTTGGATTATTTCATGACCCTATCATAACAGGTCATAGAAGAGTCTGCTTTAAATGAGAAGTAGACTCCAATACAGCAAGAAGAGCACACTGTAGGATTGTATGTTTCGTATTGGTTGAGTCAAGAACCAGACTATTTTCTTCCATGTTTAAGCATTTAAATTGACACATAAAGATTTAACAAACAAGGCACCAACGTTTTTTTAAGTGATCTGTCTAAAAAGTATAGTACAGAAATGCCACAGCTTCTCTCTGTACGTGATCCGGCCATCCTGTTTGGAATAGGGCACTTTGTAGTCACCACAAAGCTACTTGACGGGATTTGCATGCAGCGCATAATGATAAGGTATAAGAGGCTCATGATTGGCTGAGAGGCCCCATGGCGGGAGTTTAACTCTGGGGTCAAAGCAATTTCATAGAGGCCTGTCATAACTAACCTTGTTAATCTGTTCCTATTACCACATGAAGGCATAAGCATACACTAACAGTTTTAGCGACGTACTCTCTCTCTCTCTCTCTTTCTTTCTCTCTTTCACACACATTCAAACAATGCAATCAGTGACTGGGGCATGGGTTAGTTAGCTGAGTAATTTAATAAAGAGAGACTCACCTGACACAGAAGTAGAGGACAATTGGACCAGACTTCTTCGGGAACTCATGTTCTAATACCCTGCGGTCCAACTGCAGCCAACTAAAATGGCCCCTGATGAGACAAAACAGCCAATCAATGCCTTTTATTCAGGGAGGTATAATTATCCAAAAAGAATACACAGAACTTATATAATTATGCTAAACATTTTCTTTTCTTGAATCTCCCCATGTTTCTTTTCCTATTTCCATGTCTTCCCTTCTGTTGCCCCCCCTTTTCTCTCTCCCCCTCTCCTCTCTTTTTTCTGTCCCCCTCCAACTGAGAGAAAAACTGCAGAGACAGCTTGTCACCCTGGTAACCCTGCATGGTTTCCTGAGCAACTGAGCAACATCTCTCTCTCAAGCTCTCCCTCCTTCTGTCTCTCAATCTATCATGCGTTTCCCTCCCAAACGGCCTCTTTGACCACTGAGCGGTCAGCTCTGAGGCGTCTGCTCTCCCCAGGCCCTCGGAAAACAAATCTACACATCATAGAATTAGTCCTGGGGGGCTAAAACTACAAAGATGATATAGCTTTGCTGGACAGACTGTGTCACAGCCATGTAAATGCCATGGAGCAGAGGCTGTTTTTTCTTGGCATCAAAGAGAGAAAACAAAAGGCCAGGTTTGCTTGCATGTAAATCATTTGTATATTGCAGGACTAGTTCTGGAACCTGCTGTGGTGTGTCTCTCTTTCTAGGTCACCAAACACAATAAAGCTAATTTGAATGTCATTTTTGTATTTCAAGCACAGTTCTCGTACCAATCCTTCTGACAGACACAGACTTGTGATCTTTAGCTAGCCCAGAGCAGGACACTGGTAACCTTATCATAGCATCAAAGCCCTTTATAACTAGGTATCTGATCATACATCAGTGTATGTTTCAGCATGATATTCATGATCAAGATGAATGAAGGTAGCCAGATCCTTTTACTGGCAAATAAAAGATAGGTGAAAACCATAAACTGGATATCTAGGTTTTTTCTAAGGACATTTCTTATACTAAATAAACGTATACAAACATATGCTAAATACACGAAGTAAACATTATCAAATTCAGCAGGAAAAAAAAGGCCATACAAAGGGCCACATTTAACATTTCTAAACCCATATTTCAAACTTAAACACTGTCCTGTGAAATTGAGTATTAATAGTGATGCTTTTGTTAAAACATATTCAAAGCACACACATAACATATAAATAAAACCATGCTACTACATCATTTATGCTTAAAACTAATGTCAGTTTTTTTCCCCTTTGTCATCTATGGCAACCAATGTTACAGTGTAACAGGGAAGAACAAACACAATCCAACAAACAAAACAAACTTTAGACCTATTCCTGGGCTACTGAAACACCATACAGTATAGAGAGTTCACTTTCAAATGCATTACTATTCAAATGTGACTTACGTTTCGTCTGTGTATGCAATACCAAAGTACTCCTTCTCCTTGAGGTTGAAGTGCGAGGCCACCAGGTCCAGCAAGTCCTTTGCCATCAGCTTGGGCTGCAGGGGGACAGACACATTAGTATTGCTCTCATTATAGTTTGAATTTGAGTTATAAAGTCCTGTCTCTGTGTGAGGGTACTTTATCAAACTGTAGTGAAATTGGAACAAGTACATGTGTAGAGCTTTATGTTAATGTTTCTATCAGCTATTGATTAACTGCAATGACTAAGCATTCTGACAAACAAGGGGGAAAAGAGGAAAAGAGCAAGAGAGGAGGAGATACATTAGAAAGAGAGAGTGCGAGAAAGATGGATGAGTGTGTGGATGTTGCTGACAGTGCAGGTACCGTGCCCTTCCCCTCCCTGCTTTCCGCCCATCTGACCCAAACCTCTACTGCAGAGTCATGCCTCCAGGCTCCACCATTGTATTGTAGGGAGAGGGCTGCAGCTAGCATACAAGCTTTCTAACTGGTTTATACTCTGGAATACTGTCCGAGCTTTATATAATGACAACCTCCAATTATCACGACGCTCAAAGCTTGCAGAGCATCTTAAAGCCAGGCAGAGGCCGGGGACTGCTGCCATATGCTGCTGGTTTGTGACATCCCGAGTAACTGCACACCCCACCCTGAGGTTAACCATGGGTGTGCCTCGCTGCCTACAGTTTCATTACAGGCACACACACATTCTGCATGGACATATGCACTAAAGAGCCCATGCACAACATTCATGCAGCCCACTCACAACACACAGGAGGTACATGTGTGATGTGCTGTGTATGTTTAGGATAGGGGACAAGGGAAAAACATACGGTGTGCAACCATATAAACACACACACACACACACACACACACACACACACACACACACACACACACACACACACACACACACACACACACACACACTTAACAATCTCCCCCTGAGGTCCTTTACTATCTGTTCAGTGCACAACTTCAGTGACAGAAGCTAC
>NW_011369945.1:26351671-26355490 GCF_000735185.1 Notothenia coriiceps
TCTGTACAAGATAAACAGTGTTAAATAGGAAACAAAATGGCTACTGTACTAGCTTGTTGTGTCTCTTTGATCTCACCTGACTCCAAAACCTTTCATCACTGGAATTATTAAGAAGAAACCCATAACACTTAAATAATGAATATAGAGGATGTTATTTGAAGAAAACTTTCTAATCTAAATTCACAGCAAGAATAATAAAAGGCACCTCTTTACATGCTAAATGTGTATTTATACAATGGTTGCATGTAGTTCAATACATCCAGAGAAGAGTTTTAAGAGCTGTACTTAACTATACAGGTCTGAATCTGACAATAACTGGTATTCCCATCCACAAAGGCTTTGATTGGCTCTGTTGTTTCTCCAAATAGAAGGGCAGCAAGTCTAAAAAGCGACACTCGATCTCTTTGAAGTGCTCAAAAACAATTTAGATGTGGACATTTTAGGTCTGGAAGAAAGCTATCTTTATAGTATTAGCGGTAATACATGTTTTGGTTCAGCTGGAGACACATACACAGTCCTGGTCTCTCATTACTACACAGCAGTCAACTGCTCTGGCAACAATATCAATTAAATGACATCCGTGCCACCACAGCATAAAAAACAAAGAGAGGGGGACGGAGACACATGGACACATAGAGTAAACCGTTAGAAATATGGAGATGAAATGAGCCCCAGATACAAGAAGTGCAAGACTGGAGATAAAAAAAGAACAGAAGGACCCCTGCAAGGTTAAGCTTACTTCTTGCCTCGGCATTGTTATGAATATCAAGCAGACTGTGAAAATCTCTTTAAAAAATCACTGATAGTATAATTGAGTTTGCTTCTCCCCCTTCAAGTGACAACTCCCCCCTTCCTTACACTACAACTTATCTGTGAAATGCCAGATACCTAGCGGATGTGTAATTACGTTGTGGAAGATACCAACAGTGATACAGAGAGTGAATGACAGGTAATAAGGTAAGTGATAGGGAACATCAAACACACTCACACAATAACTGAGGCACATTCCAGAACCATACAGATGATACTGAATATAAAACACACACATACACACACTCTATGCAGCCATCTATCAAGCAGTAAAGCTCTCTGCTAGCTTAGACAGCATTACTGCTAATAGACATTTAGCCTGTGCCTCCTCAGCAGCACAGATAATTAACAGTATGAGAATTACAGGGAAGTGCAAGATAGGAGGAGACATGCTAAAGCAAACCCCCAAACAAGTGACTAACACACAACAGTAGCTCACTCGCCTGGCTGGCAGCAAGTTACGGCCCTATCTCAGCAAACAGCTAGCCAGGCGCCTTCAGGATTGCCCGGATTTATTTATGGGCTGCTAACTCATTTCCAAATGCCAATCCAAAAGTCCAAGGGTGGGAAGGGAAAAGATTTTTAGTCACAAGATGCCCAAAAAAGTTTTAATATTTTCAACTAGTTTTGTGTACACACTTTCAGTGTAGCATCTTACCATTTTACATTTAAACCTTTTTGTTTTCTTCAAATAAACATTGGTGTGGAAGAGTTACACTGTCACACAGCTTAATAACCCATTCACTCTTACACAACTCTAACCTCAGGCAGTGATAGCCATATGACTGAAATATATGTTCACCCAGTGGAGTATTTGGAGGTTAGCTTCAATCTTTACGGCCTGGTAAAAATGTGTGTTGGCCTTCTAACACATAGTTCTCAGCCAATGAGGCATTGCTCCATAAACAAGTATATCAAAGGAAGGAGGAAGGGGATGAGGAAGAGGGAAATGTTAAATGACTCTTCTGGGATTAAACAGCTGGTCAACGTTACAAGTCAGTGACAGAAGTGAGATCCAACCTTTCAAAGGCTAGATGGCTGCCGTGCTCGGACAGGAAGTTATATGAAAACCGCAACAGGACAGACTTGACCACACTGGTTATAAATGATCAGTAGAGCACGATGGAGTGTGTAATTCTGCATGAATTATCATCATCTCTTCTAGACATCTTTTTTTTGCAAATTAAGGAAGGTCCTGACTGCTTTCTTGGCTACTTGAAAACTAAGAATAACATTCTCTGTGGTCCAAAAAGAACTTAATGGCCTACTGTACCCAATGCAGAAAACTGAGGATAGAAAAAAAGACAGCAGCATCCATATTTTTATGACAATGGTTTGTTAATAACATCCCCTCTTCCTGACTTCTCTCTTGATAATACCATTGCCAAACAGTAAAAATACCATTTGTTATATTAAGTATAGTATGTGGTAAACAGAACAGATGTTCTCTCTCACACGACTTCAAGTATCTGTAAAACTCTTTACATAAAATAAAGATTACTTAAATGTATATATTCAACTCTCTTTTTGTTAAATTCCCATTCATTTCCTTTCTCAATGGCCAAGAGGAGGAATGGCGAGCAGAAGGGATAATAGATGGATGAGATACAGAACTGCTGTAGCTGTGTTTCATATTTTCGATTTAGAAGAAGTCAGAGCTGGGGCAGGTGAAGGCTAAAATGAGCTGAGAAAATAAATGGATACTGAGACGTAGAAAGTCAAGAGAGATGGGGAGAGAGAAGAGAGTGGAAGCGGTGCAAAGACAAGTACCAATTTGAAAGAGAGGATCAGTTCTGACAGAGTAATCGAATCAGAAAGTCAGCAGACCTATCCAAAGCTCTACCCTCCATTTTATCCTCTCCATTCCCATCCCTTTAGTGTCATCTCCTGTCTCTGTATTCCTGAGCTCTCATCTCACTTTTCTTTCTCCCTCTAAACCTCTTGAGTTTCTGCGTCAATCTTTCTATATGCTCTGCTTCATGTTCTTCTACTGTTCCAGGGCAATTACTTTCTGTTGTCTCATTTGCAGTGGAATCGGGTCAGACCAAAGGGGGCTAAGAGATGTTAGGAAGAGTGGAAGAAGCCTCTCATGAAGAGGCTATTTACTTTGAAGCCAAACCATGAGAGGGATCTTATACATGAAAGTGTATGTCATCAACAATCAATGGAGAAAAGGAGGAAGTGAAGGGAGAGGTTACTTTGCAGAGAGGGCTATACATTTTTATAAAGAACAAAAACTCCCCACCAAATGAAGTATGTGTTATTGTGTGATGGAAAAAGCTTTCACAAGAGGGTTTAACCCTGGGTGTATAACATAAAGCAGACCAGAGCAGATCTACAGCATTAAGTAGCTATCTACAAAGGGTGTGGGCTTTACATGGCGAACAAGGGATAGATGGGCGTGCATTGGGTGCTGCTGCTGCCTTTGGTCATTACTGCAGAAAGGCCTGCTGGGTAAAATTGAAGGCTGAAAGTAGGGGGGAGGGGGGCAGCATGCAGATTTGTTTTTCCTGGACAATTGGAGGATTGCATGGAGCTTTGTCAATCACACAGAGATATTTGCAGGATAAGAAGGAGCATTGTCAATTACACAAACAGTTGATGTTTTCTGTTAAATCATTCTGGGCATTTCTGATGCATTCTGGGGAGGCAGTTAGGATGGACGATGAAGATTGAGCATTGAAGCCTGAGTTTAGGAGGAAGAGTTTATTTTTAGGACATTATTAGGACTGAACTCATTGCTTCTACAGGGATGGTAAATCAGGGCATGGTCTGCTGCATGCACGCTTGTGTGTATGCAGTGTGTGTGTGTGTGTGCCGCTGGACGAGGTAAAGGAAAGTAGTGGAGTACACATTTTTGTTACTGTACTCAAGTACATTTTCCTTGTATCAGTACTTTACTCCACTACTTATTTTCTGACGACTTTCTACTTACCTGTACTTTCTACTTCTTACATGTTGAACACAAATACCTGAACTTTCTACTTCTTACATGTTGAACACAAATAC
>NW_011369945.1:26355515-26412855 GCF_000735185.1 Notothenia coriiceps
AGTGTGTGTGTGTGTGTGTGTGTGTGTGTGTGTGTGTGTGTGTGTGTGTGTGTGTGTGTGTGTGTGTGTGTGTGTGTGTGTGTGTGTGTGTGTGTTGAAGGATCAGATGAGCATTAAGAAAAAGCAAAGTCACCTACTGCTGACCAAATTTCCCTGGGTCAGCAGTAACCAAGTCCCTGAGGACACCACACATTGCATATTCGCTCTAAGGAAAGGAGAGTCTGCAAAGAGAGAGGGAAGAAAGAGAGAGGGAAAAAAGAGAGGGTAGAGCGAGAGGGTTCGAGGAGGAGAGACTCACCTGTACAAGCAGCTCCAGCTTCCTGTCGTCCAGCAGATGGACCTGACATCGCCTCCCCTCCGTCATCTGAGAAAAACAGACAAAAAGAAAGAAGGGATTCCAGTCAAAAATGTGTTTAAAAATATTACATGTTATATTAATATAGTTTAAAAGTAGGGTGTTAAATGGATCAAAATAAGCCAATACTGATGATTCAATTAGTTGGAGCAAGTATCTGGTTACAAATACGCATACTAAGTCATTTGTCAGCAGCACGCCAGTAGATTGGTCAACAACAAATATGACAACAGTTTTGAGGTATTTCTTGCTTGCTACGTCAATATACTTTCTAAATCTGGAAAGTCAATGTGTAACTCTGCTGGTTTTTACAAAGTTATGAAAGCAATGTTAACTTAAAATCAAGTCTGATGTTAGCTTACACAAAATATTATGATCCCAGTCTCTTCAACACAGTGAGACATAAAGCAATATGCGATACAGACTGTAAGATTTGTATACAACAGATACTTATAGCCCAGGTATTGTAACTGGGACTAAAACGTTGTATTGGTGCATTGCTAGTTATCTCAGTGAATTCTTAATAAGGTTAGCTGAACCCACACAATGGGCCAATAGAGACAACGTCCTGCGCTGTTCTCTACCTCACTGACATTTCTAGCATTCCTTCTTGAGCAGGAAATCCATTATCCATCAGTGGACTTCATTGACCACAATAAATTAAGCTGCACGCTAAAAATCGTAACTTTTTTTCTCTGCGCTGTTGATACAAAGTTTACAGAGTAGAGCCGCTAATAAAGTGATAATCCGTCTGCCAAGTTCAAGTGTAAACACTGAAGCAGGTGCAATGGTTTAATAGTCAACTGTTGTAAATATGTGCCACATACACACAAGTAAGATAAAACCTGTTACAACTGAAAAACCCAAGCCAATTATTCAAAGCTGTCTTAAAATGTGCTTGCAGGGTAAAATGTAAACAATCAGAGGACTAGGTTGACAAATTCAAAGCAGAGTATTCAGCATTTGTCTGTTTGTGTTTTCTGGTGTTTTCAGCACATGTGGAGTTTCTCTACAATTTTCACAGGAAGCGGGGACCCAGAGGAACACAAATACCCCCTGGCTCCTCCCACCCCCCCCTCACATCTGGAAAAAGGGGCGGGACACCAGGGGGAGGTGTGTGAGGGTAACAATTGGAGAAGGGGAAGAAAGAAAGGTGGAGGGACATAATCATTGTCAAAAATGGAATGAGAAAGCCCTTCCAAACGTAGATGCCATAAACACAAGCGCAAGCGTAACCGGTTTGTAACTCTTCACCACACGGATCACATTGGCCACCTGAGGCACTTGCAATTTGGTAAGGGTGTGTCCACAACATGAGAATAACATACTCTTACTTTCTCACCGCTTATGCCAGCTTGTATCCAGGTGGCAGCTTTAGCAGAGAGCTGAAAATACCAGAGAAATAGAGGGAGAGGAGTGACAGAGTTGTGTCTTAACACTCATCTCTGTGTGAACTCTGCTGAATGATTACTGGGGTGTGTGTGTTGGTGTGTACGTGTGTGTGTGTGAGTGCAGCTTCTAGTTCTACTTTGAAGGGTTTCGTTTGCCCTCCCTCTCACCATTGATCTCCTGTGGTTTGAGGGTTTAAGATTGGGTGCACCTGTGCACACATTAACACACACACTTCAATATTTATTTTGTTTTCATGTCCTTTCATGGAGTTACATTATCTTTCCAAAACTTTTCATGTTTATACTGTATACACTGATTTAAGTGGTACTGTCATGGCAACTGAGTGGAGGATCATATGTGTAAACATGATTATTTCCAGACAAATATAAAAAGTATAACAATCCTGAGATGCCTAGTGTATACAACGTTGGTGCACAGTTATTATGCAAATATTTAATTTCAGTTTTCTTTTTTTGCTGGCTAAAGAAGAGAAGGGCTAGAGTACTGACCAAACATCCTACTGTACTTTTGTATTTTGTCTGCAGAATACCTTTAACTGCAATGCAGACAGAGAACACACACACACACACACACACACACACACACACACACACACACACACACACACACACACACACAGCTTGAGACACCTGGGAATTGTACGAACCTTAACGTCAAGGTAACAAATCACTGCCTTCAGGCTAAAATTAGGGAGCTCAATCTGGCAGAGACAGATGCTTATTGGTTTTAGTCCTGAAATTCACTTTGTGGGATTGGACACATGCTACTGAGTTTATTTCCACCATGAAACCAAATGCAATAAAGTTTCTATGAATAGCTTCTACCAATTACACTCAATACAAAAAAGGAACATGTGGAATATTGCTACACCATGAGACAGTGAAGACAGATATCTGTACAGGATATTTTATGATAAAAACCACTGAATATATTTACAGCATCTTTGCTCTAACCAATGCATGCTGTGGACATTACATCCGAGAGAAAATAACCTGGGAGAAACATAGGCAAACACATGTGGTATTGCCCTGGTGTGTGATTCATTCTGCATGTAACCCACCAAAATGTCTTACCCATTACTAGTCAGGTTTGTATTGGATATGAAACAACCTCATTCCTGACTCATTGGCATGACACGGTGATATCAAAAGACAAAACGTGACAATGAACAATGAATAAAGCAGCCATGTTCAAAATGCTTAATTATGTTGCTGGAGCGGACACCCAAATAGCAGACACACACACAAACAGTTAGCTGACAGTGATGCCTGGTCCACTGCTGGCCACAGCACTAACGTTATCATTAGTTAGTTACCTTGCAAACAAACGCCCCCTGCAATGCTCCCACACAAAAACCGTCTGCAAGAGCAGAGAAAAATATTCAAAAAAACAAATGATTAATCCCAGAAAGAAACGAGTCGTGTCACTGCCAGAAAATCGTCAAAAAACACCCGTTTTCCCGGCTGGCCTAGAGGAAGAGGCACATCAGCATCCATGTTACTGACCATTAGTTAACGTGAAGCGGCGCAGCTCTCTTTAGCTCCCTTCTATTCACCAGAGACGCTACATCTCAGGTCCTCGCTTTCTAATGTAGAGACAATTTGGCGACCGTGCAGCCTCTTCCACGGCTTGCTCTCCTCCCTCCTTCCGAAGTCAGTGAGCTTCTCACGGGTCTAGTCCTGGTCGACTAACCCCCCTCTCTTCTCTCACCGGCACCGTGCACAAACGGTGAGTGAACGTGCGGATAGCGCGAGACCGTACCAACGGTCAGCAACCGAGGGGGACGAGCGGAAGAAACTGTTAACGGTCGAGCGTATTCCAGCCTGCCTTCACTTCCAGCTATGTTACTCGCTGTCATCAGAGTTGCTTCGAAAACACGGGAATAATGGAGGCAAGATGTGGGGGCGGGGAGAGGAGGAGATGAGGGGACATTTTCTGCAGCAGCAGCTCACAGCCATGAGAAACTGCAGACCTCTCTCTCCCTGCTGTGTGTGTGTGTGTGTGTGTGTGTGTGTGTGTGTGTGTGTGTGTGTGTGTGTGTGTGTGTGTGTGTGTGTGTCTACAAACCCAAACAGACATCTGTGTCTGCAGAGCACATTAATACCCTGCCTTTAAAACAAGTGATGCACTGATACCTAACAATGAGCAGTTTGATACACTCTGCCTGCTGTGTAAAATCAGTTGTATTTACAGAAATAAGGCTTTGTGAGGGAGATTGAGCTGCCTCGAAAGACCCAGTCCTCCTATGTTTTATTACTTTACAGCAACATAGGTTTGTGTTTGATCTATATCCATAAGCCTAAAATGGCTCTGCTAAAAAGTAGGAGATTCAATAAGAACTTTACATCCCTGGATCGGTCTCTATCTTTCTAGCCTGTCACTTCCTGACTTATCAGGTTTACTGGCTTGGGTGACTGGCCTTCAGTCCACTGCAGCCGTTGGAGTGACTGTTTTTTTTTGTATGACCTAAATTGGGCACTTGTGTTCACCTTATGCAGCAGCAGCAGCAGCAGCCGTTGAGACCACCAGGTTGTAAACATAACAAAATCAGTCCAGTTTGTGGAACCATACACCAGTGTGGGCTTTGAAAGCAGAGCAAAGCCTATACCCACTGTCAGTAAAGTATTTGTTAAACTCAGCAAGCGTACGCTTGTCTGTTTCTATTATTGTTTTACAACATGAGTAATCCCCACATGATGAATACAGTGAGGCCACATGTAGCACATGAACAGTATGCATACATATGTAGTACAATCAGGCTAAGCAGTCATCATCAAGGATACTTGACCAATTTTTGTCTAAAGATCATCTTTTCTTTTTAGATCAGTCTGTCAGAAAATACAGTTTGTCTAAACCAAATGCAGTTGCACAATATTGGAAATACAACAGCCGATTTATAGTCCTACATTTGCAGGATTCATCTGGAATTCTCCATTCCCAGACATTAAGCAAAATGAAGATGCAATTAAATGTAATGTGCTTGGCTTGAACAGTTTTGTTGCTACCAAAGCTTATCCTGCAGGCCCAAAATTCAGCTTATTTTGCTGAATGTAGAAGGTCACATGAGAAAAGAGGAGGTGTATCCTTTCCCCTCCCTGCTGGATGTGTCTGTTTCTGGATATTTTTGGCCTGTTCCAGACACCGGAAACTGGCCTGTCCAACTTAAACATCTCCAGATGACTCTTTCTTTGGCTTTAATACACACACCCGTTCCTCCTTCGCTTTCTCCGGTCAAATACATATCTCCCTTTATTGGTAACTTCCTCAGTTTGCTATCACAAGGGGCCTGTTGTTTGGCCAATGCATGTGAGGTAGAGAGAAGGGGACAATGCAGAGGAGGAATGGGGTAAACTGACAAAGAAAAAAAGAGGAAGGCCAAAAAATGCACTAGGAAGATCCTGAACACTTAAACTCCATGAGTTTTTGAATGATTTTTCCTGTTTGGAATGGATGTTAGGAGCTCCAGTTACCGACGGGAGACAGCTTCACAGAGAGGAAAAGGAAGGAAGAAAGGAAGCAGGGCAGGAAGGAACAATAACAAACAGCTGTGATTTAGTGAACCTCGCTGCCCGATACTCATGGCCCTTAACTTCCCTAACTTTTACATGGTCACCTTTCAATGACCTACACAGGGTGTTTCCAAGACCCATAAGGTGAGAAACACTTTTAGGTGTGACATATCTGGGCCCTGACAGAGCCCTGTTATGGAGCCGGTGGGCTTCTATTCCAGGCTGAGGTGTGGTCGTAATGAGGTGCTGATCTGCTGTATTTTTATGGTGTAGGGCTCCAAAGGGGAAAGACCTGGATTGGTGAGGTGGGTTTAACAGGCAGTGGGTATCAGAGTCAGGTTTTAGGGTCGAGCAGGGGAACGGGCGTAGATGGTCTGTGTTGGAAAAGGTAACCTATATTGGTGGAATGTGATATAAACAGCGCTGAGTGGTTAATTGAAGCAAGATGGAGAATCTCTTTAACCCTGACTGTAGGACGCTGCGGTAGGGAGTTCAGACACACATATATACACACACACACACACACACACACACACACACACACACACACACACACACACACACACACACACACACACACACACACACCATGCTTTTGCTCTCTGTCTAACTCTGTCTGTCTTTGTCTGCATCTCTCCCATATGTATGCAGACTAAACAAACACTCTTAAACACGTCACTTTGAGAGCAAGCATGGTCTGACACCAGCAGTCCTACGGTGATTTATGACACTGAGATCATCGTAGCTGAATAGGCTTTATGACTCGTCGTCAGTTTTAATGTAACAGTATCTGCATGTGGTGCAGATTAGATTACAACACAAGATTCAACAAAACACACTGTGGCTCTCAATACTCTAGTCTATAGTGTCGGTTGAATGGGTTATTGAAAAGCTGATGGAAAAATAATAGCAGGGCCAAATCCATCTTCTCCATCCAGAGCTCGATGTAGCGGCAGAATGCGACGGAGTAGGGAGGGTCATGAAAAGGCAGCCAAGAATGTCTAGAGAAACGACTGACCGGGAGAGATCTGTTCTGTTTGTTCAAGCGTGTGTATGTGTGTGTGAGTGTGTGTCTATGAGCTCCACCCTCCCTGTCCGTGAGTGACTTTGGGACTGAAATGTGGTTCCAGTTAGGGCGTTTTTAAAATCAGAAACACACTGGCACTTCAAACAAACTGGAGATATTTCTGTAGCCAACTCTGCTTTGTAACCCATTTATACTACAAAGCACCATTCCCAGACTTAAGAAAATGTCGTTTTCCTCATAGTTTTACACAGAATCACAAGTTTCTCTAAATCTGACATGGATGTTCTTGTGTGAATGTGGGAACTTTGCTGTGAGCCGTTCAGTAGACACAATAAACTCAGAAATAACTGTATAGTAGATTATGTGCAATCCTAATCACTTTAGTTGTGCTGAATCCACACAAATCATCTCTGCCTCAGGTACATTTTGTTTCAATACATTAATGGTTCTTTAAAATAATTCCCAAATTGGGATCAATAAAGTATAATTTATCTAATCTTAAATTGCAAGCGATCTACAATGACTCTGTTTTGTGTTGGAGAAAGAAGAATACAAGGTTGCAGAGAGTTATTTGGAACACTTACAACCTCACCTTGTTGAAAAATTCCTAAAGGTCTATAAATGTAGTTTGCATTCTTTTCCAAGTTCCCACTGAGCGGTTATGTAAAATAACTATGTCATAGCAGTGGGAGGATTATCTTGTGCTGTGCATTTTATTTACTTTGTAGCTGCCTGATAAAAAACTGGGTTATATAGATCTAAACATGTGGATATACATTCACATATAGCCTGAAGTAAGATTTCATAGAGAAAGCTCTAAAATGAAACCACAGCAAATGTCTATTTCGATGATATCCAACACAAAAAAAAGCCTTTAATGGGCACAGTGCACGTTACTGCACCACAATGTGTATGTGTGTTGGAGAGCGAGCCATACTGGCTACTTTTTTGCATGCCACAAAACATTTGAATGTGTTTGCACTTTATGTCTTATTTACATCTGTGCTTTTTCATGGCGATTATCTGTATTCAAAATAGTCAAAAGGGATTATTCCAATTTGCCTATTTCCCAAAGGAGGGACAAGCTTCCCTTTCTTCCACAGTTAACGATTCCCTCTCTTCCAGGAGCTTTTTTTCCCATTCACTGACACAAATTGGGACATTCCTAAAATTCCAGTCCGAAGGGAACACTTTGTTGATAAACAGTCTGTGTCTGTATCTCGATGAATGTCCTCGGAAAAAGCGGCCAAACCTTTACTCTGTGTTTTAAATGAAATGGATATAAGGTGTTTTAATAACTAAAGTAGCTTCAGATGAAGGACAGAGCATACAGTGAAAGGAGCGAGAGGGGGAGCCAGAGCGCTGAGAGCATAACAAGAAGAACAGAGTGGTTCAGGACAAAAAGGTACGAGTGATGTCATGTCATGTCTTTGAGACTTTTATCTCAATGAATCACAGTCTCAGTGATCATGGAGGTTGATCTCCAAGGTTTGAGGTTTTCAGTTTGTCTTTGTGAGTGTGTGCCTGTATGTATGTATGTATGTATGTATGTATGTATGTATGTATGTATGTATGTATGTATGTATGTATGTATGTATGTATGTATGTATGTATGTATGTATGTATGTATGTATGTATGTATGTATGTATGTATGTATGTATGTATGTGTGTGTGTGTGTGTGTGTGTGTGTGTGTGTGTGTGTGTGTGTGTGTGTGTGTGTGTGTGTGTGTGTGTGTGTGTGTGTGCGTGAGAGAGAGTCATTCACAGGGGAAGGATCTTTTACCCTTACACCTCCTCTCTTCATCTATAATTTACACAGTGAGAAATCACCGTAGACCTGAGTGACCCTGTGTTCACTGATACTCTTAGCTATGCATGCAGGAAGACAAAGTGACGTAGCATGGGGTATTTGGTTCTGCACTGCTAAAAGTATCCTATATAGATGCAGGATGCTGTGTGTGTGTGTGTGTGTGTGTGTGTGTGTGTGTGTGTGTGTGTGTGTGTGTGTGTGTGTGTGTGTGTGTGTGTGTGTGTGTACTCCTGTAAATTAAGTCAAACTACATTGATTGATGAATCTTCCTTGTTGACTTCCCTTTTTTGCTGCTACTTCTTCTGTCTTTCTTTTAGTTTCTAATAAACAAACTACCACACACACACACACACACACACACACACACACACACACACACACACACACACACACACAAAAACACACTGCCTAAACTCAAGGGCACTGTGTACTGCAGAGCGGCTGTACTGCAGAGCGGCTGAACTCCAGCGGCCTCTATCCCCTGTCCTGTGACTGGATAGCATACCAAACACTCCAATCATTTAGCATGCTGAATATTAAACAGTCCTGTCTGAAAGCTCTATAAGTATGTGTGGTCTGTGTGTGCGTGTGCGCGTGTCACAGTCCTAATGTATTCTGCTAGCTTATTAAACATGTACCCTGAGACCAGAACAGCAGGGGACAGGAGAAAGGGGTTTTTGGGTTAAAAGCGCACAAATCCCCTCTGTTCTTTGCTAATTCTGCCCTGTGTGTGTGTGTGTGTGTGTGTGTGTGTGTGTGTGTGTGTGTGTGTGTGTGTGTGTGTGTGTGTGCGCGGTTGGTGTCCTTCAGGGGCTCCAAAGACCCTCCAAGCTAATTAGGGAGACAGCCACAGAACGACATCATTCAAGGCCCCGACTTTACAGGAGCTCGGTGAGCTTCCATCCACATAACTCTTAGGTCTTAAAAGCACTTACTTCTCAAGCTAAGAGGCATGGACACAACCTGCACTGTAAAGCACACACACACACACACACACACACACACACACACACACACACACACACACACACACACACACACACACACACACACACACACTCAAATGTGTTTGACGAGCCTCACTCCCCCATGCTCTCCAACCTAGGATGCAAACAAAAGTTGTCATGACAACTTTCTAGGAGCTTGAGCTGTCTCCCCCATGCACTCTCTGCCAGAAATGTAGGGCACTTAGAGGAGGAGGCACTGTAAGACAATGGTAATACACTGTAACAGGCAAAGGTACGACCCAGGGGTATACATTTGAAATTTGGAGGCATGCTATGGATGTTTCCCTCAGAAATAGACTCAATACAGCCGACAACAGTATTATGTATGAAAAAGACAAGGGAATTTTTCACTGTCAACATGTACTCACACTTTTACAAAGACAAACACCCCCAACCTTCACTCCACCTCATCACCTCCAAGTCAAACATCTTGGTGTTACTCTTGGGGCTATAATGGCTCAGTTGATGTAAAAGGATATACAGAAGTGAGACAGAATTACACATCAACAGTGATGACAACAAGGCTAGGCACTCACAGGAGAGGAGTCTGAAAAGGATAAAGCAGACAGGTAGGACAGGAAGTTGGAATAAACCGGATATCAGGATGCGGACAAACAGAGAATCCATAATAAAGACTTTCTTTCCTCTTCCCCCCAGGATCTAGTCTGTGGTATTAGGCTACGTTTGAAAGAAGAAATGGAGGGACATAGTAGAGGAGTAATGCAACAAAGGCCCCTCGGCTACCAAGGCGCTCCTTGTCCAAGCTACTCTGATGACAGATAGTGGAGTGGAAAAGAGCTATATGCCCCACCACAGGCTCTGTCCTGCAGGCTGTCCCGTCTACCTCCACTGCGCTCAGCTGTGGGGATTTATTCCTCTATTGCTTTGGCTCAATGTGACTGTGCTCCAATACTGCACTCTTATTCCTCCGAGCCAAGGTAATGAAAAATGACCCAGCTCATCTGCAGGGAGAGCCCTTTGGCAAGTGTGTGTGGTCTGTGGGTGTGCGTGTGCGCGTGCATGTGAAATTCCTGTTGTCCAAAGTAGAACCCGTCATTGTAAAGGTATTGAATGTCTTTCATTTGGCCCTTTCACCTCAGGGGGAGCAAGAATCTGTAGGTAGGAGGTGGAAAGCTTTTGCTTACTACATAAAAACACCTGATCAATCATGTGCCAGGGTTATAGAGGAGGAATGGGTTAAGATTTTGTGGTTTGAATTCTCAGTCCAAAGCTTGTTCTGTTTGTTATGATCCTTGGAAACCTTGATATTCGCACAAACCAGACTAACCAATTTATGAATGCAATATTTAGCAGGTGTACATACTTGATAGAGACAGAGGGTTCGGACGCATTAGAAGTATTTAAGGACATAAATATATACAAATGTTTGAGTCAAAATTGAGTCCTCTAGCTTTCACTTTTAGATTATGACTTATTAAACACAGTGCAGTGGCTGACAATGCCTGCCTAAAGGAATAAGGGAAATCAATAATTAAGCCCCACCCTGTCCTAACACACATGCATCACATTTCCCACTCTCATTCAGCACAAATGGGACTAATCCAGTAAGGGGTCCAGTATCTATAAACTGTCTTTATAGGGATACAAACTGTGCTCAGACTGGCTCTGGTGTAAACTGGGACGTTTTGATTTAAGGCAAAGGGGACATTTCCTCACATATCTAAAAGTGAACACACATACCCAACTTTTAACCACTGTTCGGTAAACACATGTGGACACACTCCTAGAGGATATAATATCCATACAAACAGAGGATCTGGGAGTCTCTGAGAGGGATTTCCTCAGATATTCAACAGATTCCCCTAGTAATCCTCTGGGATTACTATTCTATACTCAGGGCCTAACCTCTGAACCTAAAACATTGTAAACCCTTACATCCCCATCACTAATGCCACAGTTAAACCTATCACTTTTCTCAGACCGAGAGGACCACCTCCAAAAAAACATATATTGTGTCCGCTCTGGCCACTCAGTTCTGACTCTGGCCACGACTCAGACACATTTAGAGGATTAAGAGGAATACCAGCCAGATGTATCCAGTAGGCCGCTCAACCATGGCCCAATAACCCAAAAGCTAAATTCTACAATCCATGTATTCATCATGTTTAACATCTGAATAGTCTCCAACATGGCAACTGATATCCGGGACAGTGTTCAAATCTGGCAATCTCTTTTATATGAAATCAAAAACACTGTCAGTGGGGCTTATGTTGTGAATATTTTTGGGTTGCATGCAACAATAATTTGTGGTTTCCATTGCGAGTTTTCTGGAAAAGCCAAAATAGGAAAACCATCCTGTTTTAATAAATAAAAGGCCTTGAATCTGAGAATCTGAGTAGTCCTTTGGGATGACTCTGTGGCACGCTGTGAGCATGCAATCGTCTGTAATTAATCTAGCTATAGTGGCCGTCCTATCAAGTAGTGTGCCATATTCACACGTTACCACATAAATTAGATTATAGCATGGCTAAGAAGCTTATGGTGCACACTATCTAAATGACATGGCACATGAGTGAGGAGGGGGGTTGTGCTTTCCATTTTTAACATATGACAGGCCTGCAAATCACCAGGCGACTCGTCAAACACATTGATATCAACAAAACATGAGTGACAGATGCAATTTTTGTCTTCATTTATGATTTATGGATCGGTGAGGAAATTGTTTCCCATGGTTGAACTGTTGATGAATCTCTACAGGAACCTTGAATTAAGACATCAAACATCAACAAGCCTACGCCCCCTCTTCCATTTTTCTTCTTTCACACACTCATTTACACTCACACACTGGGTATTTGATAAACCTGGGAATGGAGCAGTGGAAATGTTTTCCAGACCAACTATGCGAATAAGACCTTGTCCCCAGGGAGACACTGTAAACAGCTTCAACCACCAACAGAATCCACACAGGGGTGTTTGTATGCAGGGATATCAAACACAAACATGCCTACGGCTCGTTGCAAACAAATTAGAAAATTACAAAAAAAAATAAACAAAGTGCTGGAAATAGTTGAGACAATGTCCGATCTGGCTCCCCGACCCTCCCCTCACCAAACGACGGTTATGGGAAAATACTTTCCCACTAACGGATCCTGAGTTTGGCAATAAGAACCAAGATGCCTGCCAGACAGGGAGAGTGATCAACATTCTTCAGTAGGAGGTCACAAGTTCAATTCCAGCCTCTATCTAATAATTACTTGGCTGGAAAACACGGAAAAAGGGAAAAAGACTGGGAACTAACAAGGACATGCAGAAATCCCTATCTGGATATTTGCCTGCCCGTCATGAGTCTATCTATTTACGATTGCTTCAGTGGAATATGCGAACAAATGACATATTGAACATGAGAGTAATAGAGGCTTAACAACCTGAGCCGAGTACAATCACGTCATGATTCAGGGGAGCTGTTGGCAATCACAGTGGACAGCTCTTCCAAGAAAACCACTTGCTTGAAAACACCATGGTTTGACTGAGCTCTAAAAGCTTATCAGAACAAAAACAAAGGAAGTAACAGAAGGAACACCAATGATCCAGCTTCTAGACAGAGGGGGGATTGTGTATCTGGGTTATTTTAGACTTCTGCTGTGTCTCCGCCTCGTATCAATGGTCTGGGACTCGTCAGTGGGAAATGAATATGATCAGTGACAGCGCTAGTATTCTCACAGGAAACAGGACCAGATGAGCTCAGTGGGAGTAAACTGGCCCGGGCTTCATTCCTAAATGCATGAGAGCCTGCAATTAACGGAGCAGTGAGGACTAATGAATATGTATGATAGATGTGACATAATGCAAGATTTTAAATATGTATAAAACTTTACAGTGGAATTGGGTTGCTAGGAAACAGCTTGAATCTAAGTTAATCTGACACCGAGGAGAGCCAGCATCCTGTCAGCTGCAGTTATTAGCAAGCCCACTAACAGGAAATAAACTCCGTCTATCTAGGATACGAGGATGTTGAACACGCTGAGGACGGCTTTGCTCAACAACATGTCACTTCACATTATTAAGAACAAAATGACAGCTCGTAGTAAGTCTTGTGATTTGCAGGATTGTGATGAATACAGGTAGATAAGGAATTATTGCGACTCAGGGGGAAGTCGGAGCACCTGTGTCTGCTATAGTCCTTAACCCTGCTTCCCCATGCAGGATATCCCGCCTGTAGGATGGGGTAGGGTGGAGATAAGGAGGGACTGGTAGGAAAATGACAAGAGATGAAAGAACCAAGGATGAAATCAAATCCTTTTTTAAATCAACCTAAGAAGTGACACAATGCACAATTACCCAGAGGCGTTGTTAACAGCACAGCAGAGCACTGCCCTCACACGCCTAACAGTGCTAACCCTTCTTTAAGGGTCATACCACCAGAGGAAAATGTGTGACTAGAGGCACTACAGTCGATATTACTCAGCTTGATGTCTGAAAGTGTGAACACGCGGCTGCGTTTTCTCATGAGAGACATGTGAGCAAACAACACTTCGCAAATGTTTCAGTCTGCTGGTTACTGTAATGCTGCGGCTAAATCACACCGGGCGCTGCTCCGCGTAACACGTGAGGTGTAAATTGATCACCTCGACGTATGTGTCACACACTGCAGCACCAGTAAAATGACTGGACTGGTGTCCTGGTTGAGTGTGTGGGAATGCTGGTGATGGATGTCTTCTCCGGGGAGAGTTGAAAAGAGAGTAGAGAGAGTTAAATAAGAGATGAAGTAGTAATTTAAGGGAAAAAGCTAAAATAGAGTTTCAGTGACATGTGGGACCAAGTCAAGGTCAGCGCACTGGAGTGGAAATGTATTTTTATGTCAAGATGAAAGAATAAGGTTAAAACTGAGTGGAGAAAGTGAAAACGGGGTGATAAAATATAAATATATAAAGTCCTCCCCCTCTCTCTGTCTGTCTCTCTCTATTGTGTGTGGCTGGGTATCTCATTAACAGTAATAGAGGAAGCCAGGCAGGGAGGCAGTTCAGAGAGCCTGGGATATCTCCACCCTGCAGCCTGACACAGTGACCCCTCCTTCCCTACTTTTGCAACTCCCTCCACTATTAACAGCACCACCTTGGACCGTACCACTTCATCAGACCAGGGGGAGATATTGTTTGTTGCTCTTCTCAGCAGTTATCCAGAGGATGTAAGGGAAAAGGCTAAAAGACATCTGATGGAAAGGAGTTGTGCATTTCTAAACCAGGAGGGGGTGTTAAGGACAGATTTGTCTTAGGGAGGTTCTGGTATGTTATTTCAGTTTCCTCTGATTGTGTTGCCCTCCCTCAGGATCCTTAAACGTAGGAGCCATATAAAAACACATCTGAAGACAAAAGTTAAAATAACAATCCAGTTGAATCCCCTCTTGAGAATAAAGGAATAAGGGCAAGAGGACGGGAAAAGACACACGATGTGTCTGGGTTTACCTTGGTACATGTATTAAAGTTACTTCACTGATGCTGTATGTGCTAAAGTGTGTGCAAGTTTCACTTTGTGAGACTGCTGGGTTTGTCCTGGTTGTTCCAGCTGCATACAGGGCAGGTGAGACGCCTGGGGAATACTAATGGCTCCATGAAAGCACTGAGTATCAATCCAGACATGTTGAAGGGAATACTGATCAAGCATTTTGCTGAATCACAGCTAGGAAAACACAAGGCACAAAAGAGAAAACTGCTTTTAGTAACACAATTAGGATAATTATTTCACCAAGAGGACACATTTAATGCGCCACCAGAGTTAGATTGAATGTTTAAGGCGATGGAGGCATGGTAACCGACAGCCTATAAAACAGTGTCTGTGTGTGTTCTGTGTGCAAGATTCCCCCTTTCACATATCCATAGAAAAACTTACCAGCTTAACAGCTTGGTTACGTCTCCTTTATAGCGACCCTAGCAACACAACTTCCTGTTAAGGCTCTGCATCCTGAGCACAACAAAAACTACCAAAGGAACTCTCCACACAGAGCAACAATGTGAAACAAAGCTCTTTTTTTGGCAGCACCACACTCCATATTCACCTGAGCTCTGTGGTATAAAACTATTTCCGCAAGTGTCCAATTTCACAAGCAGGAACACTGCACTGCCACACCATCAAACCAAGTTCCAAGTTCTATCCTCCGTGCTTAATTAAACAAATCAGTCCTGTTAAGCCCCCGTTTCTGTCCATGCCTGCAGGACATACTGTACCTCGCTTTCAGTATAAACTGTTCACTGTTCACGGAGGTTTGTCTCCTCCGGTCCCAAACCTTGACACAATGCTGGGATGCTTAATTAATGGTAGTTCTTTAGGTGGCACAGCTTGCATATTTTAGGTGGTTGCAAATATACTGTAATTGCTTCATTAAGTATTCTAAATTAAAGTTTTAATACGTTTCCATTGCATGGGTACCTGTTGTGTGTATGTGAGTTGCAGCATACCTGATAGAGTGGCCTTGACGCACACCTGTGTGTGTGTAAAAGATGCAGCGGTGCAGGCAGGTTCCTTGCATGCACACACAGGCGTCGGAGGGCTGTCGAGGTGAGAGTCCACAGCAGACCATGCCGAGTGCAAACCGCCTCGTCTAGACCAAACCTCACAGCCTCCATTACTGACCTCACTGCATACTCTTTGAAACTCCCGAGGTGTGTAAAATGCAGCAGTAAGAGTTTATATCCACAGGCATCTCATTCATTTATCAGCCCAGGTGAGTCATTACAGGTCAAATCCAGAGGCCCAGGCAATTAGAGGGAATTAGCCTCTGTTGTCCTCCTGATGCCACCACAAGGAGAGAATATTTGGGTCAGCTCCAGAGGTAAGCCAAAGATATAGTCTCCTCTGTGTCCTCTGTCTCTCTCTGTCCTCTCACTCTCTCGACTATTCTGTGGTCTGAAGCCTTTTTCAAGGTCAAACCCTGCTGGTCCCTCTGTCCCCGTCCCACACAGCCAGTGGCCCCTGCTGACTCTTCCTCCCTCCTTCCTCTCCACTTTTTCTCCCTGAAGCAATGCACCCTTCGTCCGTTGGTCTGTGCGCCACAAACACAAACATTCCCACTAAGGAAATGCAGCCGGTCTCTGTCTCCCTGACTGCTAGTTGTTTTTAAAGCGATATGCACTCACTAACTGCAGCTCACAGAGAGAGATTGAAAGCAACAGCTCTCTCCCTGTTTCACATTTAAAGGAGACAGGGCAGGGGTGTGTGTTCAGGCTGCATAGCTCCTCTCACCTGCTCTGACTGGATATTATCTGAATGATTAAAGAAGACACACACACACACACGCATAAAACGCTAGTCCCCAAATTCACAAGTATGCTACCAAATAACAGCAGTGGGATCGTAGCCAGAATGTTTATAAAAAAGGTGATGTTTTTCCTCTCAGCCAGTTTTTCCCAGGCTGGAGTATCCTGACCTGACTCCCAAAACAATCATGAATATTTTTCTTATCTGCTACTCTACTACTCCCCACATTATTCTTCAACCAAATTCCCAATCATAATATGATTAATGACATCAAAGTTGATTGTTTATTTGAGAAATCCACAGTTAAGCTTATCTTATATTTTGCTTAAACACATGTGCAACAATGGCCACATGGAGGCAATACAACCCCCACATACAACCAATGCCAAGGCTACAGTCTGTGTGTGCCAGCCTGTAATAAACTATTGGCCTACTAATACTGCTAAAACCATACAGCTTAAATAATCTATGTTCACTGGTTTGTGCGGGATAAACATTTTAAATCATTCTGAAATCGAGCACAGGAACATGCCTTTTTTCAGCTCCAACAGACATTTCTTCATCTCCTGTGCCACTAAGGACTTCTTATGTCAGTCTTAACACTTAAACAGAATACAAGCTGAAATATCGGATGGTTTTATATAGCCAAGCTGATTTTCTATTTTCACTTTCCTCTGAAAGCTTTGATCAATAGTGAGAATGCAATGACTGAATTGTGCAGTAATTCTCTGCCTTCCCACCAAACCCTATCTGCCTGTAGGTGGATTAAATGGTTTTTGGTAGCCCACACTGATTAATGGAGGGCTTTATCGATGCAAGAGGTCACTCGTGTACTGCTGAGTGAGTGTGTGTGTGCGTGCGTGCGTGCGTGCGTGTGTGTGTGCGTGTGTGTGTGCGTGTGTGTGTGTGTGTGTGTGTGTGTGTGTGTGTGTGTGTGTGTGCCTATAAAATGTATGATGCGCATAGCCTTGTTTGTTGCTGCATGTCAATATTACCATGAATGAGTTACGGCCATAGCATAAATCAACTTTAGTATACTATACAAAGTTTATACTTTCTTTAATTCTCTCTCTGCCACTTTCTATTTCTCTCCGTCTTTTCCACAGATTGCTCAATGAATATATTGCATCCTAGTTCCCAATGTTGAACCTAGGCTTACTGTATTTCGCAAACACATTCTTCAAAATCCCCTCTTCCACAGTTTCCCTCTATCTCAGGGCCTCCCATTGCTCTCAGTGGTGTCTTGAGAAACCCATGAGGAATGTGCGGTATTCCTTTAGTGTGAATTTTCCAAAATGAATCAGGGTTTAGACGGGGCGACACACGAATGCTGGAGACTTTAACCTCCCAGACACTGTAATTTACGAGGGGTGTAAATATTTGTCGTGGTGGGGAAAGGGGCGGGAGGTTAGGTGTGACAGCGCACTGTTCCCATGATTCTCTGTGTGTGCAATGTCCCGTTGAATCCTGGGAAAGGTCACACAGGCCCTGTGATGTAAACAGTCAGCACCACAGTATCAGCTGGCCGGCGGTTACCACAGTAACAAGACAGAGAAAAGAAAACCTCATTTGGGATGTCACAATCCGCCTTGTGATGGGGAGAAATGATTAGAAAAAAGCAAGACATTGTATTCTATTATTTCTCAGACGTTTTTATCCGCATATTCATTATGAATAAACTTCAAACCCAGTCAGAAGTAAGGTCCTGACACAGACAGGAAACAGGAAAAGGGTTCATTTTCTTGACTCCATCTCCTGCTCTCAGTATTATCTTCCACCCTCTTACTTTCTCCGTCCCTCTCACTCTTTCATCTCTCCCTCATATCTCTCTCTATCTCGGAATCTTCCTCCTGCTCTCTGATCTCCACTCAGGCGTTTTATATTAGAGTGCAGGCAAGTCAAAGAGGGAGAGAGGGAGAGCAGTGGAGGGAAATGGGTCACAGACACTATACATTCACAAGAACACTCAGCTGAGGCACTACTGAACACAAATTCACCAAAACCGTTTAGGAGAGGAGATAAAAAGCCTTTGTCACACAGGTGAAGTTGTACAGGTACACTTCTAAACTTATTCTGACTTTAAAACAAACAGGTATCTTTTGCAGGCATAATATTCTTAAAGGCTCATTTGCAACACACCCACACACACTGTGACCGAGATTATAAGTGACATACCTGTATAGACCCAGCCTGAAATTCAATTCCGATCAGTCTAGTTTAATGTGATTGTATTAGAGGTGCAAGCAGGGAAATCAATAACAGAACATAACGTGACTCGAGAGGGGGATGAAAGCGGGTAGCTTCTTCATGGCTTTGTATGTGTGAGAATGTGCGTGATCTTTGGGTTTAATATGTGTGCTTGGAATAATAAAAAAATACTATTTACTGTGCACGGCTGCAGTGAGAAACCCCCACGATGACACAAAAGCTTTGAAGTATGAGGATTTGTTAGTCTCTTAAGTATAGAAGTTGACCTAGTTCATGTTATATGCTGTAATATGTTATACACACAAGCACAAAGGGGCGTGCACTCCAGAAAACACGCACACGCACACACACACACACACACACACACACACACACACACACACACACACACACACACTCTCAAGCTAATCATTCTCTCCACTTTGCCTTGCAGATAAATATTAATGAGGATTACTATGTTACTGCAGTACACCCACGGGAAAACAAGAGACTGCATCTCTCTCTCTCTTTCTAACCCTTTCCCGCTCTATTTCTTTGTCACTCATACACACCCACACACCCCTCACATATACACTACTGCAACATCTTTAAGAATGATCTTTTTCTTTTCTTCACAACATAAATTCTATATTTTTCTGCCCAACCCTCCTTTCTATGCTTCTTATGCTTCACACACAGACTTGTACAACACACACGCACACACATTATGAATAAACCCCTTCATGTGAGTGAGTCACAGACAGTGGGTCGTGTTATCTCTGTCTAACAAAGAGCACAGATTGTGCCGGGATATTTAGGGAACATTTGGGGGTATCCACATCCTGTCGGGGGGGATGATTGGAATTCGACAGACTTCTTCCCATCAACACGCACTCGTATATTTTCCTTTTTCTCTGCTCCATCTCTCTTTCTTAAAAGGATTCTGCGCAGTCATTTCTGAGAAAAGAGAAGCAGGGATAATGAAGAAATCATTCTTCTCTCTGCATGAAGGTGGCAGAGGATGGGCACATGCTCACATCCATTCATCCACTAGGGATGTTTTGGCAGAGGACGGAGGTGTCCACCCTCACCATAGTTACCCCGCCAGCAAACTGTTTCCATAAAGGAAACACATTATCAGCAGCCCACTGGCTCCTTCAGCCATCACTCACAGTCAATAGGCGATCATCTCTGCATTGTTGAATCGTGCTCTGTTCACATTTACTTTGAACTTGTACGCAGCTGTGCTGTGTGTCTATAGGTCTGCCAGTTGATTTTGGCTGGGAATAAAAGACGGCCAAAAAAAAATTCATAGCAGAGAGTGATGAAAGAGGCAGGGTGGGAGTCTCCCATGTGCTCCCCCCTTTCTTATTTCGCTCAAAAACATTCTTCCTTGTGAGCTGCCTTAGGGAGAAAAGGGGGGTCCTCTTTCATGCCAAACAGGGTGTGGTGCAAGGGGGGCCTTCAGGAGCCTTTAGCTGTAGCTTTTCCCTCCTCTTTCTTTCCTTCTTCCCCTCTTTCCCCTTCTCTTTGTCTCCTTAATTGGACTGGCTGACCACAGCTCTCTCACCTACAGTCCTGAGGGCAGGTTGAGATCCCTGGGAATCAATACTGTAGCGATGCTGGGTAAAAAAACTCAGAGACCTGAACTGAGGGATGTTAGAACAAAACTAAACAGGAACTCATTTTGAATGTTGTTCCTTTGTTGTCCACATCCACTTTGCTGCTTAAATGAATCTTGACTTTAATGTAGAGACAATTCGATCAGTCTGATGAGATACAAACGTAGATTCAACATGACCCTCAAACTGCCGGAGTCCAGCGTTGACCTTTTCTGTGATTGATGCAGACAAGATGTTAAAAGGTAACGAGGATCGATTGGTATTCCTGTCTCACCTCCTGCCTGGCTGCTTTTGTGGTAAATTACAGTCATGCTATTGTGTGTTTGCATTCCTATTCCACTCGTGAGTGTGTTTGAAACACACTCACGTGTCTAAGTCTCTCTAGATGTGTGTGCCTGTGTGAACTTCTCCGACAGTGATCCATCCCTCCCACCTTTAAACCCCTCGCTCCCCTGTGGTGCCCCTGACAACAACATGTTTCCTTGGAGAGCGATTCCACCTCAAATGTGAAATGTTTATCATGTGTTCAGAACCCCCCACCACACAAAAAAAAGCATGAGAAGTCTAGCTATGAAGACAGGCTTCTGAGCCACACTAACAAGGAGTAGAAGGCGGGAATGTGTTACTGAAAAGAAAGTGACTCATAGAGAAAAAGGGGAGCAATCAAGTTTGCCTCATGTCCTATTGTTCTGGAGTTAACGAGGCATGTTTTGTTCAGATGTGTCATAGCTGTTGACCGTGAAAAAAGATGGACTATATTCTCCCTGTAGGTATAACTCAATTAATTAACTGTGATAGAAACCCACATCCATCAGAAACGACTGACAGACGTAAAGCCATTCATCTGCATTAAATGATGGCAGGGCACAGATGAGAAGGTGGTGCGCCTTTTGTATTCTGCAATCTGGGAGGTGAAAAGCAATCAGGGGGATTTTATTTTAAAATATCTTTCAAACAACTCAACTCATGCTCATGGTTTTGGGGGAAAGTAGCAATGCACACCCAATCTCTGCACTGGGAAAAGCTAAATGATGTAGCATTTTAGCTTCCAAGGGCAAAACGTCCAGCTTTTAGATAGATTTGTTTCTGTATTCTGTTTCCCCTCGGTGCAGCTCATGCAGTTGCATAAGGATGAGATTGGATGATGACAAAAAGAGTTATCTAACATGAAAAGTCTGAGCAGGACAAAGCTGCAGCTGTGAGTAAAAGTGAGTATTTCCAGTGGTTCAGTGAGGACATTGGCAGGTAAAGTCATAATCCAACAGACAATCAGTCTTCACATAGCCTCAGGTATTAGTCCCACAGTCTGATGGTTTAGAAAACACCGTGTGGAATTGTGTTGTTGTGATGAACTAGTTTGAAAATCTGATGCATTCACTGCCTTATACAGCAAACTGATGCACATCCATCTATTCAGTCATTTTTCCAGCACAACAATACAATACTGGCAGTGAGTGTATGTAAATCACAACAAGTAATCCCCCTCCAGTCCGTCTGCACACAGCTGGCTGCACGAAGAATGGGAGGCAGAGAAAGGGAATGCAGTCGGGAGCGAGAGAGAGAGACCTCCCTCCATCCCTGTGTGAGAAAATCAGCTTTTCTCCATTAATTAAGGTGATTTGATTGAGTATGTGTGTGTGTGTGTGTGTGTGTGTGTGTGTGTGTGTGTGTGTGTGTGTGTGTGTGTGTGTGTGTGTGTGTGTGTGTGTGTGTGTGTGTGTGTGTGTGTGTGTGTGTGTGCACAGGATCCAGCCAATCAAACAATAGCAATTACTTCTCTGAAAAGGACAGTGAATATTCAGTTTGTTCCAATCAAGACAGCCAGCAAGTTTAATCAGAGTTAATCAGTTTCCCAGCCACTACAGAAATGAAAGAAACAACCTTAAGTGAGACTTTGAAGCATCAGAACAACACATTCTAACTTAAGTTGCTTACTTTATGTGCAACTTGACTACAGAAGGAACCACGTTTTGTTGTATGTGTTTCTGTGTGAGGAGAGGTGAAGGTTATAGAACTTATGTTTGTATTGAAGCAGAGTGAGAGTATGTCCAGGGCTTGTTAAAGAGAACGCTCTTTTCATCCAATATATAGGAGCCATACTGGGTCATTAATGATGCACAGTATGTGTAATACTGTGTCCTCTGTGTAATAATCAATCAAAGAGAGAACTACAAAGAGGCCAGCGATCGTGAGAAGTCACATTCACTCGTGGGCAGGCGTGTTAAGGAAACCAAAGTCACATTTTATCATGTGATTAGAATTACATTTTTAAAAGGGAGATTTAATCTATTTTGTATGATCCAATAGGCACCTCGTGATATCTGGGCAAGCAGTTTGAATGACCTGTAAGCCCAGCTGGCTCCTCACCTGCTGCTCACACACTCTACTTAAATCTGATTCGCTTAATACCGGTACATTTTCAACATCAAAGAGTTCTGATGTGCATCACAGAATGAATGCAACACAATTACACTCACAGCTGCAAAACTTGAGTGCTGCTGTGTTGTCACACACACACACACACACACACACACACACACACACACACACACACACACACACACACACACACACACACGCAGCTCTCTCATGGTGAAAACAACTTTGTGAAGGAGCAAAAGAGGTGAATCACCTGGCAGGTTACAGCCTGTCGTTTCTTCGGAAGTAAAGGTTAACTTAGCAAAACACATTCCATGTCTTAAGCTCGGCTGGAAAACTATTATCTTCTGCCATCAGTCCACACCCACCAGATTTACACTAACACTGAAGTTTCTGATTCCTGGAAGCCAACCAGATTCCTAATGTGTGTGTAAAAAGCCCCAGGTCCTGGACCACATTGAGGACGAGGCCAGGAATGGCTTTCCTTCATAAAAGAGAGCTAAAAGTCAGTTCAATTGTGTTGACAGTGACGGGAAAAAAAGCTGCACTCAAAGACAGCACTCCCTCAGTGAGACTTCCCCCTGTAACCTTGAAAAAGCGAGGACTGCAGTGAAATACATTAGCAGTGACAGAGACAGACTGAGCTCTGGAGAGACTGACATACTCTGACAGCACGAGAAACACACAGAAGTATTGTCCGGTTGTGGAGATTAAAAGCTTTGCTCCTGACTTGCTTTCCACCAATTCAAATCTGACAACACCCCCTGGATTAGCCAAGAGTCTTTTTAAATCCCAATTACACACACACAACAGCACGGCAAGACACGGCCACAGCGAGGAGGGAGACACAAAGTCAGAGAAGAAGGGAGAAAGTGTGACAGAGGAAGCTTGTGTCTTACCCGCTCTCCACTGTTCCTCCGGAGAGTTCCCACCGGCAGTTTAAGCATCAGCCGGCGGGTCCTCCCGGGCGTCACCACTCCCTGGACCACCATCGTACGCTCCAGAGTGTGTGTGTCCGTGGGTGTGCGAGCATGTGTGCGAGTTTGTGAGGTGGGTGTCCTGGGCGTCCCGTCCAGCCTGGCTGCCGGGGTTCACGCGAGCTTGCCGCGTGGGTGTGTACGAGGAAAGAAGTGTGATGTCAGTGTGTGTGTGTATGCAGCAGCCCAACACCGGTCCTAAGTGCCTCTCTGCTTTTATCCCCCACTTCCCATTCTGCTCCTCTCAGCTACGCTCCACTCTGCAGCTCAGGAGTTGAATGAGTGTGTGTGTGTGTGTGAGAGAGAGAGGGAGCGCGCTTTGTCTCTCCTCTCTCTTTTCTCTTCTCTGGGAGCTCCCCCCTCCCTGCCTCCCACACTCACTTCCTTCAGTTGGGGGCTTAACCAGGTCACTGGATTAATGTGACGTTACGGTTGTTATTAGCATACGTGCTCGTGTCACGTGGTCCAATAATAATTGTGTGTGAGGATCCACACTCTCACACACACACTCGTAGGGAACCTCAAAAGGAATATGGGATGTTTTGCCATCTGGTAGGGAGATTATCTTTGAAATCCCACATCCAGCTTTCTTTCCCTGCACTGTCTGGACTGGCACACAATAGGACACACACACACACACACACACACACACACACACACACACACACACACACACACACACACACACACACACACACACACACACACACACACACACACACACACACACACACACACACACACACACACACACCCTTGCAGTCAAGCCAAACAATGCTCATGCATGCAAGTATTGATCAACCCATAACTTCATTCATCATCTGCATGGAGAAAAGTGTGGCAATTGGTCTGAATCTTTCCCACAATGCTGTAACAGTATTGTGCTTTTGGTTGTGAGGCTCCAGCAGAGTTCTTTTATCATGATTGCCACAGCCACAGAGGGCTGAGTCAGAGCTCCCTGCTTCCACTATGGTGGTCTTTACATGTCCATTAAATCTATTGGACTCATGAGTTAAAGCTGCACCTAGTGACTTACTGTCATATTCTCATCACCACTCAGCGCTGAGCTCTGTGTGCCTCGGCACATCAATACTGAACTGTCAGCTGATTAACTTAAGTGGATCAACACACACATGCACACATTCATATGCAGGCGTACACAGATGTTCGGTAGCACACATGCATATACAGTAAGTTCATGCTTATAACAGCTGACATCTGATCTGGGCTATGAGGCTACCGAAAGCCTGCAGCATTGTATTATAAGATTTAGCCTGGTTATCACAGTTATGAGGTCACAGGATATACAATCAGGTTAAAGCTACCAGTCAAAATGAGCAACCAAAGAAGCCTTTTCCAACCCCCATGTCATTGTTTTGGGTGAGGACCCCAGACGCATTAAGAAACATGATACTATATGTCGCATAAATACAAAAAAACATCCACATTGTGCTAAAGCTGTGCATAAAGGGAAAAAGTCTTCTGCAGTGGCAATCCCCAGTAAGCATTATTTATTCAATACTCTGGCCCACATCTGTGTGTGAGTGACTGCGGCCTACATGAGGAATATCAGAGGGCTATTTATAAACTTAGGTTGCAGACATCCAGGTCTTGCAGATGGCTCACAGGAGGAATCAAAGAGGTACCCAAAAGATTCAGGACTAATTTCTCTTTGCTCTGTCCTTGGTAGTCTGTGTGATGTGTGCGTTTGATGGTGATTCAGATCACAAAGACAGAGATTAACAGTCGGTGCTGATTCAGGAGACAAAACCCCACTGCTTTCATATGTACTGTAGCTCGTGTGACACCTTGACAGGGAGATGACAGTACCCTCCCTAATTGAACAGTTTAAACATGGTTCATGTTCGTTTGTTCTTTTCCGCAGCTCGGTTTTTTTCCATTTCAGATTACTGTATTAAATCCAGAGAGGTGATAAACCCTCGTCTTGACGGGAGGAAAAGAAACACAAACAAAAAATCAACATGTTACTAATCTTGATGCCTCAGGCTAGATACACAATGACCCATTTCAGTCAACTAGCATGCACAAGTGAAAGCAAATGGGATTTGCAGTTGGTAATAAAAAGATATGTGAAACTGCATACCAAGTAAGGCATAACAATCTGGCTAAAAGATTGGATATTTTGACATGCTTCACTGTGCTGGATCAGTTCACACCAGCTGTCCTCGAAAGGAAGTAATAGCTAAAAATACATGTTCAACAAATCTGCATAACAAAGGAGAGAGAGGGTGACAGAGAATAGAAGGAACAGGGAGAGAGATCACTACCTGCTTGTGAGAGACGATAATTAAAGAGGTGCAAACAAAGCGTCTGGACTGTCTGGGTTTTATGTCTTCTGTGTGCTTCTTTGTTCGTTTAGTTGTAATAATAACAAGCAATGGTTCTCAATTGTAGACTCCTGCCATCTTTACGCATTAATTTACCCAGATAACCCAGCCAGTCTCTGCCCACGGCAGTCTGACTCATCCCTATGGTCCTGCTTCTCACTGTGTGTGCGTGTGGGTGTGTTTGTTTGTGTGTGTATGTGTGGGTGTGTTTATGGAAATGCCCTCTAGTTGGACTCTCTCTCCATCCCAGGCGGTTAGGGAGGGGGCTGATAGTTTATGTTCTGTACAAATTACAAAGGGTTGAGTTACAGCGCCATAGCACAGAAAACAAAGATAAACTGTGAAATATCTAAACGATACCACCCTGATAGCTTTATTCAATTCATTCCTCCCGGTGTGCTTCTCTCTGTGCTACTAAGTGTAGCCAGGATTGTCTTTCTCTATTTTATGAGAGAGAGACGAGCAGAAAACGGGGCCTCCTCCCACCCTTCATCAGGCCAGAACCAATCATAATGACTTCTCCACAGGGGAGCATCCACTTCAATTATCCTCCCCTCAGCAGTGTCTCTGTATGAAGCCCTGGGAAACACTTTTACATGCTCAGAGGTAACGGAGAGGCTGAAGGACTTTTTAGAAACGGGGACATGTTTGTGACTCATTCTGGAAACTAGGCCGTATTAATATTTCGAAGAGATTTGGTGGAACACAGGGACAGGTTGTCCTGTCGCTCAGCACAACATCTGCTCGGCCCGCTGTGATGTGACTGTGTGTGTGTGTGTGTGTGTGTGTGTGTGTGTGTGTGTGTGTGTGTGTGTGTGTGTGTGTGTGTGTGTGTGTGTGTGTGTGTGTGTGTGTGTGTGTGTGTTTGTGTGCACGTACTGCATATCTGCTTGTGTATCTTTCAATTTGATTACCATTTAAGCTAGTGGCACCAAAGGACTTTATACAAACTGAACATGTATCTTTGAATGCACTGTTCATTACCTTGAGAAAGTGCGTCGAGATTGCCTATAGATAAGACAAATAACTGTTTCTGTCTGGGTGCCCACATTCAGACTCAAAGACTGCTATTATACAGTCATTCATGCCTTAATGGAATTAGAATATATCATTGAGAAGGAGCCAATCAGTAGCTTATTATGAGGGATCGGCAGACTTGAATGGGCGCTAGATGTGCAATTTGCCCCAGTGAATAGCGTACCAGGCTTCTGAATTATTCACTGAAGTCTACTGGAAAGCCTCTGTATGTGCTGGGCCATCGACAACTGAATCTGGACCTTGCATGCAGTAGAAAATGAATGCTAAATGATAATAGCTGATTTGTTTATGGCTGTGCATATAAATTGGATTTCTACATATGATTGAAGTTTAAGTTAATTGTCTTTGACCTGTTTATTTGGGTGTCTTTACAGTCATTGTCAAGACTAAGAGGCACGTGCTGAAAATATACATTAGCACACTAAGTTTATATTAATCCAGGACAGAAAAAAATCCCCACTATCTAGTTCTGTTGGTTGTTTCTCCATGAAATACACTACCCGGATGTAAAATAAGTTGAACAGTAGATCTGTTTTAAAAATCTACACATATGAATGAAAATATATCCAATTGTTTTCTGTCTGCTCTATACTGAGTGCCTGGTATTCAAGTACAGACAAACATTACAGAATACATCTTTTTTTAAAAGGACTAGCAGGGTACTGTCGTTAAGAAAAGGCTTTAATATTCCTCCAAAGTGATGTCTTGGTCCTGAGTAGACCTGACACTGTGTGACTACAGCCTCATACAGATCAATACCACTATCAGATTAATGTAGACGGGATGAAGAGTAGTGGAGAGAGAGGCGAAGCAAGCGAGAGAAAGATGTAGAAGGGAGAGACATAACTAGAGAGGGAGGGAGACAGGGGGAGGAGATCAGCTTGCTGTAATTGAACAATTTTGTCACTGCTGGGCAGCGGACACACCCATTACATAACAGCATTGTCCCGCATGGTACACCCATTTATCCGCCTGTATCTGAAACAACCCATCTACAATAGTCTAGAGAAGTATCTCAGTATCAGTACGTCACAGTGTTTGTGCTCCTGACAGACTGAATGCTCTCAGAGACCACAGGCCTTTTGTGGCAGACCGCCTCTCCCGAAGATATGAACCAGTGCTTTATGGCTGCTGGAAAGAGAGCAGGGCAGTGCAGCTGTGATGGAAACAATCCCATCCAGCTGTGATCTTCCTCTGACAGAGGAGACAGGGGGGAGGGAGGAGAAAACGAGGGATGTGGGAGGAAGTGAAGGGATGCTTAGCTCTGCCTCCAGGCCTGCATCATAGGGGAGATGATGGTGTTGGGCAAGAGGATTGGGGGTTGGAGCATTTGTGGGGTGCACGAGGAGGAGATTCAATTAAACTACACAAGGATGGAATGCATTTTTAATCACAGCGCTTCATTTCCTTACGTGATTGTCAGCCTTTGTGGGAGACAGTGAGGCAGCCTCTGAAAAAAGAGCTGGCATCTCTCTCTCTCTCTCTCTCATTCTCTCTGTCCTTTGCAGCTCACACAGCTCAGCGGGCCAGCAACACAATACACAGCAGCTTTGGCAGGAGCTGATATGACGCCACAAACTGTCATTTTACTGCAGCCAGAAAAACAAATCCAATCACCAGATATTTTATTCATTTCCAACTATGAAATGTCACTATGTATATGGCAGTAACTCCATGCATGTTGAAATGTTAATGAGACCACAAAGGTCATGGAAATCCAGCACAGATGATTGTCAAAGGGGTGTCTGCTGGTTTCATAATGTTCTTTGTCTTTGTAACAATGGCAGTGCAGTGGTTGCTAACTGTGTTGAAAGGTTTTCTCACTATATTTTCTGAATTCTAAGCTGGTGAGTTCGACTTTGTAACCATGTTGTGTGCAGTCATGTGTTTTAAATCTATGATAGTGGTCTCAAACGCAGAAGAGATGAACGTGTTGACCTGAAAAATCAAGTCTACAAATTACATCGCTTCCACTAAGGCTTTCTGCAAGCAATCAAGGCAACAAACTGGTTACCTCCTTTTCTTGTAGTAAGAGAGGTTGCAAGGGAAGTCTCTTTGCCTCGGACCCTCTCGGCTACCCTGAATCATTCATATGCACTGTTATGTTAGGAAAATAGCTGTGCACTCTTAAATATAGCTGCACACTCAGCTCCTGCTTCAAGCCAATGAGCATCATAGATAGAGCTCTGGAGGTCGAGGAAGCACTGTCATTACTTTAATGACCCTTAATATTCCTCTAATGACTACTGTCTTTGCTCACTGCTTGGTTCATTTGACACATACATAAAAAGTTGAACATTTTGAGAACATTCATACACACAAAAGGCTTTTTCAGTAATATAGGATGCCTGATCCATGACACACGTCTGCTGCTGGTAAGCCTTCCCATAAAACCATTTAATTCACCCTGCCTGAATGTGATGGTTCACTGAAATAGGCCCCCTTTTGAGCTCATGTCTGCATGTCTTAAACATCTGTGTGTGTGGGTACATGTGCGGTTGCATGTACGCGTGCATTACCATATGCACGCTCAGTAAACAAGCAGGCTGGAAAGGGTGCAGGCGATTTGAATATTTCTCATTTGAGTATGCAAAGTGGCCAGATAACCCTCTGTTTTCCAGCCTCTTCCAGCAATTAGAGAAATAAATAAATAAGCAGACTAATTAGGATGCTGAGAGGAAATGTAGAGGAAGGAAGCATTTTCAAGACCCCCGTATTTTCATCCCACACGCAGTGCATGCATAATCTAAATCATGTTGTAGCCATAAACACTAATCTTTATTGCTTCCGTCATAAATCATCTATTGGCAATATGAAAATGAACAAATCTCCAAAATAGGTCGATGGAATCAAGAAACATAATATATCTGCATATGTCAGTGACATCGATGCCCTGCAGCAGTGGAGCTAGTGCTGATAGTGTTCATTGGAAACACAGTATATATCAGGAAAGTACAGATTAGTGTTTCCCTCGAGCAGATGCCTTTGCCTGTAAACAATGTTAAAGGGAAACAGCAGCTTAACGACCAAACTCATTACAGCAGCAGGCAGATCAAAGCAACCAGGGATTCTGACGGCGTATTTACAATGTGTGTCTGAAGAGGTAGACTGTGGTTGTATCTGAATGTGTGCGAGTGCACGTTTGTGTATTTCAACGTGAGGGATGCGGTGTATAGCAGTTTTCATTCCCACTGCCTGAATGTTTTGTAAACCACAAAGGCCTGTGTAATCTACCTCTCACCAAGCGTCATGGGCTATAGAAACCTGACGATCACATCCATCAGACTTTCCTTACAGTTCTCATTCCTCTTTCATTCCCCATTTCCTTATTCTCCATCTTCACTATCCTTACTTGGATATTTCAACCCTTCCTAATCAAAATATGTATGGCTACATTAGGATAAATATGAGAGCTGTAGACCGCAGAGAGCATAAATAAGCCCAGTATACTTTGGAGTTGGTTGGGTGAAAGCTCCTCACATGCTGAGTTAACATTCCCAAAGTCTTCAGTGGGCTAACCCCTGCCAATTAATGGGTGAGCATCTGGGAAGAGACAAGAGCATATGTTGGCCTCTGTTCTCCACCTGCTATTATGCAGCGGAGAGGTCACCCAAATGAACACAGAGAGAAGAGAGAGGAATTGTGACTCAAGAAATATTCAGTTAAATGAAGTTTGTGACAGATAAGACAACTAAAATCAAAACTAAATACAGTAAAAAAAACTTACAAAGACATCCATAAGCATGTGCTCCAGGGTCACCTCCAAGTCCTCGAGTCGTGTTGAAAGAGTCATCGTTCAGCTCCCCCACAGAAAGGTCTTCGCCACACTGAAAGACTCTCAACCAGGATCAAGGCTCCAGCTTTACAGCCCTTTCTCTTGTACGTGTAATCAAAAGATACTGACGGATGACTTAAATGAGCTAGTTAGGTCATGTCAGTCATGTAACATCTCAATTCTCCAGATGATTGCACCATGACAGCTTTTAACAGTCCAGCCTAATTTGTCCACAGTCCCCACTCATTCTCCATCGGAGAGCTTCCCAAGCGTCCAGCTGTAGTCCAAATCTGATAAACAAACACGTCTATCTCCACTAGACTTGGCTCAGAAAACCGCCTGGATTCCGGTTAGTGCTGCAAACGCTTCCAAAAAGAGTGGGGAGACCCCTCAAAGAGCTTCTGTCGTTCCTTTGAGAAACCTTTAGCGGGTGATGAGGATTTGTGACAGACTACAGCCTTGTAGTCCCTTCCTCAGATCTCAGTTATGATCCATGGGTGGGATAAAGACACTGACAACCCCCTGGCAGAGGGTGGGTCTCACTGTTGTAGAGATGCACGAAGAGGAGAAAGAAGCATAAGCTAATGGTCAGATAATCGACTCCTATGTGATGAAGAAGTCCTACATCTGTTTCATTTTTTTTTTTTTAAATATCTGTCTATCTCACATTCTCTAAGTTTTTTGAACAGCACATCTCCTCCCTCTTTTTCCACTTTCTCTCTCTCTCCCTGTTTTTCTCCGTGCCCTTTCAGGTCTCTGTCCACAGTGGACGTCTTTGTGTGGAGGGGGAGCCTGGGGCAGTCTATGCCCAGTTCTGGGTGCTCTTGGCTGGGGTCATCCTCTCTCACACTGGGTTTTTCATCAATGGGCCTTTGTAGGGGTCTCATTAAGAGCTGGCCCTGGATGCTGAGGCTCCAATAGACAACTGCGATATGGCCCCGATCTATGACTGGAAGCTTATGTAACAGTGACGGGGAGGGGAGGGGGGATTGGGTGAGGGTTGCAGAGGACAGGGCATGTGGGGTAGAGGGTTGATAGGGAAGGAGAGGGTGGGAGGGGAAGATAAGGGAGCGAGGCAGAGAGGAAATCACTCAGTGAGGGAGAAAGGCAAGTAGAAGAAAATGAGGGAAGAATGGGGACCGAGGATGTTGGTGGGTCGCTCCATGGAGAGAGGAGCTGTTTTTGTTTTTCTGGCAAATGCTGCTGGAATGTACCCTCCATTCTTTCTGTGTGTTAACCAGATTCACAGAGAGCAAGAAACAGAGAGACTGAGTCAGACAGCAGGGGGGTTGGGGGGGAGTGAGTTTAGCTGGAATTCACCAAAAAACAGGATATGACTAAAACAGTAACAAGCTGCAAGGAGAGTCACATAAACTACATTTACATAAGGGTTGGGGGAAATAAAAATGTCCCTTCTAACATTATTTTGTTGGGAGACACAATGACTTATGAGATGATTCTATTCAGAACAAGTTTAAAAAAACAGAAGCACATAGATATAAATTATATCAGAGTCACGATGCATATGTTGCAATACCCATGCTAGGAGGGGCTGAGTGAGTCAATCGCTATATGCGCAGCAGAATATATAAATCATCTGACGGAGTGGATTTCTATATTCGCTCCCCAGCGGTATTCTGATGCAACTATTTTATCGATTGCTAATGTGGTTGTATCATTAGACTGATACAAACTTTAAAAAATCCCAAACTTGGTCGCCAAAGAGAGCATACTTGAGCAGCCATTTGACATGCCTGTCAAAATAAAGTATCAATATGGAAATGTGTGAAATATGTGGAAAAGAGTTAAGCAGAGAGAAGCAAGAGACAAGATAGAGACTGAATGACGCAAAGACATTCATAACATACGTTCTCTGTACACAGATACAGTGAGGATCATTATCCCAAAAATACCAAAAATCATGTCATATTACCCAAGTCTAATGTTGTGCACCAAAGTAACAATGTTACTCGGCGTAATGCAAGTTACTCCAGGAAACCTGACCATGCAATGATTTAAAAGGCTGATGCTGATATCGTCAGACACATTAGAGGAAAGGCAAGAGACGGTGGTTGTGTGTAACCAATTCACCTTTTTCCAATTGGTCTCTTCTCGCTTCGCTTCTCTCTATCTCTCAGACACATCCGTCTCTATCTCACCCCTGTCTCTCTCCTGCCCTCTTCCTTCTACAGACTCAGAGTGCCAATGACCTTTGCCCTCTGACCTCATCAACTCTGTGGTAAGGAGCGGTGGGGGATGACCAGCTCTACTGCACAGCCGTGATGTTCTGAGCACATACACACACACACACACACACACACACACACACACACACACACACACACACACACACACACACACACACACACACACACACACACACACTTACTTCCTCCCTGGGTGTTAAATTAGAGTGCACATATCCATCAGTCCTTTGTTGCCCTCAGGAGGCCTCCCTGTCTTCCTGAAGTTGCTCCTAATGCTGCCCGCTGTGAATATGTATCACCCCACCATTAATAACTCAGAAATATCCCTCTAATTCTCATCTGCATGCCGCTCATGCATTATAAATACCCTCCTGCATGGAGGAGATGGACATAATATGGCCAATAAGACTTGTGAAGCAGGTGTCACGTGGAGTCTGAATGCAATGAAGAGCGTTGAGAGCGGCAGGTAGCCTATCGTGACTGATATTCGTCATTAGAGGAGCTTAGCCCCCAACAGAGAGGCGGCACAGGACAGCGTGTCCCAGTGCGACTCCTTGGCACGGCTAGGGTTAAAACCCAGATTTCTGTGTGTAATCCAGTGTGTGTGTGTGTGTGTGTGTGTGTGTGTGTGTGTGTGTGTGTGTGTGTGTGTGTGTGTGTGTGTGTGTGTGTGTGTGTGTGTGTGGCAAGTGAAGGTAGAGGAATAAATGGTTGGTGCAATGTTTACAACAGTCATAACAGAGCAAGCTGAATATCATCTCATCTCTCTGCATAATACACCGAAGCAAACAACACATTATGTTCCATCATACACATAAAAGGAACACGGGTGCTTACAAATGAACAAACACAAACACATTACAGTGATATTTACAAAAAAGGGCAGTTTGAACAGTCAAGATATTGCTTCTGCAAGGAGTTATGTGACCATGAAGATGGAAATTACAAGGATCCCCTGTGAAAGCTGCCTCATGAACATCAACAAGCACAAATAAAGAAATAATAACTATTAAATAGATTTATACGCATATAAAAGCATAATGAAATGGTCATCATCATTACTTCACTACATCTTACACTACCTCAAGCTGAATCGCGCTGAAGCAGTTTAAATCAGAGGTGTTATTCCAATTGTCTTCATCACTGGTTTCCTCATGGAAGTTGAATGTCTCAGTAATCCAGTAAGAGGCGAGAGCACCAGAGTGTTGGCTAAAGCAGCAGCTAACACAGAGCATCACAAAATCAGCCTTAACACGCCTCTGATTCTGACTGATGCTAAAAGCTCCGAGGACAGTTTTGGTCTTCAATTCTAATTTTGAGCAACAGAGCAGAGAGTGTGTCCGTGTGAGCGCCATAGATTGTGATGTTCACCTGGCTTGGGAAATAAGCATATGTTGTAATCAAACTCTGGGCAATCTTCCAAGTGGTTTGCGGTTTGCACACACACACACACACACAAAAATAGTATCTATTCCAGACATGTTGATAAAGCCTCTTAAGCACCTGTTTGCAGCTAACTGTCTAAAGGGTTTACTGCCAGTCTTGTACACTAACAACAAGGTGTTAAAGTCTGCAGTGAATGCGACACACCTTCATCTGCTCGATTGTCTGACCAAATTGTTTTAAATGGTTTTATTGACTCAATGTATGTCATATTGTGAGTTGAATCTCCTTATGTTGCAATGTTATATCCCCACCACTGTGAATGCAATAATTCTTAACCAATTATCTAATCTAAATGTATCATGTAAGTCTGTTTTTGTATTTCTGTATTTTTATCTTTGTTCTGTCAGTGGTGCTGTTTTCTTTGTCAGCCTCGAGCGACAAAGAACAGCAAGTGCAGATAAAGGGATTTTGCTCAGTCATCCTCTGCAGCACTTCTGAATTTTTTGCTGTGTCACTCCGCACCCCAAATCTGTCATTCCACATCACAGTGGATGGCTCTCGATGTGTGTGTCTCTCCCTTGGTGCAGGCCTGTGTGTGGGGGTCTGTGAGGGGAGAAGCAGGTGCACTCCACTATCTTATGTCATTCCTGCTGCAGTGAAAGTCAACTTGGGGTTTAGAAAGCCCATTCTTACTGACACTAAGCAGAGCAAATGTTCTTTGAAATATTTGAGTAGAACAGAGTATCTGATATGCAGGGGGATCAAAAGGTATTCATAAAACAAACACACACACACACACACCTTTCACCTTTTCTAACTTGCTCACAGCCTTTACCTCTGTCTTCCCTGTCCTACATACAAGCTTTCACCACAGTGAGTGTGTGTCTGAAAGGCACTGAGCAGACAGAATGCGACAGAGGCATATTTTAAAGGCTGGTGTATGAAGGCGCTGGATTGAGTCACGCTCCAGCATTTTCTGCCCCAGTAAACTTAGCCCACTTTTCCCAGTGCCGAGGAGGCTTCCCAGCCTAAGTCCTGCACAGAAACAGAGGCACGCGTACCACCAACAACGTTAAGTAGATACGAAAAAATTGTTTCCCTGACACTAATTTTACAATTAACACTCTGGTAAGCAGGCATGCCTGTCTGCCAGCAAGTCTGCACGACTTTTATGAATTACTCTAGCGTGCAAACAGCACACTCATATCAACTTAGGATCAAGACATGCACGTGAGTCCCCATCCCCAAAGTCCACACACGATTAGGAATCTGATTTGTAGCAGCGTGAGCGTTAAATGTTTGATGATACGGCTACATATTTAATCTTAACAGGCCAGATCATGTGGGGAAATGGGTTATACATGATCGTAGTCCCAGGGGACAACACTGGGATACTGGGAAAAGGGGCAACATGGGTTAACACAATTTATATGTGTGTTATTCTGCTTTTATGATGTGGACAGAGAACTTGTGACCGGTCCCCAGTCCAATATGTTGGTTTATGACTACAGATATGGATGGTTGTTTGCACAAATTAAGATGAGCTGCTTTTCTATGTCCTACAAAGTTGGATTATTTGCATTGTTGGTAAACCATTTGATTCTTACCAATCCATAATATTACAATCCATTAATCCAATATATTCTACAATAAACAATTTTAGAAAGAAACAGCACATCCTTATATTTGAGAGTGAATGTCAAAAGTGTTTCAAAAGTGTTTCAAAAGTGTTTTGTGATTCAGTTTCAACGCTCACACTAATCTAAGTGTTCCTGCACTCCTCACACTCCAGCCAAAGAGTTGTCATTCCTCAGACCTTTGCGTAAGACTCATTTATCTACACGCAGGATGCAGCTGTGCTTATAACCCTCGTAAACCTCTCGGCCCCTCGGAACCACACAACTCTCCTTCTTTAGAAAATGAATCATAATGATCCCCTAGGCATGCACACCACAAACTAACAAAGTATGCACACAAACAAATGAGGATGCACCTGTGCACACCGTTCTACACAAACACACATTCATGCATTTCCTTGTTCTTCTAATGAGCCAACATGACCTACTCCTTCTATAACCCATAGCACACATGCAAGCCTTCTCCCAGGAGTGCAGTAACCCAAGCCAGACTGTGTCAGCTCCACCTCCTGCTGCAGGGGACTAAGCTGCTTGTTCCTGTGCAGATGGGCCCCACACTCCTGTCAGGTGCACCGCTGCCATGCAAACCAATGCCTGACGCTGGTCAAATGACTCAGGCAGATTGTCTTTGTTAACGTGAAGAGGAGGAGGAGGAGGAGAGCCCTTGGAGTTGAGGTAAAGACAGGCATAATTTTAGGACGTTTCCACCTCCTCCTGACATTACTCCAGGCCATCCCTTATATAATTTTAAACATTAGGTACAAAGGTAAAATGCAGAATCCCAGCAGTGCAGTTTGCTTCTGTTTTACCAATAATTAAATGTCCCCTATTATACTGGTTTTCATCAATATATTATAGGTCTCAGATATATACAAACATGTCTCTGAAGCGTTTGGCTCGAAATACCAAACAGATCATGCATTGTAGCATCTCATAAACCCCTCTTTTTCAGTCCAGTTTCAAAAGTGCTGATTCTCTGTCTTTTACTTTAGATGAAAATAAGGAGCCATTCCCAACGCCCCACTGCGAGATATTTGGTTAAAAATAACACAATAGCCGCGTTCACACCGCAGTACTTTCCCACTTTAGTTCCGATATAGTTCCGAAATGTCGCGTTCACACAAAAAAGAGCCGGAACAAAAATTTGTTCATGAGAACCTTTTTACCCCCTTTTCCATCAGTTTTCAGTCCCTGCTAGAGAGCAACTGTACTTTCGTGGGAGAAAAATGTTCCTATGTCTGATTGCCTGGGCCCCGTAAAACTCCTAAAAGGTTTTGTGAAGCCGCCATTTTATTATCCTCGCATTAGCATCATTAGCATTAGCCCAGCGCAGANGTACTTTCCCACTTTAGTTCCGATATAGTTCCGAAATGTCGCGTTCACACAAAAAAGAGCCGGAACAAAAATTTGTTCATCAGAACCTTTTTTACCCCCTTTTCCGTCAGTTTTCAGTCCCTGCTAGAGAGCAGGTACTTTCGTGGGAGAAAAAGGTTCCTATGTCTGATTGGCTGGGCGGAATGCAAACCACGCCCCGTAAAACTCCCAAAAACGTTTGTGAAGCCGCTATTTTATTATCCTCGCATTAGCATTATCAGCATTAGCATTAGCCCAGCGCACAAACACAGAGAGACTAACTTATGGCAACACAAAAGAAAACATGGGAGCGGTGGAGATGAGGAGATGTCGGCGTTCTGGCGATTTACTCGCAAGGCTTCAAGCTGGGAGTCCCAGCAGCTTCTACTGAAGCCAGTCCCCAACTCCGGGGACTTCCGTCCGGGGACTTCGGGTGGCAGTATACGCCGTGAAGTGGTTTGCGGCCTACCTGTAAACCCAAATCAGAAGGAGAAGAAGTGACGTCAGCGGCTTCATTTGCCTAATCCTTCCACAGGGACTTATTCCGGTGTGAACGCGATCTGTTCTGAACTAAAGAGTTCTCATGAACTAAGTTCTCATGAACCTTTGTGGGAAAAGTACTGCGGTGTGAATGCGACTATTGGTGCTCTAGGAGGGGATTCAGGTGAAAAGGTGGGGGGTGTTACCTTATTTGGTTATTGGCTAATGGTTGCACAAGCCAAAAAATCGTTATGACATCATAAAGTGGCCAAAATCTGATCAGCTCATTTTCAGACAGGTTTCTATATAAATGGATCAGGACAAAAAGTGAGCGAATCTTTTTTACTGAAACTTTAAGAATGTCTTTACTCAGAGGGGACACATGTTGATGTACAAAAGACATGAAAAACTGGATTTTGCATAATAGGTGACCTTTAAGGGGCGTTGATGGTCAGCTCCTAATATGCAGGCAGGGCAAACATTTAGGCCTGGTAGAAGGAACCAGAGAGGGAGTGGGATGAAAGAGGGGGGCAGACTGACCACCTGGGGCTAGAGCCTCCACCCGAGCCCCCTGCTAGACAGCCACCTCCCACCCTTCTCTTGCCTTTGTCCTTGATACACCTCCTCACCTCTGCAGCAGACAGAAAAAAGATGTGCAGTGACAGGCAGGGCTTGATCAGTCCCAGGTTTCTCTCCAAGCCAAGGTCTTGTCCCTCGGTATTTACCACCTATTTACATTCAGCTCGCATCATCGCTATGGGAACAGAAGAGCAGCTGAAGCTACGAGAGAAACGGGAAGCAGGAAAGAGCTGAGGTCTTACTGGCGCATGAAAAATGAAGGAGTGTGAGAAGAGGGGGAGGATTTATTGGGGGCAAATCCTGTGTAATAGCCCCTCCAGTAGACAGCAGGGGTAATGGGACGGCCACTCGGTCACTGACAAAACTCATTATTAATTAAAAGCTGCCGTTAAAATATGCTTCCCTCCTTCAATCTCTTTGTCCCTGGCTGTCCTCCCCTTATTCCTCCTTGTCATTTTCTCTCTCTTGATTTCACTTGCTTTCCCTCCTCTTTGTCTTTTTGCCCGCTCATTGTCCCCCTCTCGGACAGCAGGTGAAGCAGGATGAGGTCATTAATTATACACATAACCATTCCCTGGTCCCCTCACTAACACACACACACACACACACACACACACACACACACACACACACACACACACACACACACACACACACACACACACACACTCTCTCTCTCCTCCTTCCCCAGCTGGTCCCCTCCACAAGCCCTTGTGTCTCCGAAAAAGCTGTACTGGCGATGTCCAATAAAAATCTGTTTATTGGGGCCAAACGGCCAGCACACACACACAGGAGCAAAACAGCAGATCACTGCTCATTAGAGATGAAGGTCTCTGCTTATTGGCTCCATACATCAGACAGGACACAGCGAGGAGGAGGCCGATAGCCTCTGACAACAGCGAGTCTTAAGCAATATCAGGAGTTATCCCTTCACCAGTGCTGACCTTCTCAAGACTTACTGCTGTGGAGGTATTCTTCACAACAGCTAGGGGAAGAAGTACAGACAGCACTACAAACATTGGGCATAGAGGGCCTTCTCTACTTCAGGGAATGAAACTCAACTGGACTTCCAAGTTTTTAGGCTAATGATACAGCGAAGACTTGTGCTAGGCAAGGGGAATCCCATCACACAGTGCACTCTGGTGGTCGTAGAACGAAATGCAGCAACAGAGTCCGGTAAACATTGGTAGAGAGAGGTGGCTAAAATAACAAAAACAGCACATGAGAAGCAACTTAAATACATTCAAACACATTCACAAGACCTCGAAGAGGCCAAGACTTCTAATGAAGCAAAGTAATATCTGGTGAAATGTGCAATGATCTAGAAACAGTCTCGTTATGTGGCATATTGCAAAATCAGACAATTTGAACATTGATAACCCAGATAACAGCCCACATAGAGAAACAACACACAAGTTGAAACATACCACGGAATTGGATCAGTGCCTGTGGGAAAATATTGTCTGAACAACGACTACATTATGATTTACAGAGGTGTTTTTCTGTAGCAGTATTATATTCATTGCAATTACCCAACTGCACCCACTTTAAGGCTTGTAGGACAACCTTGTATGTGAGATTCATAGTGCACTGAATTAAAGGGGCGGTCCTCATAATGATCTACTATATATTTATGGACAATTAGTTATTTGTTTGAGCCATGCACGAGTTTCAACATGTAGCTTAATATATCCTACATGAGGGGAAAATCGTTTGTCGCTGGAAACTATTTCAAGGCCTGTGAGAGTTGATTTAAATATCATCGATACAAATATTCCCATTCCTAGAAACTCAACATGACTGATGCTATGGATGTAGAGTTTGATATCAGTATTTACTAAATGCCGTTGTTGCAGCTTTTATTGGTGTATGTTTTAAGTACTGTAGTGTTGTTAATGTGGTAATGTGTAACTCCATCATAAAAGGCCTAGGATCCAGTCATTTCCCACACGAAGAGAGGTCCAAATTGTCTGATAAATACACATGCATATTTAAAAACGTGAATGTCACACAACTTGCAACAGTGCATCTACAATCAAAGTATAGAGCAAAAAACAACAGCTGTTGGTGGAATAGCCAGACACATCGACATACAAACACCTCTGGACATGTATTAATGGCCTTAACCACAATGGCAGATGCTCACATCTGTTCACAATAAAAGAAACACACAAACACACAAACACACACACACACACACACACACACACACACACACACACACACACACACACACACACACACACACACACACACACACACACACACACACACACACACACACACACACACACACACACACACACAGGGGTGAGGTATAAATCTGACACACGTCACACTTAATTGTTCTAACAAGCAGTAATGAGAGCATCGAGGGTCAGCAAGACACTTAGGATGATGTAAGTATTCCTGAGAGGACAGATGAGCATCAATCTGGCAACCTTGATTTCATATTTGGGTTTAATTCAGCGTAATGGCAGCTGTCCTCACATGGGAGAAAGAGGGTAATAGGAAACCTGGCAACTACTGCAGTATGTTTGTAACTACAGAAACAGATTGATAATGAGAGGGACACTATCTGACAGGAAGGGTCATTGAAAACACAAAGTACTACACATTGGTGGGTAGGGTGAGATTGGAATGAACACGTGGTTTGATTTCCAACAACATTTTAAGTATGCTTAGCTAAATGTCTCCCAATATGGGGATCCAAATACAGCCACTCTCTGCAAGCAGTCCCCTAGTATGGGTCTAAAAGTGATATTTATTAAATGCATGTCTCACTGCGGATTTTCTCTCTAAGAAGCACCAATAGGATCACTGAAGCCAGATACGATTGGTAAACTGCCATTGGTGTCATGGACTGCCGCTTCAGAAAATCGAGTGCTGAAAATCGGCTCTAAAGAATTACCTCCCCCCTCCACGTCCAATCACCTTCAACCATCACTGTCCCTCATTCTATCAGAGTATTCATCCATCTATCCATCCTGCATGCATCCATCCATCCATCCATTCTGCCAGCAGCTCTCGACCTGCCATCCTCAGCCTTGCTGCTGACAGAAATACATCAATAAGGCTCACAGGTGGCATCATATGGGTGGGTCCATATGTCTCGAGCTGTGCATGGAGATGTTATAGAGCATGCAAATTAACCTGTGTCCATGCATGTGTTCGTGGGTATGCACTTTTGTGTGTGTGCATCAGTATGACTGCTAGGGTGTGTGCATTGTCTGTGTCTCCTTGAGCAGTCGTATATGTAAATCATGAATTATACTTTAGCGTGCTAGAGCATAAAAAGCACAAATGTAAAATCTTTGCGTGATCTGTGAACCCTAAACTGAAATGACTCAAGTATGAAAATGAGGCCATTCTACTGAACAAGATAAACAGGAAATATGAAGAATAAGAACGGTAAAATCTGAAACACATTGGTTTCTGTCACAAAATCGTCCACTGTAATCACTTTGTCCTTTACTATTGAACAACTGAACAGACAAGGACTAAACCTAAATGCTGCTTTTTATTGCGACTGAGAAAATTCCTTTTTGAAACAAATACTAGCAGCTTTTTTTCTGTGTTTTTTGTTGCTAACAACTCCCTCTGTTGGCCTGGGGAGGGTGATGACCTCTAATACACGTGAAATCACAAGTTGCCTCATGAACCCTAAACGGGTGCCCCAGCCAATAAAAGGCAGTTATTAATGCTAGTTACGAAAAATGATCTTTTATGGCTTCCTTACTGCTATTTTGCCAATTTCGCTCAAAGGCGCAGTAGCCAGAAACACCACAGCCAGGGATTGGACCAGAGTCCCTGTGGTGGGGGGGTGGGGGCTACTCTACCTAGCGCTCTAGGCTGCATTTGTATTTGTAATAGAGCCAGTATCCCTCAGTGCGTGTGAAAAGGTCCGGGGTTGGACGAGCGGAGTTGCTGCTGAAGAACATCTGCAATTATTAAATGCTGAGTTGTTTTATGGCGTGTTTTTTGTTTGATGGATGTACTTAGCACCTTTGGAAATTAGATTCCACAATACATGCTGTTATTTTGCCTCCATCATCTCTTCCCTCTTTGTTTTCTACTACAACACACCTTGCTCTCTCCCCTCAGGACAGTTTGACACTACTCCTGTTCTTGGTCAGCCAATCGTATTTCAGGAGTGCTGCTAGAGACTGCTGCCAGCTTCCTCTCTGCTCATGTAAAGAGGTCACAGTTCAGAGCCCATGGGACAAGGTCTACAGATGGAGGTTGGGTGGCTTGAAAGAGAGGAAAAAGCGAGCTAGAAACGGTGGCTCTCTGGTGGGGTTGAGGTGAAAATGGCTCAATAAAGAGTCGAGGAAATGCTTAAGTGTATGCGACTGGATGAGATAAAAGAATAATAGGGTGAGGGAGAAAATAAACCCCTGTTTCCTGTGTGCGTGGATGTACCTGTATATGCATAAAATGTTCTGCGCTATGTCGATCTACTGATAGGGTGATGTATGATACCTGTTCAATGCTGGGTGACCCTTTGTCGCAAGGGTGACACTACCAATCCTCTGCTCGTTCATGAAAGTTTGTGTGTGTGTGTGTGTGTGTGTGTGTGTGTGTGTGTGTGTGTGTGTGTGTGTGTGTGTGTGTGTGTGTGTGTGTGTGTGTAATTTAATTCCAATATAGGAAAGTGTAATTGTTATTCTGATTCTCCGAAGGCTAAAAGCAGGGGAAGCTCTCTCTTGGGACTATCCATTCTATGCAATTACACAGATAGAGTCAATATACATAATAGGACCGCTATAGGCTCTTTAATCTAAAGTGCATGTTCTTTTTAACACACAAACATTTAATTGAAGCATGGTGTAACAGTAATTTCCTCATTACGATATTGCTGTGTCTTCTAACTATCTTTTTGGACACTTGGCTAATTTTCCCTCCCATCTTTCAATTGCCTCTCTTGGAAATCATTTTGAAAAATGCCTGTAGACTGATAGCGGCCAACGAAGTGGAAAATCTGCACTCCGTGTTTCCATGACAACAACTAACATTAAGTGCATCACTTGTTTGCTTCTCTGGTTGCTCAATTGCGCTTTGATTGATCTCATCATTCGGGCCTCTTCAGGGGGACAAGAGTACATTTGACATGCTTGACACAGCAGGACAGGATCACAGGCGCACACACAGGATCACAGGCGCGCACACACACACACACACACACACACACACACACACACACACACACACACACACACACACACACACACACACACACACACACACACACACACACACACACACACACACACACAGACAAAATCAGTGAAGGTGTATAGCCGACAAGCAGAGCCACATCTCCAATAGGGGAAAGAGAGGAAAAGCTTCAAACGTTATTGTAGGAGGATCTCTCTTTCTACATGGCATCCCACTGATCCTGTGTTCCGTAGTAAAGCCTCTCTTTATCTGCCTCCCTCTGTGTCACGACTGCATAGATTTTTGTCCCAACAGAGATGTGAGTCTTATGTTCGGATTAATATTTTCCTTGTACTCTTTAAGCACACTGTATGGAAAGGGTCAGAAGCTAATCATCTTTTAAAGATAATTTGCTTTATATTATTACAGCATCTTAGCCACATGAGTCCTGCTTTAGAAACGTAACCTAATTTAAAAATGGACCCAATAATGAATGTACCTCTATTATATTTTACATAATATCATAGGACATTATATCTGAAAATGTACGTTTTCTTCCATAATGAGGACATTTGCAACATAAAAGACTTTGTTGCACTGTCCTTTACTGTGCATTAGGCTGAACTGACAGCTGGGAGACGGTGTGTGTGTGTGTGTGTGTGTGTGTGTGTGTGTGTGTGTGTGTGTGTGTGTGTGTGTGTGTGTGTGTGTGTGTGTGTGTGTGTGTGTGTGTGTGTGTGTGTGTGTGTTTGTCTGTGCCTCAAGTGGTTCCAGCCACCAGACATCCCCGCATTGCTGCTTTCTTTGGCCTTTAAATGTTGCCAGCCAACCTGCTGTGTAGCGAATACATGTGTGTGTGTGTGTGTGTGTGTGTGTGTGTGTGTGTGTGTGTGTGTGTGTGTGTGTGTGTGTGTGTGTGTGTGTGTGTGTCAGAGTTGGTTTGCCAAAGGCAGCCCCACCTTGTGCAGCAAATCAAAACCCAACCAGTACTGCCTTTCTCCCCTAATTATTTTCATCCGAGCAGCGAGGCGGCTGGCTTCAGGGATGCAGGTCTGGTCACTCGCCTTTTGGCTGCTTCGTCCTCTCCATGCCACCCTGACCTTAACCATCCTGACAGCCGCCTGCCCGCTAATGAACCAGGTTTATGGATGGAGGGGGAAAGAGAGAGCGAAGAGGGGCACAGGGGGGCAAAATAAACATGTGGTACTCAGGGCATGGGGATTTAAAGGGGGGGGAGGAAACGACTCTGACCGATGTCAAGAGTTTGTTAGAGTTTGCATGTGATACTGTAGAGGTTGTGTGTGTGTGTGTGTGTGTGTGTGTGTGTGTGTGTGTGTGTGTGTGTGTGTGTGTGTGTGTGTGTGTGTGTGTGTGTGTGTGTGTGTGTGTTTGTGTTCGTGTGTGTGAAACAACCATTCCTTAATGGAATAAATACGTGTTTGTGGAAAGAGTGTTCATGTACATCCAAGCCCTTGGCCATTTCAGTAATGGCTCCATCTGTCATGGGCAGCTGGACACACACATGCATGTTCACACTTTTGACCTGACGAGAACAGAGAATAGAAACGAGAGAGGCAGCGACAGTGTGCGTCAAACGAGAGAAGTGCGAGAGCAGAGGAGTCTCTCTGATTAGACTGATGGAGCATTGACAGGGTTAATCTCTTGATAACTACTTCCTATTGATCCACTAACAAGCGAGAGGAGTAGAGACACACATACACTAACTGATGTGTGTAGATGTACCACACACATGCACACACGACACGGCTCCTCCAGAGGAATATTTCAATGAAGCTAGAGCTCCTTGTTCTACTGACCTATATGCATATACAGTATTACATACTGGGGATACCAACAGGAAACTTGATCTTCCACTTTCAGATATGTGAGAGTGTCTTTGGGTTTATATATGCCTTTCTGAATCTGTACTTTCTCTCATCTTTGCCTCAGAAAGATACGAAGTGGAAAGTGTGAAAAGATCTGAGAAGAGATGTGGAAATCTTGTGCAGAAATGTGAATTGGTAATGTACTGACTAACAAACTATAACATCCCATCAAAAAGACTGACATAAAGAGAGGCTATACGATAAAGAGAGTACGCCTGAAGTTCATGGAAGCTGAAGATAACAAATTGGGAACTTCTTTCAGATTCCCTTAGGATTACTTTGCTGACTATGCTCTGCATCCTCGGTGTATTGTGCTGACCTGCTTTTCCGTTGTTTGTAACTACACAAAGGCAACACAGACACATAGCTCACTGATTCCTATTTTATTTCATGTTCCTGCTTCACTGCCCATTACTGTCATCCTAAGGAAAAACACAGCGAGTGGTATAGAGAGAGCAAGGGGAACATAGACAACGTGCTGGAGTGAGGTAGGAGAAAGGCAGCTAAAAGAGGAGATATGAATACAACTCTTGTAGTGCTTGAGATAGCCCACACAGCCATCTCAGCACAACATTTCCCATTTTAGTGAGCAGCGGATTAGGAGTAGTGCAGCTTTTACAGGCTATTGCTATTCCCTGTCTGTTATCTTGGGGCTGAGGTCATCTTTTGTGTATCCTTGAAGCAAGATTTAGAAGCATACTGTCCTTCAAAGACAAGAAAGAACAGATTTTTTTATTTCATTTTTTCTATTGCCACCACTTTTGTATGAAATAAACTTTGAAGCAATTTTTTCTCAGATGTACCGAAGATCGCTGTTGTTCTAGAATCTAGGTGGATCCACTGAGAAACACCCCGTCTTATCGCTGTGTTTCTACATTGATACGCTCCTTAGTTCGAATTTCTGCTGCTTTTTAAGTAAACTGAAAGATAGGATGAAAAATGTCTGCAGATCAATTACATTTCTTTAACTCGATTTCTCCTTTACCACCTGAGGATGAGAAAAGGCACATTGAAGGTAGATTATGCAGTGTAAACTTTGATAAACTCCTGCACTGGTTAATTATCCTGTGATGCATTCACATTAATCTACTAAGTGATGCCAAAACTGACATCCACGCATCGACTGAGGGGCGTATGAAGCTCAATGTGGCTGATGAAGATACATGCAAAAGTCATTTAGTCATTAGAAGTGATTCCCACAGCTCTTGGGCAAATCTGGCCTGGGTGGCAGACACATAGATATAGCAGGCTTTGAAGCCAAGTCTATCTCCAAAAAGGCCGCTAACACTCCTCTTTGGATTAGATCATGGGCCGATCTGCAAATACCAATTACGGTGCCCGTGTTAACTGCCAAAGACGTGGCGAGGGGCCGACAGACCGGCAGACAGAGGGACAGGTGGGCGGACAAACAGGACGGAGAAGCGAGAAAGAGACAAACACACTCTTGGCTTTGATGCAAAAGGAAATGTGGCTCATCTTTCACAAGGGAAAAGAGCGCCAAAGCAATGAGGAGAAGAAGGGCACGTTGTAAAGGAGGGAGGAGAGGTGTGGGTACTCGTGTGTGACAACACCATCAGGTCATATGGTGACTTTACCCTTTCAGCACTCACTCCTCCAGGCTTCAATACATGGATTTGAGATAACCCTATACTTAAGGATATGCTCCAAACATCTATAAAAATATATGGGAATGTGCCCATCTATAGCTGGTGGAGGATGCATCAAGGTTTTATTTTTGGTTGTTAAGGTCTGTACTAGTAGTGATAAAATAAGGGGGGGGGAAGGGACGGTTGAATGAATAAGAGTCAGGTTGCTCAATCATCTCTGTTCTCTTGGGGAGGAACAGGCAGAAGGTGAGGCAGGCATTAGAGTGGAGGATAAGGAATAGCCAAAGAATATAAATGAAGGGAGGAAAGCTGATTCAGAGTCTTTCACAGTGGATCTGGATATAGTGGTAGCTGTAGGAAAAGGTAAAAGAAAATCACCTTCCTCTCCTTCCAAAAATGCAATCATGCCTTTATAAATATTCATAACTTTATCACAGCTTCAATGTCACAGTGCTCCTCCCTCTCTCACAAATCACACACATTTACTCTCACTTTATTATCTCACACATACAATCCCAGCTGGAACAAACAGGTTTATATCTCAAATCAATGTGGGGGGGAGACACCTCTCAGGGTCCATTACTGTCCACAGTTGTTCTGAAAGTCACATGCAGTCACAGGGATACAGAAAATAACCAAGTGTGTTATGACACACACACACACACACACACACACACACACACACACACACACACACACACACACACACACACACACACACACACACACACACACACACACACACACACAATTCTTCCTTCATTAGCCTTTTCTGTATGGCACAGACACAGACATTCACTGTCAGACAGATGCTCGCACAGTGAGACACCGACCTAAAAGCTCCCATGTTAGACACAGCCGCAAATGTCGAACACAGAAGGGCATGTATAACAAGAACAATAGTGAATCGCCACTTTCAGGATTTACCCAATTCACTGTACAAACTGAGCCCAGTTCCTCCCTATCCTAAATCAAAAGGACAGTGGTTTGTACTGAAGGGAGATAGGCACCATTCTGAAACACTGAGTCATTCTTTCAGAGCAACCCCTTCTTAATCTGTGCACGGACACACACATACATACACATTTTGCAAAATCAAACTGCTTTTCAACTGTTCTGCAATAATTAAACATCTTCACATACTAGCTGGGATCTCATGTGTCTCACACTGCTTCCCTTCATTCTGCCGATCGCCCCTAGCAACGCCAGCAGCTCAGAAACTTCTCAGCTCCAGTTTTAGTATCAGCACGGCGGCAGGGACTGATTCATTTCAGTCACGCCGTCTCCCTATATGCCACTCTGGTGATGGATTCCTGTGGAGGAAACAGTAGTTGGGATGCTCTGTAATCCCCTTGGTAACCTACCCTCGTCCTCATTGGAGACAGCAGTCCCTCCATGGCTGATTGTGTTGGTTCTGGTGGGCTCTGGTCCCCTCAGTTGTGTCAGTGTATTATCCCAGTCCGCAAATAGATCCTGTTAGAAACGCTGTCTCATCCTCAGAGCGAACATCTCCTCTAACAACGCGGCTCCCTCCCCAGCCAGAGAGCCCGGCGCACTGACAGGCACACAGAGAGAGAGCCTGTGTGTGTGTGTGTGTGTGTGTGTGTGTGTGTGTGTGTGTGTGTGTGTGTGTGTGTGTGTGTGTGTGTGTGTGTGTGTGTGTGTGTGTGTGTCAGTGACACCCACACAGGCACACACAGTGATGAGCAGGAGGTGACACGGCACTGCCAAAGTCCTGGTGCGTTCCCTCCTTTCGCCGACCTGTCAGTTGGTGTGTGATGTCGCCCTATGAAGCTGTGTGGTGTGAATGTGCAATGTCCATGGAAGGTCTCTCCCTCCTTGGCTTCTCATTACTCCCTTTCTCCCTGTCTGTCCCCTCCTCTCTCACTCTCCCTCACTGCCTCCAGCTACATGTGTTCCCTTCAATGTGGCAAATGATTGCAGGTCCTTTTTTTCAAGCTACAGCTCTCCTGCTAGTGTTCTCTCTCCACTCCTCTCTCTCTCCTTCTCTCTCTCGTCTGTCCCTCCTCACCCTCTCAGCTTCCCGTAATGCTTATTTTTCCGTCCTCCTTCTCACTGTCAACTCCTTGTTCCCGCCCAAGCCCCGAGCCGGGGGTCCGGCAAAATGTACATTTACTGTGTGTGAAAGAGACCAGAAAGAGAGGCAGAGAAAGAGAGGAGAGGGCACTCTTGGGGCCACTATTGTCCTTCCAGACAATAGTGGCTCTTAATCTCCTAGCAACCTGATCACCCTCTATTCTCTTAATAGACAAGGCATGAGTCACCCTCTCTCTCTCTCTCTGTCTCTCTCTCTCTCTCTCTCTCTCTCTCACACACACACACACACAAACCTTTTCCCTCCCTTACACACATGCCCACGCTGCACCAATACCTAGATTCAAAACATGTAACAGGTCATCTGGCATATTGTCGATTGATACATCAGCTGTTTGACGCCTAGTTATTCTTGTCCATCACGTCTTGTTTCAAGTAATGGAGCTGACATTAATAACAAACTGCAAAATGAAGTGCGATGGCCGAGTGAAACTTTATGAGTTTGTGTGTGTGTGTGCCGGGTATTGATGTTAAGTATGTGTTAATGTTTTTCACTTTTCTTTTTATGGTAAAAATACCACTGACAAATCATCACCTCTGCTCCAGGCTGCATCTTGCCGTTGCCATAGCAACAATGTCAGCCAAGTTGGGAGCATGGAGAAGCAGTGAGACCATTAAAACTGAAATAAATAAAATGGGTGCATTCCTGTTGGATCTAATGATGGAGGGGGAAGATGCGGGGGGGTACAGGTGACAGCCCCCTGCCTGCAGCGAGCCTCACTGGACTGCCTGACACCAAGTGAAGTGCTCTCTCTGCCTTCCTCTCTCAATTATTTTTAGCCTCGTTTCTCTGTATTGACCTATATAAGACAAAAAAAGCATTGACCAAATGAACCACAACATACATTGCTGTTCAGGATCCCTAATCAGATTATAAGCGAGGGTTGGGCAACACTTCACATACAATATTTAGATATGAGACTACATATTGTTATAGATCATGGGTATCGTCATATGGCATTAGTGTTTCCCTGGTAAAGGCTGCATTTTTGCAAATATTAGATCCAAGGTTTAAAAGTCAACCATGACGATATCACTAATATTGAGATATTTGGTCAACCAGTCCTGCTTTAAGCACAGTATGACCCAACCTTTCTCTGGCTTGTTCCACATAACCACTATTGTAAGGTCTCTCTGTAACAATGATGACCTTCAGATTTTAAATTAACCAATTTACATTCAGTCCTCGGATAACATCTGCTTCTTTTTTGCAAAAAGACACAAAAATGGGTCTGGTGATGACTTGGTGTTAAAGTGTGTGTGTTAACATAAAATTGAATGCCCACAGCTGGTGGTCAATAATCGGCTGATTGATCGGTGCTGACAAGCTGGAAACGCATGGCGACTGTAACGCCATCACATAACCATTGCAGCGATAAAAAAGCAGATGGACTGGAATCGGCTGTCGCATAAAAGCATTGATCGGCCTGGCCTGGACGACTCAGACATCTCAGCTTGACATCCAGTGGACCAGATCAATAACATTCAACCTGCAGGTGGCACGGCCACTGTGGACCTATGAGTGTGTGCTAAGGCAGTGTCAAGATGATCAATGTAGAAATAGAGGTACCACTTTACAATAAGACTACCCTTATAAAGGATTCATAAAGGGTTTATAATTAGGTTATTAATTAGGTTGTAAACACTTTATCAATCATTAAGAACCATTTATAAACCATCTCTAACATAGTTTCCATACATGAACACAGGCTCTCTATTTGGCAAGATGACTAAGCCTTATATTGGCTACTTAGCGAGCATCAACTCAGTGAACAACAGATACCAAGGAAGACGAAGTAAGCTAGGTAGCCAATATAAGACTTAGCAGTACAGATACATATGGGCTCACTATTTGGCAAGCAACCGGTCACAGTTGCCCTGTTTATTTCATGTCTTATAAAAGCTTATTAATGATTTATAAAGTGTTCACAACCTAATTAATCAATTAATTACAAACTATTCGTAAACCCTTTATAAGGGTAGTCTTATTGTAAAGTGGTACCGAAATGGAATAACAGTGTCCTGAAAAATAAACAGTATTATTTTATAAACCATTTTTTCCTGATGCCCCCAATCATGGGTAGTTGCCATTTTGATTTTAGTTGAACAGCATGATCACAAAGTTTGAACAATGAATGAATTGTATTAACAGAAACACTGTTCAGGATCGGAGAAGATGAAATGGGATAATGCAATCATTGAGATAATTAAACATCTAATCAAAATGAACTCCCGTGAAGAGGATTTCTAGTCATGTATTTCATTTGTAAAGCATATTTAAACAGGAGATTTCCCACAGGAGAACATTCCATGATGGTCCACTTCACATCATACAATGTACCACTTCACACGCAAAATCACCATCAGACCATATGATTGTATCTCAGCACATGCTCACACACACACACACACACACACACACACACACACACACACACACACACACACACACACACACACACACACACACACACACACACACACACATACACAAACACACTATATCAACCCCTAACTCTCTCCTTATTGATGACGTTAAAATTGGATAAGTGCCACAGAGGTCTCTATAAGGAGGGAATTGGGAAGAGCTCAAATCTTGTTATTCAGCTGACCCCTGACCTCAGAGCAGTGATAGACCCAAGGTAGACTCCTAAACGTAGCTTTATAAATAACCCCCCAGCACCTTTAACCCTTAATTCCCAGGATGCCTTTTTTTTTCATATTTTGCCAAACAATGCTAGATTTAATACATTTCCTCTTTTGGTTATTTTCTTTTTTTCAAATGTTGGATGAATATATATTGCTACTTTAGCTTTGCTCTTTATGTATTTATGGGAAAGATCATGTTTTAAGGCAGAACAGTATTTTTGCCAGGGTAGAAATATTGTTTTAGGATGGAACAAGGTTTCCCCCCCCCACCAGGTTGTATGAGAATGTGTCTGGTAGGCCACAGTGACATACAGCCCCATATATCCCCATCACACATTACTGCTGACAGTGAATGTTAACCTGTCAGCGAATCCCAAATGCACACACACCAAACCCGCCAAACACACCTCGTCCCTGCCCCCATTTCTTCCCAGCCACCATTAAACCGGTACATAGCCATACATAAAAGGAGAGAATGGGTGGATGGGATATAGGGGGTGATAACCATTACAATCACAGGACAATACTGCACAGTGCGGTGCACACTGACTGCACTATACGGCACACTGCCCTTACACCCATTCCCACCCTCCCTGTCCCCCCATCCCCCTTCTCTCTTTCCCCTCTCCTCATCCTCACTGCCGTCCCTGTCAACTCAGCTGGACCCCAAAATGAATCCCTTGTGAGTTTTCCCATCACGCAGATGTTGTAATTTTCTTTTGTTGTAATGCCTTGTGGTTCCAATTCCCTTTCACTGTTTTGAGTTGTATATTGTGCAGTACTTAATTATTGCTGCAAACTTTACAGTACAGTATTTACGACAGCCTTTGCACTGAGCAAATATCCAAGAGCCACATAGCTGACAAATGTAAAAAAAACGGAGTGTAATTTTCTCTGGCTGTTTGTGTTTCTACTGAGAGCGGCAATTACACTGCAACATGCAGACGTCCAATGGGCAGAGGTAATTAGCCGATACTGACAAATTGTTACTTCACGGGAAAACAAAGGAATTAATTGCAATGATACACAATTAAACTACATCACGGTAAGAAACGGAGCATTAGAGGTTCAATTCTTTCTTTCAGAGTCACTCCCAACTTCACGCTTCAACCCTCTGCCATTGTGGCCATTCCAAAACTCTGCCATTAACGTAGCCAGACACCATTTGTGTAGTTTGTTTATTTGCTTTGGATATTGGATTTCAATAGTGGAATTTCAGAATACTTACCTGCTCCACCAACCCAGGTGACCAAATTAACAAAAGCAGGATGGGCAGAGCACAACAGAGAGAACGAGACAGGAGGTGGGGAAGCGAAAGAAAAAGACTGAAGTCATTTTCATCGTTATTCACCGTGTGTGCCCAGGAGTCTGGCTGGTAACAGAGGGACCCGTAAGTCAATGTGCAACCCTGTCACAGCATTACAGCTAAATCAATGCCACTAGAGAGCGAACTGCTGCCGACTCTCATACGCCGCACTGAGACTTCCTCTCTACGCAGACCAATAGCATCGACTCGGGAGGGAGTTAGACAAGACGTGTGCCTGTTAACCATCACTGTCAATACTGTGGGTGGTCTGATGGAAAACAAGACAGACTGGACCCTTACAGGTTTGGGCGAAGATTTCACTCGCCAGCATCTATCAAGGTTGTATGTTCCTGGTCAAAATGTACTTATTGTAAGTCGCTTTGGATAAAAGCGTCAGCTAAATGCAATGTAATGTAATGTAATGTAATGTTGTTGTAGAAATTGTTTTTGCAATGAAATTTATTTTATTTTTTGTCATAATCAACACTTTCTTCTTTGAATGCAATTTTTTATTTCAGCTGCCAGATTAAGTTGTTTACTGTGGCAAGAGAGCAGTTGGCTGAATCAATATTGGCAGATCTATGTGTATGTATCTGTGGGATTACAGTAGTAAGCCAAGAAAAGTGTTAATTACTCTCTAAATCAATTAGCCACATTATCATCATTAAATATTAAAAATCCTGGTTCCTGGTGGAGTCTTAAGGTAAACGGCTGTACAGTAGATGGGTTAATCCAGCAATTACTCCAGAAGTGTTGGGCCGTGATATTAAAAAAACTCACACACATACTAAACATCCGAGACCTGAGAGAGGTTTGTCCCTGCTCCAAGAGCTTTCAACAAAATGTTAACGCCATTGGTTACTGCTGTTTGGTGTCGGACTCACGGCCAAGGCTGAGATTTACTATGATATATTGGAGTGTGAAACTACTTCGGCCCATTCCCAGAGCCAGGGGTCCTGACCATGTTTGAGAGAGTGGGGCTGATTGTTGCCAGAGGGAATTTGTCTGACATCCAATCTAGAGTTCATTAAACAGCAATCCCAGGAAACATGCTGCACGTGCACATTGATACGGCCATGCACATACGTACACACTGGCAAAAATGCCCTCCACCAAAATGCAGAGATATACATTTGTTATGTGTGGCTGCTCTCATTGGCCTGCAGTGCTGGAGGTAGTTAAAGGCAGAGAGGAGAGCCCCTCTTCTCTCACACCTCACCACAGCTCAGAGGGAGAAACATCTTATCTCACCACTGCAGAGAGACAGAGAATTAGAGGGTGAGAAAGATGGATGGTAGAGGGTAATGTGAGCAGGGTTTTGCAGGGGAAGGACATAAGGGATTGAGAGAGAGAGTGGGCAAGAGAGAATAGCAGCGACAGAGAAAGAGAGCGAGAGAATACTTAATCGATCTCATTTCCATAGCTTCTTTCCACCAAAGAAGAGGCGTTTTGTGTTCGGACTGATTAAAAAATCTTTTTTTTTCTTCAGATTCCACCAAAAATGGCCATCAAACTGACTACAATTACACTTCTCCCACAATAACCCATCTGAAAGCAGCCAGGAACAGCAGAGCGCAGCACTAACATGAGACCACTCTCTGCCCACTGCATACAGTCTGTGTACATTGATGGAGTTTCCCCCCCGTTTCAAAGCACATTTGTGTTTGAAGGAACGGCGAATTGGTTTTATTCATCGTGAGCCACGGCGTAAGCGTGCCCGATGCTATGAAGTCACTCCAGAATGGTCTCCTAGCAACTGTTGTCAGGGGCAACCTGCATTCTCTGCAGACAGCACAGCGAGCCAGAGAGAGAGGGCGAGAGAGGGAGAGACACACATAGAGAGTGACAGCGTGGTCGAGAGGTGACCGCGGTTGAATTACAGTTTGCGATGTCTTCATGGCGACACAATCTTTATATCCCTTATACAGTCATCTTCTACCTTCACGGGTCATTGCTCATATGATGGTTCATGAGAAGCTTAATGCACATGGAGCCCTGGCTTTGCATGTTTAGCGTACTGATGTTGTTTGCAGGCTACGACAGAAATCTGATCGTTTTCTATATTTCTAGTATATACTGATATCCAAATATCCAGATCATGGTCAGACACTCACTTTTGCATTTACCAGACATTAGCCAACCACATTCACACACTGCCCTCTACTGATGAACCTCCAACAGAACATGCAGGTTTTCCTCAGTTCAAATTAAATATGACAGAGTGTATGAGGCTATTCATTAAACCTGCATCACAGTGGATAACTAACAATAAGCATATTGTTCGCAAAATGGGATATTTTGCTAAAAAGACATGCATGGCAAAAGCAATAAGAGGACAAGATAATGGAAATACTGAGTTCAATCTGCTATTTCCATAATAATAGCATCTGGATTCCCCTTACTGGAATATTAATACAGAAAAACAGATTTTTATTTATCACATTCATCTCTTTGCTGTCGTGTATCTTTGATCTGACTATAATTGAATCCTTGTCCAAGAGTCCGTAGCACTAACATGAATCCATTAGCATGCCATTCAGATAAAGAAGCTGAATAAAAGACAAAGCTGATGGTAAATGTTATTAACTGGTTTGTGCTGATAACATTGGGGTATGGAGAGGAATGTGAATGATCTCACAACCAGTACTGCTTAAATAAATGTCCTTCTAGTTAGACCACAGCCAGCCCTTTGATATTTAAAGGGATTGAGCCTGTGGAGATGTACAGAAATCAAACATAAGAATAGATTAAGTTTATTGTATTGGAATTACCCTTCATACATAATCTAGAAGATGCTGCTCATATGAACAAATGTGATGTTTTGTTGTTAAGATGAAATTGGGCTTTATTATATTTCCATTTAATAGCAACTGTTCATATTTAAAAGCAACAGAAGGGATGGTAGCAAAGGTTTGTCATTATAATGTGAGTTTTTTAGAACTTGAAACAACATAAATAAGGTTGAAAAGATGTTATCAACCAAAGCAAAATGCAACTTATTGAAAGGGAAACAACATTTGTGAACTAATGAAGCCATCCATGAAAAAATGTGACTTACTGCTCCGCTGAAGGGATACAAAATCGTCATCGCTCCACACATATCTGATGTAACCGTCCTCACATTTATACATGAAATCAACAGAAATGTTCAACCAGTTGTATACGTTGTCATTTCACCTTTTGATGGTTGACTCGCAATCTTTAACTGTAATTACGCAATGCCCTATTTATGCTGGTGAAGTTAAATCCTAATAAAAACCATCTTAATAATTGGATAAGAAAAGTGGTTGGAAAAAAGCATAAATTCACATTTTCTTTTGCAGATGTTCTCTTCATTTGGTTTAAATATCCGGGAAGATTGGATGGAAACCTGGCTTATGAGAAGCAATTCCTAGCAGCAGCAGTCCAATAGAAGCTGGAGAAAGCAACCTTTTCATTTATGATGTTTAAAGGTTGCAGCTCTGGACCGGCTCGAAGACGATTTGATGAAAGCAGAAGGGTGATATTCTCTCTGTCATTAGCTCCTGCTTAGATGACCTTATGTGCAAGGAACTCCTGAGGGCTGCTGCTCAGTGGTGAGAGCTATGCGACTGTGGCACATTGGGCAGCTACCTCTGGAAATGGTGCCCTAAAAATGCTTGCATGTGTAATAGAAACATATTATACTCACTTACTTAAATAATATTATAGTGTGATTCTTATTTGCTAATGTTTATCTATATTTACTACTTCTCACACTTCTTAGCTAAGCTTGGGAACATTCCTTATTAAGAAGATTTGTTGCAATGTTGTTAGTTACACTCTTTGTGCACCAACAGTATGACCTTCAACTCAGGTGAACTGAAAACATCCTGATATGTCCTCCCTACCTCCCAGAATGCTCCTTTCATTATCGCTCTCTGTGTTTGAATATGCAACCCAAACTCTATCCTTCGTCTTTCACTCTGCATTCTGTATGCTCTCTGTATGACTGACTGAACTTTCTTGCAAGAAATAAAATACGACAAAGACAGCTGAATGGTTTAATTCTCTATCCACATTTGATACATCCTTCATATTAGTTGTTGTCTTTCATCTTTGGAACATCTCCAGACTCCGCTCATCTCTGTCCCAACCCAGCACTGAAATCCTGATCCACTCATTGATGACTGCTATGCACTTCTGACTGGCCTTCCCATCAAGCTCCTCAATAGACTGCAAATAATCCAGAACTCTGCTGCCCGGATCATCCCAACTCATCTGACCACATCACCCCCACTCTCTCAGCTACCTGGCTTCCTTACGCTACAGAGTTGGTTTGCCAAAGGCAGCCCCACC
>NW_011369945.1:26412866-26413811 GCF_000735185.1 Notothenia coriiceps
TTGTTTTTTTAATCCCTTCGGACTCTCACACTCTGCTTTCAGTCATGTTGTATAGGACTAAGTGGTTAGAGTGCATCTGTTTACATAAAATGTTATAATGCAAACAGCTTGAGGTGTCATTTAAGCAGTCTGCATGTTATATATATATTTTTTTATTATATTGATATTTAGTTAGTCCTACTAAAATTATTAATTCCAAGTTTCTTTTTATTCCCACCAATACGAATTTGAGATCAGCTTTTTTGCTATTGGCGAGAACTTTCATCGTCTACTATTTATACAAAAAACAGAGTGAATCCTGTTATTGTGACACTTGGAATTTGGTATAACACCGCAATTCTTATTATTGATATTTGACATTAAAGAAGAAACAAATGCGACATTTTAGTTTTGTATCCGTACAATTTAAAACTAAGCTTATGAAGTGGTTTACTAAAACTGTGTTCTGTCTAGTAGGGGCTTAGAGCCCCCTACTCACTGTCACTGAGGGCAGATCATGGAATTAAATCCAGGTAAATAGATTAGACCCTGGGCTGTCAGTTCCTTGGTAATTTGGTGGATCTGATTGGTTTTACTATGGTAAACTTACACTACCAGTACTGCACCATCTGTTTTCCATTCACTTTTGGGATCTGTGCTACCAAGGGCTTTCTTGGGTTTAAGACACTGCTAGCTAATGTGGCTTCTGAGCCTTAAGGCACGGACACACCAGGCCGATTATCGGTGTCGGTGGGCGCCATGCCGACGATGAGTGTCGACACGCCCTACTCAGATTGGTGTGTCCCGCACCGTCGTGTCTTTTCAGCCGTGTCGACGCCTTTTCGTCCGAAAAGTCGGCAAAAGAAATCACTCTGATTGGCTGTTCAGCTAGCGAATCAGTGCATGAGAAGCGAAACGGAAGTGAGGGACCCAAACAAACTATTAAGAAGGCAAATCTGAGATTTC
>NW_011369945.1:26413824-26422388 GCF_000735185.1 Notothenia coriiceps
GGTCGTCGGCCAAATAAATCACTCTGATTGGCTGTTCAGCTTAGCGAATCAGTGCATGAGAAGCGAAATGGAAGTGAGGGACCCAACAAACTATTAAGAAGGCAAATCTGAGATTTCTTTTAACTCCAGCTCTCAACACAGGTTCGGGAAAGCACCGTGAGCTTCTCGCTGTAGAGTGAAAATGGAAGGCACACGCTATTTGTTGTTTGTTTGTATCACACAGTCTGTTCTTCTTCTCTTGGTGTGTCTCAGTCTGTCTTCCGGTTGTTGCCTCTTTTGAATGACGAATACACACTGCCGCCGCCTGCTGATAAGGAGAGTTATTGCCACTCACACATGCGCAGTTCGTAATTGCTTCTTGGCCGTCGGCTGAAGTCTTTGCGGTGTGTTCCAGTGCGACACATGGCCAAAACGCAGAGACGCGAGTCGACGCAAATGTCGGAGTCCGTCTGTGTCAGTTCTTTGTTGTCAGATTGTTGTGTCCGGGCCTTTAGAAATACCACAGAAGCGTTGCATAAGGGCTCTGGTCAAGTGGGACAAGATCATTACCTAGAGAGCTGCAATCCTTTTTCAGATTTGGGCATTGGGCACAAAGGGGGACTCCAGGAACCCATTTTTCTCGCCACAGCGGCAGCACTGCTGAACAACAATTTGAAATTAATAGTAGTCATGAAAATTTGCAGCTGAAATTGAATTGCTCTAACATTGAAACATTGAAAGAGTGTCTGAAAGTGCCATCTCGTTGGAAGGATCTGTGTCGTCTTATGATAAGAGATATGTAATATTTATCAAAACAAACATTGGCCTGTTGTGTTTGATCGAGATGTCCTAACATGCCTTCCTTCTCCCTGTCTGCTCCAGGTCCGTCACAGAATCCAGTTGCTGTGCAGCAGCTTCCAGGGGGCAACTATGGAATGACTCAACAACCAACCTACAATCCGATGCAGGCCAAAGCTCCTGCACCCCTCGGCCCTGGACTCTACCCCTCTGGGCCCTACCAACCTACTCTCCCAGTCAGCTCCTACCAACATGCCCCCCCTGTCAGCTCCTACCAACCAGCTCCTCCAGGCCAGCCGCTGATGACCAGACCTCTGTTGGGAGGTCCTCCATCCAACACCCCCCCTCAGTCTGCCAGCCCTGGTCCGAGGTTGCCCCCTCCACAGGCCACACCTCCTCCTCCTGCTGTGTCTTCAAGTAACTATTACTCTAACCCCCAGCAGCCCCAGCACATGCCTCCAGCATGGCAGTACAACAACGCTCCCCCACCAATGGGGTCACCCTCTTCCATGGGCACACCTCCCCGTGGCGCCATGGCCAATCATGTGAACCCAGCTGCAAGCTCGACAGCGCCGCTGCTGCCACCGTCATCGGCAGCTTACAGCTCTGCACCGGCAGCCCATGTTTCCCATAGTGGCGCACAGCCTCCAGGCCCAGGGAGCCCCCCCACCTCTCTGCATGGATATATCCAGCCAGGTAAGACACAAAGGCTCCACAAAAATTCTGAACTTTACCATCTATATGCACAACCCTTTTTAATTTTTTAATAAAGGATAAGATTTTCCATACACAAATACACAATTGCTAGCTTGGCTTGACTCGGTTTCACTCAGTACGTCCTCCCAGCACAGCAGTCATTTGTATCTCCATTACCAAAAGGCTGCCCACTTTAAGATGTGTGTAACCATCACTCTAACTAATGGTCATATAAGCAGCTTCACAACAGTAGATAAACACAGTTTGTTCATCAGCGGTAACTTAACACAACTCTTCTACAGCTCAAAGCAAAACAATAAAAATAAAGCAGATACCTGAAAAAAGCCTACAAACAGGCAGACAGGAAGTGGCAAATCTAAACTTCAAACCAGAACATCAACGCATTCCCCCGCCCCGTAAAACTGGGAATGCAAGACGGTGCAGCGTGGTTTGAGTCGACGTGGTCAAAAGGGCCAATTTAATGCCATATAATGATGCAGACACTCCTTGGGTCACATCAATAAAAAGTTTAGTTTTAATAAATGAGGCAGGTGAACTTTAGCCCATTAAGTCCAGGGTCCTCATTATTTAGCCACAGTAATATGTGTTTTGTCTGTTTTTTAAAGACTGAGACTGTTTTTTAAGATTGATCCTCTTCTAAAAACCTTTGTTATAGCCATATTACTCTGTCTTTCATTGTTTTCTTTCACTGATGTACATATGCGTATCAAGAGTGCTGATACGTTGGAGCCGGACCTTGTCCTCTCTTCCTACTTTGTACATGATAGCTGGCTGCAGTCTTTGGCACAGAGTAATTTACTCTGAATCTGTACAAAGTTCAAATCAGAATTGTGTATGATTCTTATTTAGCAGCATGACGTGGCTTTGTTGATAGAGTAGCATCTTAATTTCAATTTAGGGGGAATATTGTATTGCTATCATTTTTGATTTCCACTGGTGATATTAACAGAAATCCCACAGATGATTCGTACGGGCAGTCTTAACATTTGATCCTTTCAACTAGTAGTTTAATTTCACCCTGTGAGAAGTTGGAGCTTTTTTCTGACACAACTACTGTTGGAATACTGAGAAGTGTTTAGCGCTCAGTGTCGGAAACAAAAGACCACTCATAGAGAATCTCAGTAACTTTTTTTTTTTTTATCTGAAGGAAGTAAGTATGACTTTGGTTTTGCAATATGCGGCCACAGTGTCTGAATTTTTAAAGCTTAGGGCAGGGAAGTACTTCTGCATAGAAGCAGAGGTCACATGATGATCTCAGTCTGGCTGTTTCCTGCATATCTGTAAATGTTATGGTGGTATTGGCTCAAAAGAATTCTGTTCACATTAACACCCCTAACTGGAAGAGCCTGCTTGATCTAAGTTACCTCTACCCCAGCAGCCCAGTCTGTGCATATCTGCCCAGTACAATGGTGACAATTGAAAGCAGCTCCCCGGAGGAATGATTGTGTCTTTGTGGAGATGTTTACTCTGAGGAATGCTTTCTTACTGTAAATGTAACACAAGCAATTTTTTAAAGGTCAAGCATTTTTGGCACCAGCACGAATAATCTTTTGAACAGTTCTGGCTCAATTGAGCTTCTTAGAGTTTTATAGTCTACGTTATCAAAAAGTGTTTTTAAGTAAAAGCATTCAGATACATGTAACCTATCACAGTGCCGTTATGATATTAACAAATGCACAATGTGAAGTAAAGAAGGTTATCATTGTTGTCCTTATCATTCAGCTTCATCTCAGTCTACTCCCTACTCTAATTAAGCCTTCAAGGCCTTGTGTCTCTGAAATGATATCTTCCATATAATAGTTTGGCGTTATACTTGTTACTTGCCATTTGCTGTCACTGCTGTAAGAATAGTCAGCCTCATCCGTTGTGCATGGTTATACAGTGAAGCTGCTAGTTGATGATTCCATTAGTTGAGCAACAGAAAAGTAATCGCAAACTATTTTCATAATTGATCAATCGTTTAATAATGTTTTCATGCAGGAATGTTTAAAATATGGAGATATCCTGTTTATATGTTATAGAGCTGAATATATTGAGGTTTGGGATTGATTAAACAAGGCATTTAAAGATATCGCCTTGGACTTAGAAAAACTGGAAGGGGAGATCATATAGCCCAAAAAAACTAAACATGTTCAAATGAATCTCGAAACTAATTGGCAGATTAATTGACAATCACAATTATTGTTAGTTGCAGCCAAAAACCACCATGCCCTTAGGGAACAATATAAGAATACAAACATGTGCTGTGCATACATGTTTTATAGAAATGTGAAACTATTGCTCGATAAGATAATAAAGGAGTTTATTTGGGACCTCTGAATTGGCTGGTTTTTCGGTGGAGATGAACATGACTCTGTTGCTGTCACTGTTCTTACATTGACTGGCTGTGGGTCAGCAGAGCCACCAGCTGTTGTCGGCTTAACTCTGAGCTAATAATGTTACCCATCGGAGAGCGACGCCTCATATCTCTTCTACAATACCACAGTATTGCCACATAGCATGTTCATGAGTGTTCTTGTTTTACATGAGAGTAATGTTGTTGACATAAAGTCCTAACTCTATTTGCTGGATGACTGATGTTAATGTCTGAGATGATAGAGGATGTTGGTTGAAAGGGTTTCATCATTTTATAAAACAATTGGAGGTTTAAAGTAAAAGGATTATTTTATATGTGTTGTTAAAGTCCTTTATCCAACAAAAATGCAACAAAAAAAAATTGATTTGAAATTCAATTATTTGTTTTTTCTCTGTTGAAATTTGTATGTAATTTCTCACTATTATTTACGCGTTTTTATATTGTTAACTGGTGCTCAATTAATCTGTCAGAAATATCAATAGAGTAATCGGAAATCTATATTGAATATATGTAAATAAATCTGACTAGCAGCCCTAAGAATGACTGTTTTGGGGTTTTTCTCTAGGCACGGCACCTCCACCTATGAATCCCATGGTTCCTAACACATACCAACCAAGCAGAGCATCCTATGGCCCCCCACCTACAGGCCCACCACCAACCATGAAACCCACAGCCCCTCCCACTGGACCGCCAATGGCCAATGTCAAACCTCCACCCCCCAGGACCGATGGTAAAGGTTTTTAAAATCTTGAAATGTTACATTTTGGTGCTTTGTGTCCTCAGGTACGACAACCAACAAAGACGGCGACATCAAAACGTTTTGTTGGTCCGTGTTGATTGTGAAATCAGATGTCAGCGCTGAGTCTGAAACTATGTCTTGTTTATAAGCATCATTTTAGTTTTTTGTTCTAAATCTGATACCCTTCTGTTGTTCTCCCCTCCTTCCTCTACATGCCAGCTCAGTGTGGGGGTGCCGTGAACAACACTTTGCCCCCCACTGAGCCCGACTGCCAGGATGGGGATATTGAATGTCCAGGTGTGGCTTAATCTATCTGTAGCTGTTAGTGTCAGTGCTGTAATGCCCATCCTGTCCTCTCTGTGCTGTTGGTCATTGTATCTGGGGATGCACTAATTCTTAGTTTTTTACATCAAAGTTGACACCAAATAATGGATCTCTGCTGTATAAGCTTATAGAGCTCCAATCTACAGCAGAGAATACGTTTACACAAATTGGTCAATATCTTTTGCTTTGATCTCTTTAATATGTATTTTAAATAAAATGTAAACAGTATTTTTATAGGATCAGTGCATCCCTGGTAACGTATTTCCTGTTTGTAGGTTGTTTGCCTATCTTTCCTCCATCCATTCCTGCCGGATATCCCATTTGAATAAACATCCTAGAAAGACAGAAGTATTCATATTTCTTTAAGACACCATACATCAATTCCCATCCTCTCCATCGTCATTAGTTTTGTTGCTTTGCTTCATTACTTTATTGTGTCTTCTCTATTTCTTTTACTGTAAAACAGATCTTTCCATTTCCATCGCCCGCCTTGGTTAGCCCACTGGGATAGAAATAGCAAAAGTGTCACTAAAATTATTCACATCTGTGTTTGTTTTGCAACAGGAACCATGGCTGGCAATGGCCCACAAGCATCAAACAGCCATAATCATGTTGACAACAAAATGGGTAAGGCCATTTTCTGCGACATATTAGATTATTTCACCCAAACCCCATTTACAGTCTGATTACTAAACTGGCTTTCAAAGCTTCTCCCCACTTGCAGTGTTTGGACAAGTATCAAATATAATCCAGAGGGCAAAGCTGACGTTATTTCTGTTCTCTTTTCTTTTACAGCTGGCATGCCTCAGCACGGTCCACCGGGTCGGCACTTGGGCCACTACCCCTCCCTCCCCCCTGGGTACCAGAACAGCCCGGCTCCTCACAACGCCCCCCCACCCATGCACCCTGCACTGCTTGCCGCCACGCAGCCTTACACTCAAGCACATCAGCCGTACCAGCAAGTGAGTCCCAGCCATGTAAAGACCATTAGAGCATTTCACAAGTGCTTTTCGTCCATAACGGTATGGAACTAAATGCTCTACCATTTGTGTCGTAGCGTTTCACCTTCTAAACAGGCAAGACTCCCTTGTCGATCTAAGCCTTTTGGAAACATTAAATGCACAATAAAAAATGTTCTACTAAAAACAATATGTAGAATAATCCCCCTCATGAATCCACTAGTCTAGAAACGTGTGGCAGTGTTTTGTAGAGACCCTGCCCTCTGCCTGCATTTTCTCTTTTATTTTCATTCCTCTGTTCAGCATACTCTGGTAGTTTCTCTGCCCCTGGCTGTCGCTCCTCTGCCTTTTCTCTCATCATGCTCTGTCCTTGGCTGACACGGTCTTCGATGTTTCCTGAGCCAGAGGCTCAAACTAAAACTGTTAAACAAAAAGTTTCCCCTCAAGCTTCGTTAAGATATCACTTCTGAGAATTTGTAGAGGCAAAGTTGACAAAAGGAGGAGCAGCATTAAATAAAATGTGCTTTGTTGTCACGTGATATACTTGCATTGTTTACGCAACCAAAGGACGTTTTTAATGTATTTAAAAAAGGCAAATCATGGCTTCATTTGTTTTGCTGACGTATCAGACTAATACATCTTTGTTCCTTTATTCAATAACATATGGTGGAGAGTGTCATCCATAACTGTATAACATGTGTAAATATGGCTTCATTGTGATTAGATAAGATGCTAGAGGAAACATTAGGTCTTGTGATGTTTTGGCTCTAAAGGTCCCATGTCATGTTTTTCCGGTTATTACCCGTCCCCTTGTGTGTTGTTTAGCTTATGCATGTAAACGGTCAACCGTCAAAGTACATCCTGTAGACTGAAAAGCTCATAGGGGGAGGGGGGGGCAGGAACTCCAACAAGCCGTTTAGGACAGTGTGAATGCACATACTATACAGAGATGCTGTATGAGAAACCAATGTGAGTTTGGAAAATTGCACAATATAAATCTATTCTAGTAGACCTCAACAATGGAATTATGATCAGTAGAAATGGCCATGACATGGGACCTTTAATGGGCTCAGATTCTGAGGCAATAAATACGTATAATAGGCAATCAAAGCATGGGTTGCCATCCATGCTAAAGGATTTCACATTCATACGTTGTTGTCAAATGGATTAACTAAGTATTTAATTGTTCTCTTCTCTAAGCCGCCTGGTGGCCCCGGGCCCGCCCAGCTGAGCCCGTCCATGGCAGCCATGAGCCTCCAGTCCAACACCCCAGAGTCCCTGAGGGTGGTCAACCTGCTGCAGGAGAGGAACCTGCTACCCCCGAGCCCCACCCCCCCTCCGACACCCTGCCTTCCACAGGACCTGCAGAAGATCAACTGCAACCCAGAGTAAGCCATGGAGGAATACTGAGAGACGCTATCAATTGTGGCGGGAATTTATTTATCAAATGTGGATAGAGAATCAAACCATTCAGCTGTCTTTGTTGAAGAATATAATTTGGGTTGCATATTTAAACACAGAGAGAGAGGAGAAAGCTTGATGATAATGAAAGGAGCATTCTGGAAGTTAGGGAGGCCATCAGGATATTCTCAGTTCAACTGAGTTAAAGGTCAAGCTGTTGGTGCACATAGACTGTAACTAACAACATTGCAACACATCCTCGTAATAAGGAATTTTCCCAAGCTTAGCCAAGAAGTGTGAGAAGTAGTAAATATATACATTAGCAAATATTAATCTCACACAATGATATTATTAATTGTCATATCATTTGTCACTTGCAAATGTTGCCCAAGTTTCTTGGATAAATTGTTCCTAGAAAACCAGTTTTAAGCTTGTGAAATACTGAACATGATCTAACATGCAGTGAAAGTAACTATGAAACTCTGTGTTTGTGTTTCTCCAGGGTTTTTCGTAGCACGCTGACTAGCATCCCTCAGACTCAGTCGCTGCTCAATAAAGCTAAGATGCCGCTGGGCCTGATGCTCCACCCCTTCAAAGACCTCTCGGTAACAACCCTCTCTAATATTTATTCTGCACACATCAGTCAACTGAAATGATGTCTTAATATTTGGCTCTCTATCATAACATTATTAATTAGCAGTCATGTAAACTGTAAACATATAACCTGTTTTCGGGGTAATGGATTCAGAGGAACATGGTAAACCTAACTACATTCATCCCTGGGAAAAACACATTTTCTGGCACGAGTTAAACCAGGCTTTAGAATGTGAAGGAAAAATACTTCATACTGGTTTAGGAAAGTGAGTAATATACATACATTTCCTTAACAGCAAGTGATACCTGTTGGAGCTATATATATCTCTTTATATTATTAATATTTAACATTTATTTTCTTGCTGTTTTATAGTGTTTATTGTAAATGTATTCTTAGTTAGTCTCATAAGTTTCTATGCTTTTATTTTGAAGGCATGTTTTGGGCACTGGGTGATTAGAGCACCTGGTGTAATTGTATATATTGGAGACAGGTGGAAGTGGAAGCCAGAGCACTAGTAAGCAAACGGTTTTTTACCAGGGTGTTTCGAGCCACAGGGTTTTCCAACCACAGGAAAGGAAAGCCATAGGAAAGGCTTAAGGAACAAACCATAGGAAACCTGTTCATTGTCAATGATATTGGATCACTAGAATGCGTCCCGTTACTGAGTCCAGGGTCTGTTCCTAAGAAGGCAACATG
>NW_011369945.1:26422433-26426092 GCF_000735185.1 Notothenia coriiceps
TCCAAACATTTGGTCTACCTATGTTGTAAATGTATTATCTTTTCGATTTACACACGGCATCTATTGCACGTCTGTCCGTCCTGGTTTCTCCCATTTTCCCCTTTAAACTGTGGGGTTTTTCCTTTTTTGGNAGGCTTAAGGAACAAACCATAGGAAACCTGTTCATTGTCAATGATATTGGATCATAGTAAATGTACAACGGAGAATCTTGTCTGGACCTGGATCATTGCCCTGCGTAAGATCTGCTGACTAGTGCCTCAGCGGCTGTATTATTTTAAGTTAATTATCTGTTTTATTTCTATATGATTTTGGCCGCTACAATACCTTTTCACAAGGGTCATTTTTAATGTGGAAGTTATTACTGTGGCTAAGTGATTTAAGAACCACGCAGCAAATTTGGGTGGTAATCTGTATATGTTTTATTGTATTAACGTGAAAGTATGTGATACTTTCACAAAAATTATCTTCATCCTCAGTTATGTTCCTTTATATTTAGATGACTATATCTCCTACTTTTACTGATTAAACACTGCAAATGTTCATAACACATTTCTAAGAAAAAGGGTTTGACTAAATAATCAGTCGGAATGAATTTGTGTTTTTTCCCGGATAATTGAGGACAACTTTGACTTTTGTTGAAATACCAGTTACAAGCATTGAGTTTGCCTAGAGGCCCTTCTCACACAGTTTCCTTTTGTTCTGCGGTCTCCTTGCAGCAGCTTCCTGTGGTGACATCCAGCACCATCGTCCGGTGTCGGTCCTGCAGAACCTACATCAACCCCTTCGTCTCGTTCCTGGACCAGAGGAGGTGGAAGTGCAACCTGTGTCATCGGGTCAATGATGGTAAGAAAGGGGGTGAGGTCTTTAAGATTCGATCATCTGAAAGACCCACTGTCAGTGAAAATACTGGATTCGATAAACAAGTATCCAATGATATGATGATAATATTGATATCAGTTTTGTACGTGTTTTCTTTGGGTCCTTCACCCTCATGGTTGAGAATAGAATTACAGTCAAACTACAGGGAACTGTAGTTCATACCTAAACCTCACTAACTGTTGTGTATGTGTGTAGTTCCAGAGGAGTTTATGTACAACCCAGTCAGCAGATCGTACGGAGAGCCTCACAAAAGACCCGAGGTCCAGAACGCCACCATCGAGTTCATTGCTCCTTCAGAATACATGGTAGGTTTCAACAGGTTTTATTGACATTAATGTTGCTTAGGAACTGCACAGTTATCTGCATGCTCTGTTAATTGTTCATGAATAGCTCATTTCCATTTTAGTTCACAGGCCCAAACTATATATAATTGTGATGCTGTGTTTTCATCGATGTTGACTTACCTTATGTGCCTTGATTTACACAGCTGAGGCCCCCCCAGCCTGCAGCTTACCTCTTCGTTCTCGACGTATCCCACAATGCAGTGGAAACAGGCTACCTGAATGTGTTCTGCCAGTCAATGCTGGAAAACATCAATGCGTATGTACAGCATTTCATTTCCAGGTGTTATAAATGTTGAAAGAGAGCAGGGGCATTTTATCATTTAAGAAAATCAACAGTGCGTTTAAACTGTACAGTGCTGTACACACTGTACACACACATTTCGCTTAATTGTTTAAAATGTCATATGTAGATTGTACACATTATTTTCTGAGTATAAGTTATTTCTTATCGGTTAAAAAATACACTTGATTTTGCCAAAACATGTCACACAAATAACTTTAAAGTTTGCTCCGTTAAGGTTTTTGTTTGTCTGTGTGCCAGGCTTCCTGGAGACTCTCGGACAAAGGTAGGTTTCATCACCTTTGACAGCACCATCCACTTCTACAACCTCCAGGAGGGACTCTCACAGCCTCAGATGCTCATCGTGTCGGACATCGAAGGTGAGGCGCATCAGACAGTGACACTAATAAATGTAAAAGCTATCAAGAGATCACTGTTCTTTTTGGGTAGGCTGTTGTTTTTCTGTTTTTGGTGAAAATCTTTCAAAATGTACCGGAATCATCATTGCCTAATGTTACAATAAATCGTTTTTCAAGAGTTTAATGATGCAACTCAATTAGTTGGCAGAAGCATACAACCATGAAGAGGGTTGTTTTTTGTCATTATGTGTTAATTTAATTAATTTCTTCATGGTGTCTGCACACATCTGTCTATATCACTGCTATGATATTAGAGTTTTAAATATATACTTTTGACCCCCACAGATATCTTTTTACCAACACCAGACAGCCTTCTAGTAAACCTCAATGAATGCAAAGAGGTAAGAAAATGTTCCTTGATATCTGGTGTTTTGTTGAAGTGAATATGATGTAGATCAGGGCTATTCAATTAGTTTGGAATGGGGGCCGGTTGATGAAAATGATCCAAAGCAAGGGATTGGGAAAAAGATGGCTTGAAATATGAGCCAATCATATTAAGAGCTTTCAGATAACAAGTAAATACTACAACAGCATAAGTGGAGTGGCATATATTGGTGTTTAATTAAATCAATTCAACATAGCCCCAGGTCTTTCTATATTGAAAATGGCAAGTTCAGAACTCAGTAGGCCTACATGTGAAGCTCAACATCAATTTAATTTCATTCATTTCATTAGGTGAAATGATTAATCATTATGCAGAGATGGCATAAATGAACGGGAGTTGTCACTACAGTCTGGCTAGTTAGGTGGGTTCGAAACCGCGAGCCTGCCAAAGTTTTCAGGCAATGTCTTCCCTCTATCTCTCAATTTAACACCCTCTCTGGAATAAAGGCACTCTGGCCCAAGAAGAAAAATAAAAGTAGATGGTACTTTTCAAGCATTATACTCAAAGGACCAGTTAATATCAGACCCAGCGGGGCTGGAATTTGGCGCGGGCCGGCCCATTGAATAACACCTGATGTCCAAGATATCACTCAAAATCCTTCTCATTTTGTCTATTTCTGATGTTAAGCTTGAACACTCACTGTAGCACTGGTCATGTGACTCAAACACCTCGAGTCAATTCCCTTTTTATTCTTGTTAATTTCAGCTTGGTGCAGGATCTGCTGAAGAGTCCTCCCACACTTTGTGTTTCAAAAAGACAATGGAGAACACAGTCCGCCCTGGGTTCAGCTCTGGCAAGCAGCCTTCAAGCTCGCTGTCGCCACCGGAGGGCCGCATGAACATCTTTAGACCCAGACTTTGCCCTACATCGGTGATGGGCCTTCAATCCAGAGAAANTACAAACTGTGAAGTCCACTGAGACAAATGTAACATTTGTGATATTGGGCTATATAAATAAACATTGATTGATTGATTGATTGATTGATTAAAAGTGACAAAAAAAACGACTTTATTTAATAGTGAAACTGCTTTTGCGTGTGTGTGGATTTTTACATTACATTACATTACATTGCATTTAGCTGACGCTTTTATCCAAAGCGACTTACAATAAGTGCATTCGACCAGGAAGATACAACCTTTAAGAAAACAGAATCATATAAGTACATCAGGTTTCATAGAGCCAAACATTTCAAGTGCTACTCAACTGGCATTTAAAAAGCCAGCCCTTTATTAGTATATAAGTGCTTTGTTAGTAATTTTATCGCTCGAAGTGGAGTCTAAAGTGTGATTTGAGTGTGTGTGTTTGAACAGACTCATGGGGAGATGCCATTTAAAGTAACATGCTGAGAGAAG
>NW_011369945.1:26426137-26438943 GCF_000735185.1 Notothenia coriiceps
TTTTTGTTGAACTTCTTATGCCTGGATAAGAAGATTAACAACAACGATCAAAAAGGGGGAAAGAAATGCCTAATTCATGGTGTATACTGGGCTTTTTACAGTGATTTAGATGATGCATTAACACTTATTAAATCTCATTCTGATAATTTGGACTAGCATCTGGTAATAAATGTGTGCATACTGCTATAGGTGAGAAATGGGACTTTGAAGCAATATTTATATTGGCTGCTTGCTGGCTGTGTGTCTGCAGGGTAATAATTATGCATTGCAGAGGGGATTATTCGGGCTAAGGTCGTGTAAAGCTTAAAATTCAGACAGCTTCTGATATCAGTCAATCAGTTGGTTGGCCTATTAGCCCCCAGCTGCTTCACCTTCTTCTTCCGTTCTCTCTGTCTGTACCTATGTACTTCATGTTCGGAATGACCCAGCTTCCCCAAATTCTTTGGTGTTTCTATCTACGCTTGGGGGCTAATCCTGTTGCTGTGGTCGTGTGTCCTGGATCCTGAGTTCTGGATCTGAGTCCTGGACTTCGAGTCGTGGCTGAGCCTGTCTCTGCGGTCCTGCCTGACTCTCATCATACTACTTCCCTGATGGCTCCCACAGGATTGTTGACATCCTCGTGGATTCGTCTTCTTATTATAGACACATGCATTTCCAAACATTTGGTCTTTCCAAACATTTGGTCTACCTATGTTGTAAATGTATTATCTTTTCGATTTACACACGGCATCTATTGCACGTCTGTCCTTCCTGGGAGAGGGATCCCCCTGGGTTTCTCCCATTTTCCCCTTTAAACTGTGGGGTTTTTCCTTTTTTGGAAGTTTTTCCTTGTACGATGTAAGGGTCTAAGGACAGAGGGTGTCGTATTGTCATACTGATATTCTGTACAAACTGTGAAGTCCACTGAGACAAATGTAACATTTGTGATATTGGGCTATATAAATAAACATTGATTGATTGATTGATTGATTAAAAGTGACAAAAAAAACGACTTTATTTAATAGTGAAACTGCTTTTGTGTGTGTGTGGATTTGAGTGTGTGTGTTTGAACAGACTCATGGGGAGATGCCATTTAAAGTAACATGCTGAGAGAAGCATCCACTGTTGACCTTCCTGCTCCTGACTGCAGGGGTTCCTTGTTTTAACTAAGCTACTGTGCAGCGACCACCTGAAGAAACGCCATTCGAAAGGACACAACATAACACACACACATACACATTACACTACCTGCAATTACCAAGATTCTATTAACCCTGCAAACATGCTGGAGTATCATGAAATGTACAAAGAAGGCATAATGTATTCTCTCCCTCGAGAGGTCTTCATTTTTAAATCAAAGGGCTTTAACTCCCTCTAGAGGCCGACAAGAGGAACAACAATTCACAGATTATTACATGTGTCCTTCGCTTTCATCATCCTCCTTACGCCATCGCTCCATGGTGAATCATCTGTAAAATGTGTGGTGGTAATGACCCCACTACTTCTAAGATCTTCTAACAGCTCTGCTTTAATGTTTTCAGTGGAACGACTTCCATATGTAAACTGAGAAATCCTCTCTAAATGTATATACATCCAACTCCTGCACTCCTCATCATAAACACACAAGACTAAAGTGAGTCACCTGACTAGTTTTGCAATTCTTTATGAATATATACACAGTATGCAGATGATTATGAAAGCAGGTATCATGATAATCGCTCTTAATTGTTTGAGTAAGTTTTAATGCAAAACATATTCTCCTGTCTTCTGTGTTTTTCCTCCAACAAATAAAATATTTGAACACTTCAAGAATATTAGAGACATTTTTAGAGTGATTTTAAAGACTTTGTTTTTAACCCATAAGTGATTTTGTGTAAACTGTGGCAATGTCTCAAATATGTGCATTAATGACCATTAGCAACTTTATATCTGTACAATTATTTTAAGTAAATTGAGGGGTAATCATATTTATTAAATGATTTGCTTTTTTAAAAGAGCTTTTCAAAAAGCCTTGTATTAGGGGGGCAACCAAGGTCACACTTTTGTCTCTGAGAGTGAGAAAGGAAAGAGAGGGTGCTGCACAGTCAGTCTCTGAGCTGGTTCATGCATCTAGCTTTAGGCTAATATCCTCTTTACATAAACTAAATCAAATATATTTCCAAATATAATTCCGACGGGATACTAATATCTGCTGCTGATAGGAAGAGACTCTGGTAAAGAAGGCCAATTTATTTTTTCTCTCAGTTTTTTAAAAATTGGCACCACTTTAATTGTATATGGGCAACAACACTAATATACTGCTACGTTTTTACCATGGTGTACTTATCTGCTATTTAGTTTTATTTGTTTAACTTATTGTGTTCTCTTATTATTAATAGCGGGTGCATACTTAGCCATTTATTTATTTATATGCAAGTCTATTCTCCTCACTTTATCTGCACCATCTGCTATCTAATGTAAATGTCCACGTTGCGGGACAAATAAAGGAATCTGATTCTGATTTCACTGTGACACTTGTAATCTAGCAGATACAGATTACACAATAGTTGTTGCTCCATGTTTAACCCAACATTAAGACACACTTCCTGTAAACCGTGCTGTTTCCTGTTGCGAAAGGATGTTGGTGCTTGCTCCCCTCGTCCGGTTTCATTATGCACATGTTTTTAGTAAAGCTAAATTATAACATTAGGTACTGTAATTCTCCCCTCCAACAATTGACTATGAGCCAAGAACTCCACAAACAGACCATCTCCTTGATTTACTGAACAAAGTGTCGCAAGATGGCATGTAAGCATACGTTCAAAAACACTGCATCACAAAGTAGGGGTATTGTAATTGTTAAAATGCAATATAATTTAAAAAGTATATTCATTTGTGAGGTGTAGAATTAAGCTATTATTTTGCACAACAGATTATGTATATTCATCCACTGTATGGGCTCTGGTCCTTCCTTTTTTTCTTGGTTGAAGGTTTTCTTTTGTGATTCATAAACAACTGACACATTGGCTGACAAAAAAATAAGAGAAATCAGCTAAATATATGCAAATATTAATCTCATGGGTTTACATGTACTTAGTGTGTGATGTATTTTGGACATTTTGCATTGTGTTTGCCTTTGCCAATTACACGTTTTTACAAGTATCTGTAAGAGACTCTCAGCTAATCCTGATGGGCTGTGGGACCCTGGTTCAAGGGAGGGTGAAGTGAAAGGTGAGAGATTAAAACCCTTAAAGCCCTTATTTCTCCTTTTCAACATGTTTTATTTGTATTTGTTTAGTGAAGCTTTATAATGGTGAATATGTGATTGCCTGGTCATATCTCCCAGGCTGTTTATCCTGTAATTGCTGCTAACAAGACAGCTCTTCATTATGACAAGGACCTGCTCTGTGTTAACTCCCTCCGTATGGAAGACAATAAGCCCCACTGGGACCTGTGTCAACCAGAGTGTGAAACGTCAGGAGCATGCACACTGTAGAGCAGACACAATTATACACATACATTTACACATGCATACACTTACAGCAAAAGACCTACAGTATACACACAGAGAGAAAGTGCACTTGGAAGAAAAATTTGATTGGTCTTTCTACTCTGACATCTGCTCTGTGGCAGAGACAGATGGCGAGCCAATCAGACCGCCTGGTGCCTCTGCTACTCCCCGCCTCCCATGCCACCCTGCCGCCCCTCCCCTAAACCTGGCACACATGACAGGTGGCACCTTGCAAATGTGACACCGCCATCACCCTGGAAAATAATGTATTCATTAGATACAGAGCATGCAGTAGATAAGCAGAAAAACAAAAATGCAAATCCAAACAGCCACTTGCAAAAATGACCACTAATTAATTTTCTTAGAAATAAGACATTCCGCATGAAAAAAGCATCAAGAAAATAATGATTAGTTGATGAAGGACCAGCCCTCGTTCACATCAGATCAAAGGCAAGAGATGATATCCACAAACAGACACAACACATATTAAACAGAATACACTAACTGACTTCCTCTGGTGCACATACTATAGAGCAGGGTTATTCAATTAGTTTGTAATGGGGGCCGGTTGATGAAAATGATCAAAAGCAAGGGTCTGGGAAAAAGATGGGTTGAAATATGAGCAATCATATTAAGAGCTTCAGATACAGTAAATACTACAACAGCAAAGTGGAGTGCATATTGTCTTTAATTAAATCAAACAACATAGCCCCAAGGCCTTTATAGATCTAAATGGCAAGTTCAGAACTCAGTAGGCCTACATGTGAAGCTAATTTAACCATCAACATCGTTTCATTTGATTTAATTTAGGTGAAATGATCTAATCATTCACGCAGAGATGCAATAAATGACAGGAGTTGTCACTACAGTAGCTAGTAGGTAGGTTCGAAACCCGAGCCTGCCAAAGTTTTCAGGCAATGTCTTCCCCTCTATCTCTCAATTTAACACCCTCTCTGGAATAAAGGCACTCTGGCCCAAGAAGAAAATAAAAGTAGATGACTTTTCAACATTATACTCAAAGGACCAGTAAATATCACCCCGGGGCTGGATTTGGCCCGCGGGCCGCCAATTGAATGACCCTGATGTAGATTATCACTCAAATCCTTCTCATTTTGTCCTATTTCTGAATGTTAAGCTTGACACTCACTGCAGCTACTGTCCATGTGACTCAAACACTCGAGTCATTCCCTTTTTATTTTGTTTTTCAGCTTGTGCAGGATCTGCTGAAGAGCCTCCCCACTTTGTTTCAAAAGACAATGGAGACCCAGTCCGCCCTGGGTTCAGCTCTGCAAGCAGCCTTCAAGCTGCTGTCGCCCACCGGAGGGCGCATGACCATCTTTCAGACCCAGCTGCCTAACCTCGGTGTGGGGGCCCTTCAATCCAGAGAAGACCCCAACCAACGGGCATCTGCCAAGGTAAGAGAAACACAGATGGAAAGAGATTGATTAAAGAGACGTATATTCTACAGCACCATTGTGGTAGTATGATATATTCATAAAATTGAAATATACAATTGTCTTTAAAAGGAATAAAATATACCAGCCTATGTCTACCGGGTTAGAAGAAGAAAAACGTTGACTTAAAAAATAATCGGAGTGATTTATTATTGTTTTTTGATTGATCGTTTCACATTTACATTGAAATTCTAGCTAGACTTTTAACTGCACTCTAAAACAACCCTGACCGAACAATCACTTAATTATGGAAAATAACGAGAACGTTTGTTCTTCTTTAATTTAAAGGCCTAGATTCAGAGGGCAGTCTTGAAGCCAAGTCTTTTTCTACAAAAAAGTATTAAGAAATGTTGTGTTTTTGCCTTATTTTGGGTAATCAGGATTTTCAATGTTGCTCATACATGGTGTGTTTTCCCTCAGGATATCCAGCACTTATCCCCAGCGACAGACTTCTACAAGAAGCTGGCTCTGGACTGCTCCGGCCAGCAGGTGTCGGTGGACCTGTTCCTGCTCAGCTCTCAGTACTGCGACCTGGCATCGCTCGGTAAGTCTTGCACTAAATAGATAGAAGGTGAAGAGAAAAACTGAAATGTTGCAATTTAGTTTTTGAATGCCTAGTTTATATTCAACGTTTATGCGACAAATCATGATGTGTATAGGAGGATTTTGAATGATTTTGAACTCATTTTAGGCTTATAGCAACCACGGGCCTTATTTTCTAGATAAAAGTGTTTTTGTTTTTAGTGTTTTAAAACACTAAGAGCTATAAAAATTTTTTAAAAAAAGTTATCAGTCTATAAAATAGGTGAAAAACGCCTTTTATGTATTGTAGGTCAGAGACAGAAGCTGGAAACAAAAGAAGTTTCTCAAAAGGTGGAGACCGTGTGTCGGGTTTTAAATCTATATTTAAAACGGCCAATAAATATGTTCTTGTGTTCCTTCCCTTTCGCAGGCTGCATATCCAGATACTCTGCAGGGACTGTTTACTACTACCCATCCTACCACCACCAGCGCAACCCCGCCCAGGTGGAGTGCTTCCAGAAGGATCTGAAGAGATACTTAACCAGGAAGATCGGCTTCGAGGCCGTCATGAGGATACGCTGCACCAAAGGTCTGTGTGCAGCACGAAAGCTGTCCAGCACTGACCTGAATGTGCATTCCCAGAACTTTAGCTTTCATTCACATCCGATTTGTAAATAAGTTGGGAAAAGGAACCCCTTATTTCTTCTATAATATATTTCTGCAGAATAGTTTCATTCATAAATAATCCTACTTTAGGATGTTTTGTCTTTGCTATTGATAGTAGCACTGTCTGGTTACTGTGTAAGTATTTTGTAGGCAGAACTAAACAATCTAGCCTCAATAGCCCCTGAATGCATTCAAATGTTTCTGTAATTGAACCTTCATTTTGATCTTCTGTAAGTCATTTGGAAGACAATATTGTTTGCAGTCGAGATGTGGCTGTCAGTTTAACTTAATTGATTTTTTCTGTCTCTCGCTCTCTCTCTCTCTCTCTCTCTCTCTGCAGGTCTGTCCATCCACACGTTCCACGGAAACTTCTTTGTGCGCTCCACGGATCTGTTGTCCCTTCCCAACGTGAACCCAGACGCTGGCTTTGCAGTTCAGATGTCCATCGAGGAAAACCTGGACGACCTGCAAGTCGTCTCCTTCCAGGCTGCACTGCTCTACACGTCCAGCAAAGGTACACACAAACACACACACACTCACACTCACACACACACACACACACACACACACACACACACACACACACACACACACACACACACACACACAGCCAATGTTGTTTTGTCTTTTTAAAGCCATATTGACATTTTGAAATGTTGTTTGAATAACTGGTGTTTTCTATTACAGGAGAGAGAAGGATCCGTGTCCACACCTTGTGTCTGCCTGTGGTCAACTCTCTGTCGGACATCTTTGCTGGAGCTGATGTTCAAGCCATCAGCGGGCTGCTTGCTTGCATGGGTAGGTACTGCACTATTAAACACAATTTAGCTACCTTCCAGACCAGGGGTCGGCAACCCCTGGCACGCGTGCCAGCATTGGCACGCGGCACCGTAACCAGTGGCACACTAGGAATAAGTGGAATAAGTGTGCAAAAATATTTAAATTGTATTTTCGGATCCTGATCGAGACCGCCGCCAGAGCGTGTCTCCCCGTTACCTGCAGAAGGAAGCCATGCATGCAACGCAGCCCCGCTCTCTTTAACTCCAAGCGACTTTCTGCCGCTTTCCTCCGTGGTGCAGTGCTGATCGTTTCACCACGGAGGAATGCACTTCACTAATTGCAGTACCCATAAGGAGCTGTACAAATGCCGCAGTTTTTGCGTGGCTGTGTATTTAGTTGAAAGCCCAGTGGCGATCTGCTCATCTCTCATCGAAATAATATTAGCATATTATTTCGATGAGAGATGAGCAGATCGCCACTGGGCTTTCAACTAAATACACAGCCACGCAAAAACTGCGGCATTTGTACAGCTCCTTATGGGTACTNTTTTTAGATGAGAATAAAACAAAAACTGTCCAGTATCAAAGACTCATCTCACTCCAGGGTGATAGCAGGACACCCCATCTAGTCACTTAGAAAAAATCAGGACATTCTGATGTACAGTTTCAAAATAAAAGACCTTTGAAGTCTCATATATGAGCTATCATCCCTCTGTGTTTAGATGAGAATAAAACAAAGACTGTCCAGTATCAAAGACTCATCTCACTCCAGGGTGATAGCAGGACACCCCACCTAGTCACTCAGAAAGAATCAGGACATTCTGATGTACAGTTTCAAAATAAAAGACCTTTGGGGACAGGGATGATAGCTCATATATGAGACTTCAAAGGTCTTTTATTTTGAAACTCTACATCAGAATGTCCTGATTTTTTCTGAGTGACTAGATGGGGTGTCCTGCTATCACCCTATTTAAGATATAGGCCTATGCAGTTATGTAAATTAATTAAGTACATTTAGTTAAGTACTGTACGTAAGTACAATTTTGAAGTTCTTGTACTTTACTTGAGTATTTCAATTTGCTGCTGTTTGTTCGTGTACTTTTACTCCACTACATTTAATTAATTAATTTAATTACTTTGCAGATTAGGATTAATGATATAAAATATAAACATTAATTCAATAAAACTTTAGTTACATCTGGATTAAATTAACAAACTACCCTGCAGTATACACAATCATTTAGATGAGCTGCACCTCTACCAGGTTTGATAAACACATTAATGCATCAATAATAAATCAAATATAATCAAAACCAATATTTTACGGAAGCAGACTTTTATTCTAAGACCGTGAGCTTCAAAAAGCAAAAGAAAACCTAAAAAAAGACAAAGAGATGGTTATGATCCATTATGGGTTCCTTGCTAGCAATGAGTAAAACAGTAGCCTACACAACGTTACTTGATTTAATGTTTATATATTAACTCGGGTGATCATTACATAATTACTTGCTTCAAGATGTTATATTAAACTATTTGCTGAGTCAAACTAGCCATGGCCTGATCTCAGGTTTGATATTGATTAAGGCATTTGTTGTGTTCTTTAATTCCAGGAAAGACAAACAACTTCTAAATTTAACTATATTATAAGAGAGCAAAATATATATTCACTTGGCCAAGGACTCGTCACTAGGTTGGTCCTTCGTGAGAGGTACATTTTTTGAATTCATTTATTTTAAGCCCCAACCACCGGAATTCGTTATACTAGTCAAGAAAACTCTCCTGGTGAATTTTATTCAAATTCCAACAACATTTACCCCTCCCTCATCGACCTGGTCACCAGCAGCCACGGTGCTGCAACTGAGGCTAAACTTCAAGGTTGATGATGGAGGGGTAAATGTTGTCAGATTCAGGAAAAAAATCACCAGGAGAGTTTTCTTGACTAATAGAAGGAATTCTGGGGGTTGGAGCTTAGACTTTCCGACTTTCAATTTTAAGGGCCACCCTACTCGTCACGTAACAGAAATTACAGGCAGCAAAGATGTTATCTGTAACCACTATTTCCGTAAAGAGCCCCGAACCTCGTGGGTCAATACATAGGGCTTTGCCCATACATTTATGATTGGTTAAGACTAGATGGAAAGTAAGCGTGGTTTAGACTTTGGTTCTCTCTGGTAGGTGCACTGACTCAGACAAAAGTTTATTGTGTGTGTGTGTGTGTGTGTGTGTGTGTGTGTGTGTGTGTGTGTGTGTGTGTGTGTGTGTGTGTGTGTGTGTGTGAGACCACAGCATACCATTAAATCTTCTGAGCTGTTTACACTGCAGCCTGTTTAAAGACTATTGATGAGCTGCAGAGGTGAAGGCGCCTCATTTCTAATTGACTGCAGCAGAGTATCTGCTTGCTCAACTGTGGTCATTTGTGTGTGTGTGTGTGTGTGTGTGTGTGTGTGTGTGTGTGTGTGTGTGTGTGTGTGTGTGTGTGTGTGTGTGTGTGTGGCCAGAGGAAGGTCTCAGGTGTGAATATGTGAAGTGTTTGCAGAGTGTGTGTGCGCAGTGCATCCCTTCTTGCATGTTAATGTATACGCCTGCAGCAGGCTCTCAGTGGAGTGTGACAGTGTTCTTTATGCATCTAATGGCCAACCGGCTGTGAGCCAGTTTATCAACTGAGCTTATCTTGTGAAGGGGATGTGAGGAGGAGGTTAATAACAGGAATAAATGCCCAAGACGTGACCCAGCATGTGAACTCTGGCAGATGCTCATCAAAGACTGCCAATGAATGCCTGTGCTGTTTCTCTGCCTTCATCCTGATGTTTTTAAGGCTCTCCATCTTTTCTCTGGGTACCTCTGCAGGTGCATTGACATATACTAAAACTGCTCAAAAGAAACTAGACTCCCTAATTATACAATATTTGGTTCGGTGTAATTTGCGCACTAATGTTGGCAGAGGAGTGTATTTGCATTCACTGTGCGATCCTGGCCATTTCATTGATCGAACAGCAGCACGACAAATAGCCGCATCTTTCTTCTTCTTCTCCCCCACAATCCTACATTTACACACTACCCAAATACTCACACCTGACCCTATATGGTGAAATCATTCAATCAATGCTTCCGGTACAAACAGATAGAAATCTTCCAGCAGTGGCTTCAGGAGATTCCCATCTTTCTTTAGTTGTCTGACAGGATATTGCCCACGGAAAAGCCCCCACATACAGTATGACATTTATATGGCGGCTGTCACCTTAACAAGGTCGAACTGCTGGTAAAAGACCTTCTTAAAGTAGATAAATGACTCTGAGGGTTTTCTTCTCAGTATTGTGGGTACAGAACACACTATGTTCAGTTTAGTCAAATCAATCATGTCTGAATCTGAAGCAAGCCTCTATAGCAGGGCTATTCAATTGGCGGCCCGCGGGCCAAATCCGGCCCCGGGGTGATATTTACTGACCCTTTGAGTATAATGTTAAAAAGTAATTTTCTTTTTTTAAAGATTTTTTTTTGGACCTGAGTGCCTTTATTCCAGAGAGGGTGTTAAATTGAGAGATAGAGGGGAAGACAATTCATTACTATAGTAAGTGACGCCTCTCGTCTGTTTATTGGTCTCGTGTTTTGTCAAGAACGTTGACTGTGTGACTATTTCACGTCATCATGCCAATCGGGTTTAAATTTAAGTAACTCGACCTCCTTGCGCTATGTTTTCCAACTAAGGAATATCCTGATCCGGGTGTAAAATGTAAAATTTCATGGGTTTTATTTCGCAGGAAACCTTTTGGGTGTACGAGCAAGTTGGCAATGAAATTAAAGTTTCCTCTGGACCCTCGCGGGAACTATAAAAACTCATTATTCAAATGTGATATATTGGTTGTTACTTTTGTTTGTTGTCCCCCGAAAGTATTAGTCGGGATTCCTGGAGACCGGGACAGTATGGAAAAGGAGTAGGTAAAAAGATGTGACAGGAGAAAAGTTTATTTGCGCTTTTACCGGTGTCTTGTGTTTTTGATTCCGTACTGGACTGTTTTTCTGGTTTGTTTTTGTGGACTGGACGTAGGGATTTGTCCTCTCTTTTGTTTGGGACTGTTCGGTCGTAACTACGTCGTAGGATTATTCGTCGTCGGTCGCATCTTTCTCATTATTATGTATAGTAGGGATGACGGTGTTAGTGACGGACGTGTGAGACAGAGTGGAGTCTTTTGTGTAATACAAGAACGATAGTAGTTTACTAGCGGCTCTATTCTCGTTCAGACGAACTAGGAAAACGTTATTAGTTTGTTGACCGGTTTCCCTGTACTCCGTTCGACGGGGCCTCTCTCACGCTCTCTCTTGGGGCGAACTCCCGAGAGGATTGTATTTAAGCGGTTTATACGGCTCATACGGGTAATAGAGGGTCGTTACTCGTCTTTTTTGCAAACATATACATATATATTTTAATTTTAGTTTTTGAGCGTCACACTCACTTCAGTAAAATCTAATTATACATTACGGTTGTTTCTCGGGACTCGCTTAGTTTAGGACAGTTTGTCAGTGTACCGTTCTCAACGTCGGGCAAAATCACTTACGACAGACTTCACACCCCAACAACCGCGTGTTTTAACCTCTCCGTTACCAAACTCCGTGTCCGCTCGTTTCTTTTTCTTCGAAGTGGCACGAACACTCCAACGTACGACGGTTGTAACAGCTTAGACTACGGTTTCGGGTCGAAAGTTGCCTTTTTCGCTTTTTCGGTTACCATTCTTTTCGCGCCTGTTTTGACTATTTTCCGTTTGCACGGAAAAGACTTACGGGAGGAGACGATTATGAAGGAGTAGTGGCCGCAGTATACGAGCGGTTTGTTCTACTGTCGGTTGTTTTGGGGGTTTACTTATTAAAAACCACTAAAACCGGTACCCGGGTGTTCCGAGTGTCCCGTATTTTGCTTTTGGTACGTAAAGATACGAAGGGAACCATTTACATAACATAATATAGTCAAACGATGTGTCGTGCAGTGAAGATGACCCCGATCCACCCCACCTCAGGTGTTTGTAATATTCGCGGGGTCAATTAAAGGTGTATGACTCATAGGTGCGGTCTGTCTCTCGGTCCTGGCAACTCCCACCGTCCCAATTCTTTTGAGTTCCAACTACGTCTTCGGAAGACAATATGACACGCGATGTATCGACGGCATACAAAAACGGGAAAGAAGGATTTCCGAGGTTGTACTTTACATTACCCAAATGTGAAAGTACAGAAAGGAAGTTTACACAACAAAGACCCGAAGGTTTGCCAAAGTTTATTTCTGAAACGGCATTCTGTCAGTAATTTCGGTCGTAAAGTCTATGAGTCTATATAGACACGTAAATAAATATTTACCACGTATTTAGTTTAGGCCGGTTTGGTTTCCGGACTTATAACCTTTTAACCCAATCTCAAATTTGTAATCTAGGTTGTACGAAATACCCGTACGAAACGTAAAAGGAAATTGGAACGGTTTGTTGGCCAACTTCGATGAAAACCCCCCTTCAAAAGAACTTCGGATTCTAATGAGGGTATTCCAAAAGTAGGTGCACAATTGATACGAAACTCATGGCATATATGTAATACGTATTGTTTGACCAATACCGGTAAATATTATGACCCACAAATTGTTTAACCTTCCCCATAAAACAATTTATAAACGATAGCTCAGCCTAACATCCTTCAAATGCTGGAATGTAACTGGGTAATGATTCTGGGAAAAATGTGGTGTATATAATATGGAACATAGACCTATTGTAGACCTTCCTATTTTCGCACACACGAATACGGTCGACATTTACAATCTGTGTCCTTGATTAAGGTGTAATCAAACCCTTACCCGGCCCAACTACTTATTACTAGGTTTTGTTCTCGCCCTTTTTCTACCAACTTTAGTACTCGTTAGTATCATTCCTCGAGTCGGGGCGG
>NW_011369945.1:26438983-26478228 GCF_000735185.1 Notothenia coriiceps
TCAGAATGTCCACATGGGGTGTCCTGCTATCACCCTGGAGTGAGATGAGTCTTTGATACTGGACAGTTTTTGTTTTATTCTCATCTAAAAACAGGGATAATAGCTCATACAATAGAGATTTCAAAGGTCTTTTATTTTTGAAACTCTACATCAGAATGTCCTGATTTTTTCTGAGTGACTAGATGGGGTGTCCAGCTATCACCCTGAAGTAAAATGAGTCTTTGATACTGGACAGTTTTTGTTTTATTCGCATCTAAACACAGAGGGATGATTTTTTTTTTACTCTACCGTAATGCATAGGATATTCGCGCACCGCAATATCACGTGCGGGCTGGCTTGACTAGGTTTTCCCGAGTGGAGGCTGGCTTGACCGCAGTTATTTTTCTCAGGTGTTTGAAGGGGCCAAACCAAAGCTAAAACGCGAATAATTGACAGACTTACATGTTTCAGGAGGGCAGAAACAGCGCTCCTGTGTGGTGACAATGTCGCTCCATTTCTGCTCGATGTTAGCTATCATAACATTAACAACTTAATTAACAACTTTATAAGGCGTCCACAGCCCCGCAGTGTCAGTGTGAGTATGCGAGATTGCAATGATGAACATGTGTTTTGGGTTGATCTTAAGTGTCTCGCATTTACAAAGTCAGTTCCTTTCAGGCCATTTCACTCTGCCATGTAAAAACAAGGTAAAACATGAGGACCAGCTCCTAACATCACATCAAGCATGGCTGACCGTCCAGTTCTGGCAGTAGCCTAAAATACATTTGTCCGCATCGCCAAAGCTCTTTTCTAAGCTCTCTGTCGCCTGATTGAAAATAAGCCAAAAGATGTGGACCATCACATTTCTGTAAAAATTGCAAATTGTTGCAACATAATAGTGATTTTCAGGCCATGCACTTACAACTTGCAGTGGGTATTTAAAAAATATCTCAAATAAATAAAAAAGAGGTAAATCATTTGCTAATAAATATAAAGGCAACACAAGTTAATTAAATAGTTAACATTGTTCATTTTATTGTCTTAAGAGTGTACAATGTGTACACCTTTGTTTTCTCCGTTTTTAAGTAAAGGTGTTTATTCCCCCCTGCAGCAACTACAGAGCTTTGGTTAGCTGACATCGGCAGAACCAGCTCCAACATCACTCAAGCATGACTGTTCTGCAGTCAGACTGCAGCTTGAGGAGAAATTATTTACTGGAAAATTATACAGATTTAGTTTTTATATTTTAGAGAAACTAGCAGTGGAGGGTATAAAGAAGCACTATACATGTCTGCAGTAGGACAAGAACATTAAGTGGGAGATAAAACATCAGTAAAAAAAAAACAATAACAATAAAACGCCATCTGTACGTGTGCAAAATCATTCATAGCCTATAATCACCAATAAGAGGAATCTGGTTTATACTGGTTCAGCAGGAAAACCTTGAGATGACTTATCTGGCAGGCAGCTAAAAAGGTGTGTCTGTTTCTGTGTATGTTTATTTTAGTGGACCATGGACTCACTGCATTAGAAGTAGCACTGTGATATCACCAATTGGTTTTTAGTTGAGTGTTTTTTAAGCATAGAGTCTGGCATTTAGGCGGAAGTATAAACACCACATTCTTATGGGACGACAAAATGTAAGTTTCATAAACAAAAAAATCAAGTGAGATCATTTTCACATTACCTCCAGAAAATCAGACTTATTTAGCGAAATAGTAGAATTGCCCCATTAGGGTAACATTCAGGTTTAAGGCACTTCAAGAGGTTGCCCCTTTTTGAAACCTAAGTCTGCATAGTGGCTGATTTAGAAGTGAAACAAGAGTCAACTCAAGTGAAACAAGACTCATGTGTGTGTCTGTAACATACAGACACACACATGTACAGAAAACTGTTATCTGCTTCTCCCCCTCTGCTTTTGTTACAGGGGCAGTAATCAATTATCTCAGTATGATGTCATTCTGTAACCCTCCCCCATACTGTTCAACCCTTTTCCTTGTGCACACCGGCTGCTCTTTTCTAGTGTTCTTTAGATCAGGAACACAACTACAACTACAATAACTTATATTTATATTGCTTTAATAAAAAATCAAAACACTGATAATAACTTATGTTGTATTGTGACACAAGCTAATGCACAATGCAATTAAGTCAGATGTATACACACAAACAGTCAGTACATTACGTCATCGAGCAGTGATTTCATTACCGCTGAGCGAATCCTATGGCTTGATCACACTCAGTCATCTGGCCTCCATCCTCAGTGAGAGGATAATTGAATGAGGGATATTAATGAAGAGACATGGATGCAGAAATGAAGGGCAACGTGAGGTCTTTGTTTTTGGGTTGCCTCTCTTTCTATTGGCTATCGGTTTGTATAGCTGGATGTTTGCCAAAATATAAATAACACCTCCATTATCAGCACGACGTCCCAACAGGCAAAGTTCAAGCCACACATTTGAGCCAATGTAGAATGATGTCATCCACCGGACCAGAGCATTTTTCATGCAGGAACATGTACACTGCTGTATCTCTGAGGAACAGTGAAGCTAACAGCTGCTGCTCCCTCACTCTATGCAGAGCAGATCCCTCCAGCATTATGAAGATAATCCACTTAGCTTCTGTGTGTGTCAAGATACCAACTTGCCCTGCTTTCTCTCAGCTGCATGCCCCAGTTACAGTGTAACAGATAGCAGGATGCATATTGATCAACTGCCCCTGCATATGGAAAAAGACAACCACTCAGACAGAACAAGAGATTTGCAAATATAAAAACATGATGAGCTAGAGCAGAACATTGAGATAAACCGTTCCCATTTTTGACACACTCATCTCCGTCTCTAATTATGATTCTACGTGACACTTTATCAGCATGTGTTCAATTTATGATAAATCCTGAATAAGCTGCATCAAAAAGCTAAACCCTGTGACTGAAGCCCGCGAGATGTTGTAGGATTCAGTATTTAATCAACTGTTATTTACCCCCTATTTTTCTTAATTCTGTACATCAGGGCACCCCTAAGGTACTTTATATCCATCTTGGAAATATCTCCCCTCTTTTGAACCCAGCAGAGCCGGCTCAGTGATGAGCATGCAGCAAAGACTATAGTTGCTCCAGTTCTGATTTAAAGTAGAAAAGGAATCCTCCAATCAAGAGCAGGTACATTAAATGTAGTCAAACAAAAATAATGAACTGTGTGTGTGTGTGTGTGTGTGTGTGTGTGTGTGTGTGTGTGTGTGTGTGTGTGTGTGTGTGTGTGTGTGTGTGTGTGTGTGTGTGTGTGTGTAATTGAATTGATTCAGTCCTGAAGATGGGAAATTATCGCACACTATTCTCATACAGAGCACACCCCTTTAGCAACTTATTTGCATGCACTGCAGACACAAACACAATGTCTTTATCACTCCATTGAAACAAGGTATATTATACTTACACACTGTGTTCAGCACGACATCCAATTGCCTGCAGCAGTCTGTGAGGGATTCCTCCCACACTTCACCACTGCAGTAGTTGAACACGTGTAGGAGTTAGACAAAAATCAGTTTAATTCTGTACATCAGGGCACCCCTAAGGTACTTTATATCCATCTTGGAAATATCTCCCCTCTTTTGAGCCCAGCAGAGCAAAGCTAATCGGCTCAGTGATGAGCATGCAGCAAAGACTATAGCTCTGATTTAAAGTACACAAAGAATCCTCCAATCAAGAGTACGTACATTAAATGTAGTCAAACAAAAGAGTGAACGTCAGTCGACTCTTGTGCTGTATAGCCAACTGTTCCAGTTTAGGTGAAAGATAAAGTTAGGAGACGTGAAATCCCTGTGAAAGACATCTCGTCTTATTGAGGTCAGATGATACCATCTAGTTTGTCCTATATCAAATGACAGCATGTCTCTGTGTGTCTTAGCTGGAGGCAGACTTCTTATTGATTACCTCATCCTTTGCTAAAACTAAACCCATCAGAGCAGGCAGAAAGAGATGGAGATGCTATGTCTGTCCATTAAACTATAGCTGGCATGAAAAAGTACCCATATTTAATTAATCTTTAAAGATGAAGTGCGTTTATAAAAAAAATGATTGTTCCCCTAAGACTCATTTGTCGATTTCTCCTTCCAGTCATAATATGTTATTGATCTAACCCATTCATAACCAGACAGTATAATGATCCTAGCCATGATTCTTATAGGCTCTCCACTTCTATAACAGACCTGAAACCATTTGGTTTTTATAGCTGAGCTAGTGTAAGTCTGGGCCAATCATATTAGTTCCAGACCTATAAAGCCCAAAGGAGAACTAAAACCCAATTTACTGCATTTATTTATTTGATTAACCCTAACAGATGTATAGGAAACATATCTATCTACGTATCTACGTATCTATCTATCCATCTATCTATCTATCTATCTATCTATCTATCTATCTAAAAACAATGATGTGAATGTTTGATATGAGTTATCTGTTTTGCTGTCACTGCACATTAATGTCATAAAGCAGCTCCTGTGACTACTCGCTAGAGATAATCACTTATTCACCTGAAATATTAATACACACAGATGCAGGAGGCATGATCAATATTAATCTTCGCTAACCCACGAATACACACAAACTCACACATACACTCACCCTCAGACCTACACCCACACTCCACAATTTCCATTAATAATTAAGATAAGTTCAAGCTGTGAAATTGTCAGCTTGAATACAAATACCATGGATTTTTTTGAAAAAATCACTGAGCTATTAAATTAGTTATTTAATGTCAGTCTGGTTCAGCTTGGATTTAAAGGAAAATTCAACACAGGCCAGATTTACGTATTGATATTCCTTAACTTTGGCAAGCCCAGCAGAAAAAAAATACATCTCTGCCAAAGAAAACACAAATCGAGCCAATGGGCAAAGAGCTATAAATGGTGCAAAAATTGTAAGTGTGAGGCTATAATACTAAATTGAAAAGGTAACGGTAAGAAGTTGTGGCAGTAAACGTGTTTGTCTGTGTGAGCTGAGGTGACAGTCCGAAAGTCAGGCGTGTGACACCTTGGGTTATCAGCTGTGACAGTAAGAACACTTGCAAGGGAAAGCCCTCTATGCCAACGCTACCAAATGTATTCTTGTCTCCACACCATACAAGTTAACAAAAAATCCCCTAAGGGAGGGGTCTATTTTGGAAGGGACAATTGTGAAGGTGATCATACTGCTACTTTCTGTGAAAATACAGCTCACTTCCCCTTTCACTTTCTCTTCATTTTCTCTCTCACTCCTTCGCCTTCTTTTCCTGCACTCATCAGAGGCGGTTCTAGGGGGGGCCAACAGGGGCCAGTGCCCCCGTAACACTGACTAGGAACCCCCCTGTGGCCCCCCTCCAAAAAAAAGGTTGCAATATTATGATTATATTATGATTAGGGCCCGAGCACGATGTGCTAGGACCCGACGGCGTCCTAGCACGAAGTGCGAGGAAACCTATTGTTATTATGATTACTGTTCATTAACTTATATAAAAGCAATTTTTTTTAAATTAATTGTCGACTTAAAGTTACTAAAACAAATACTCTAAATGAAAAAAACTACTGAAACAAAGGACTGTAACTTACATTTACTAAAACAAATACCTTTACACAAACAAATACCAATTACTTTATTTTATGTTTATTTTACACAATTACTTTATACTGTCTTTGTTTTTTTAACCCGCTTGTATTGTGCCCATCTCACGAAATAACTGGCCCCAGCCTGGCCCTCCTAGTCAAATTGGTCTAGAACCACCACTGGCACTCATCACTCACACTTCCTTTTTCTCCTTCATCCCTTTGCTCTGTCCATCATCATGTCACACACACTTCTCCCACCCTTCTCTTTTTACTGCTGCCTTTCCCCCAAGTGGGGTGCTTGGCCTATCGCCATAGTAACAGACAGCCATGACAGGTGGAGATAGCAGGTAGTGCGGCGATGCGTGACTCCCCCTGGGACTGCAGGATGCCAACACTATAGAATGAGAATGAGCAGAACATGCTCTCTTATACAAAGTCGGCCTGCATGCAGGGTTTACACTCGATCCATTAAAGCTTATCCTAAGAGGGGTACATGCCTTATCTGTATTCTACAAAGGCAGCCAAGCCACACTGCCATTGTTCCACTGTGCGGCTGGACAGAGGGCTAAGAGGAGTTCAATGGATTTACGCATGTTGTGTGTTTCTATTTCAACACTCTCTATGGCCAGATCTAAACCAGGCCAAGCCAAGCCAATCTGTTTCGTGTCATAGAGGTACTGGTGTATACACTAACAAGATCCTACAAATCCTCTGCCATGGGCTGCAGAAAAACATTTGTGTGTGTGTGTGTGTGTGTGTGTGATGGGAAATGATCACACACTATTCTCATACTGAGCAAGCACACCCCTTTAGCAACTTATTTGCATGCACTGTAGACACAAACACATGTCTTTATCACTCCATTGAAACCAAGGTATATTATACGACATCTGTCTCTGAATTTACACACTGTGTTCAGCACAGCATCCAATTGCCTGCAGCAGTCTGTGAGGGATTTCTCCCACACTTCACCACTGCAGTAGTTGAACACGTGGAGGAGTTAGACAAAAGCTTTCTGAGTAGGACGCAAAAGCCAGACATTTCTATAGTACGGAAAACGGCTTTAGAGCATCACTGGGATCTTTTTAGAGGATTTAAGGCTTGCAGTAAAGTAAAGGGGAGGAACAGACAAGCAACCTCCCGTTTAATTAGATGACAGCTCACCTCCTGCATTAGTGTCTGTTTGAGCTTTTATTCCACCAGGAGAGAGTGATGAGAGAAAGCCACAGGAGAGAAAGAAAGACACAAAGACACACAGTAGACAGCAGCTGCGATACATTACCTCTTTGAGACTTACCATGAGCAAGCACACGGCTGATTCAGGCATGTGTTGGACAGCCATGATGGGATGCTCCTATGGATTCTTGTGGAAAGGAAATCTTCCTTGAAGGACTCTCTCCGTTGTCCTCTTCCTCTTCCCTCAGGAATCTACTCACCTTTGTCCAGATGAAGTCCTGTGACTGGCCCTCCCTCTCTGTGTCCTCACCCACCTCCCTCTGTCTGTCAGTCAGTGCTGCAGACAGCCTCTGCTCTCCAATTGTAATTAAGTACTTGGAGAGCCTGTGACTCCCCAGTCTCTCAGCGACTCTTCAGACTGAGCGAAAAAGCAAATCTCCTTCCAGTTCTTTGATCTGAGAACAGAGCAGACCCCCCCACTCTCTTCCCACTTTTAAAACACTCCCCCCAGACCCCACACCCACCTCCACCAAACCCCTTTGACTCTGGCACCTCTTTTTAAATGCTCTCCTCCCTCTGCTGCTGGCTCCTGTCTTCAGTTTACTCTCCTCACAACACAAAGCACATCCAGGCGTGCATGTGGGTTTTTGGGTCTATTCAGTTTAGCCTGGGGCTGTCCTGCCACTGCTCCACAGGATGTAACCTGCATCAGTGATGCCCCTCAGTCTAAAGCCCTCCTCCACTGTGGTGGGAAAGACGGACGCTCACCTCCCCTCTCCACTCAGGGATCCAGCGCAGAGAGCTCTCCTTCAGGCGAATCCCCTGCCTCATATATCATCAGCATGCGACAAGGGCAGAGAGGAAAGCAAATAAAGGAGAGTATAATAGACAGTTTTCAGGAGGACAGAGGATGAGGTAAAAGGCGGCCGGGGAGGAGAGAGATGTAGAGAGCAGCCACTAGTGAGAGAGGTCCACGCTGTGCTGAGCGTAAATAAGGGTGGGTGGAGAAGAGGGAGGGGAGAGAGTGATGGAAATGCAGAGAGCGAGAGCAGACCGCGCCTATCGATGCCGGCTGAAACAGCAAGGTAGCATGGGATGTAAGCAAATACACCAAGCTCTCTTAATGAACAGGGTGTGCATGTGTGATTGTACAGGTATGATATAGTCCTGGTAGCTGTCAGGTTCACAGACTGAGATTTATATTTGTTAAGCACTGATTGGCATTAATTATTCAGACTGAAAACAGTCTGAGCAGCGTGGCTTTTGTCTTGTGTGCATGAGAGAGTGTGCATCATGGAGAGATACAGGGAAGTAATGAGAGAGGGCTGTAGCTGAAAAGAAAGGGCGAGGCTCAGAGCATTGGCATCAGCTCAGCTTTACATTTTGAGAAAATGTAATTATGATGGGGGAGTTCACAGTCTTACTTGCAGGTTAATAACTAGTTGAAACTAATAAAAATAAATGTATTAAATGTTGCTTGTTTCTACTGTACTCAAATGATTTCTTTAAATAACAGTGCTCTAACACAAGCAAAGGGCATGTTCTATTCCTAGTTAAGGAAAAAAGAGTGAGAAAACATATATGTGTCTCTCATTGGCCTGATAAGAGAGTTTATTGTTCATCTATATTGAGGCTCACATACGGACATGTAAACAAAGCAGTCTCAGCAAAGCCTCCCTCCTAATGATTTCACAGAAAGGTTAACATGTTACAGATGAGAGTATGCCAGATTTGCAAAGTATATCTTACAGCACCACTCTATTCAGATAGTACATGAAGAAAAAAATAAAAGGTGTGCCCTTCATAACTTCCTGTCACAGTGCAAGATTGCTACCACTCATGTGCTATGAGGAAACGTGTCACTGCTTTTTACAACCACTCTAAAATAAGAACAAAGTCAAACAATATTCCAATTTATATTTCACCAAATACAAATTAGTAGTTAATAAAGGTTTAATACTGTTGTTTGGTATTTTAGTCTTTTGAAATATAGTTATTTTTTAAGAACAACACATTTCTGCAATACAATTATATTAAATAACAATCAAAATATATGGTTAAAAGTATTAAAGACTGTCTTTACTCAGTTAGATTTATTTTGATACACCACTCGTGAATTGTGTGTTTCACAGGAAGTGTGAATATCTTGCCAACCTCTTTTTTATCAGCTCCTCCCTTTTGTTCCTCTGTGTTGAAGAGCGACATGAACAGACTGTTCTTGCTTTCTTTTGCCACGGTTTAATATACACTTTTAAATCTGGGGGTTTAAAACACATCAGGGGATACATGGTAAGTGAAATGCAGCTTTAAAATAGAGGTACAAGAACAAGATTACAATGGAAATGTTTTTGGAAAATGTTTTGTCGGTGTCTTTACAAACTGAAACTGTACTTGTTGTAATGTCAGTGTGTAAAAGAAAGGGCACAATGTCAGCAGTAACTAAAGTATCTGTATGAAAAAGAAAATATCTAAGCTGTCATTAAGCCACTTTGTTTGAGTAAAGCAGCTTTTCTTTTCAGAATGTATTTCCATGTTTAATAATAGATTTGAGGTGGCTCTACCGTAGTTCAGCAAAAGATGGCGCTGCGGAGCCGCAGGACTTATGGTGATGAATGCTTTGAGAAATGGGAGTTTGTCAGCTCTGGGGGATTCGGTCAAGTCTTCAAGGCCAGGCAAAAGGACTTGGGAATTGATGTGGCTATTAAGATACCCCATGATGGATGTAGGTAAATATAAAAATACCTAAAAAGGTCATGCACATTCTGAATAGAAGTTCAAAAGGTTGTTACTGCTTTCCCATATCTCTTTTCAACAATCCCCTACCTTAACTATCGTTTCCAGCTCCTCCATGATACTGCGTGATGAGGCCAAGTATATGGATATGGCTTCCTTTAAGTTTGTGGTGAGCCTTTATGCAATGTATCAGGGCTGTCCGCCTGGTAAACGACCATCCACACAACAGGGAATAGTGATGGAGTTCATGGAAGGAGGATCTGTTCAGTCCCTGCAGGAGTATCTCCACAGCCCTCCACAGTGGCCCCTGGTTTTCCGCTTGGCCCATGAAGTGGCTCAAGGCATGAACTTCATCCATAAAGAAAATCTCATGCACCAAGACCTTAAGCCAAGTAATGTACTGCTGAATGATAACCTTAACGCCAAGGTAAAGTGCCTAACCTCTTATGTTTACATTAGACAAAAGGAGATTTAATAATGTGTTTAATACTATGTTTCCCTTCTTTCTCTGTAGATAGCAGACTTTGGTCTGTCCAGAGTTTCCGCCAGCGCTTCGAACAGCAACAAAGAGACAGGGGCGATTGGTGGCTCATACAAGTACATGCCTCCAGAAGCTCTTGAATCAGCATCATATGAACCTGTTCGTTCTTTTGATGTATACAGGTAAGAAATGAACAAATAATACTACCCAATATGGTATTAACCTTAAAAGGATACTTTACACCCAAACCAATCATTTCTAATACTCACCCTGTGTTATCTGGAATTCATGAAAGACGGATGAAGATTCTAAAAAAAGAATAAATCCTTGATAAATTGAAGTAATTAGGGACTGCATATAAGAATAGCAAAACTATTTAAAAATATCTGTGAACAAACTCAGATGTTAACAGAGGAGGCATGCAGGAAAGTTGTATACAATGAGTTATTACTTTACAAATGGTAGTGTTGGGGTGAAGTATTTCTTCAACAGTGTTACTTTCTCTCTCTTGATCAGCTATGGTATCCTGCTCTGGACCATTGCTACTGGTAAAGATCCCTATCCATGTAAGTGCAGTTTATTTTGTTTTCCTATCATTTTCCACTCTGTTGTTTTTCCTTTTTTGCCATGTAGGTTTACAATAAATTATTCAATTAAATCAATGTTTTTTATCACATGTACTGCAGTGGGTAATTACGATCGTGTGGCATCGAGTATCCCTCAGGGGCACAGACCTTGCTGTAAGGAAATTGAGCAGATGAAGGTAGATGGGCTGAAAGAACTAATTCACCTCATGAAGCGGTGCTGGGATGGCAGTCCCAACCAGAGGCCTACCTTTATACGTAAATATTTGTTTTTGTTGTCAGTAAGTTTGAAATGTTTCTGATCTAAATGAGCTACACATTAGCTTAGATACATTTTGTATACTAGCTTGACACACATATTTACAATGTAACGGTGCTTCTGTTTTAGAGTGCCTGGACGTCACTGAGAAAGTGCTCTCAATGCACAGCACGGGAATTCATGATGCCGTGGGTCATTTGAAAAGACTGGTACAACTCATAAATTTAATTTCATTAAAGGAATAAGTGCAGATAAGTTGATTTGTAACTTAGATACACTTTTAACAGGTTTATCTTCTTTCTCTGATATATAATATTTTTTTACTTTAGATGTCATCAAACAGCAAAACATTAAACACAAGTGGGGTGACCAATGTTTCCCTTCAGACAGCAGGTAGATTGTTCAACACTGTTTGTGGGTGGAGGTAGTTTAATCTAAGTTATACATTATTACTTACTTTTGACAATATAATATTATGATTCTTTCTCTTTTGCAGAAGAGTCAACAAATGATTCTGTGGACTTTGGCAGGATTACAGAAACTGGAAGGTCTTTCAACCAGGTAGGCCAAATTCACTTTGACCCTTGCCCTCACAAGAAGTAGAATACATATTACATAACGTTGACTAAGTTGCAATAGAACAAAACAAACAAACAACAAAATGTGTCATAGAAAACATGGTTATTTGAACTATATTTTGTTGTATGTCTTTGATTGAAATGGAAATCACATTTCAAGGGTTTCATTGTCATAAAGGAAACATACAATAAGAGTCCTATTGTTTTACATTGGGATTCTGAAACTAGTTAACAACACCTTTAACACATTTATGAATGACTTGACCATTTTTGCAATAAAGTCTGAAAGAGTTTTTTGTTTTTCATCAGGTCTGTGCTTCTACTAAAACAATGGGCATTAAAGATAAAGGTGAGTATTTTGCACCAAAAATGTATTAAAAAATGTGTGTTATAATTTCCTGTTAAACATAAAATCTCAATAGAGCATTTTATTGAATGACAGCATTTACTTCATACAAAATCAGTTGATTATGCCTTTTATATGTACAATTTTTTCTTCTTCTATATTTAAAAACAGCAAAGTTTGTTGATCACAACCAGGCAACGTTGATTCAAGACGTTTCAGAGGTAATGGCAATAGCCGAGGCGCTTGGAGACATGGTCCACCGTGAAGCCTTATCCCAGATTGGAAGAGAGGACACAACAAGCCATTATAAAATGAGAGCGCTTTATCATGGGCCTCTACGTTCAGGGGGCGATAAGGTCAAGGCAGCCTTCTACGACGCCCTCAAGGCTCAACATCCCCACCTAGTGGAGAGGCTTGGTAGGACTTCCTTCTGTAAATGATTAACATGGGAGTTTATCTTATGACATGTTATAATATTTTTTCATTTCTCTTTCTTTACAGGCGGTTAATTCTGAATACGCTGTGGCCGTGCGCATTCCCCTCCCCGCAGGTGCAGATTACTTTGCATGCCTCACCTACTTTCATCTTTTGTAAAAAAGTTCATATATTTTATGCTTTTATATATTGTTGAGATTTTATAAAACTTTTATACTCTGTAACATATAAAGTTTTACATTTAAGGATCTTTGAAAAATTGTTCTAATAAACAACTGTTTATTAACAGAAAAAAATACTGTGTCATTATGGCTTCATTATGAGTTGACAAACACGTTGTTCATTTTATAAAGAGGAAGTTGCTTTTATTCGAGAGAGAGAGAGAGAGAGAGAGAGAGAGAGAGAGAGAGAGAGAGAAGGGTAGAGACTGTAAGAGGCTTTTCTGGTTCAATCTCCCAGTAACTGTCAGAAGCAGTCAGTCAGTCACCTGCAGATGATGGCGTCAAGGGGGAATCTTGGCCAATACAGTTACTCATGTTTCAGTTCCTTGCAAAGGTTTGTTGTTCACCCCTCTCACACTGAACACTGGTCAATACGCTGAGCTGATTAAGAGAAAAAACATGAAGACAGTTCACACGTGTGTAGTGAATTTTCAAACCACCTTTCGTGCATTAATTTACCTTCATTTTACTTTAATTGTGAGTGCTTTTCTTTCACTCGTTTACCTTCTTTTCTCGTGATAAAATGTTGTATCCGATATGATTGACAGTATTCTCAACATGTGATTTTCTATGAATTTCCATAAACAGATTTTGTGGCATTGCTATGACAGAAAATAATTTAACTAGCTTAGGTATAAACAAATGTTTCTCTTTCCCTCACATGGACACTTCTGTCTGCCTGTCTCTCTATCTGTCTCTCCCCTCTGTCTCACAGTAGCTAAACTGGCGGCATAAAAGTATTCTGGGATTTGACCTTTGTCTCATTCACAGCTCTGTCTCTCTGAAAAAACAACACACCTCTACAACATGTTAATCCTCAGTGGGGAAAGTGCGTTCAAGTGTCATCTTGACCCATCCTTCTCCTCCTCAGTCCTCCTGCCTCACTCCACCCTACACACCCATCTCACCCCACCCCATCCTGCATTAATGCTCCCAATCCTCTTTGTAGGAGAGTGACGTCTGCTACTGTCAGAAACAGAGTTAAGCTCAGCAGGCACCAGGAGAACAGAGTAGAGAGAAGCTTCATAGATAATCAAGCAGCAGTGCACTCTGGGCCTCTAGAGGGACACGTCTGTGCCACCTCAGCAAGAACTGACTCTCCTCCCGAGGGGCTGCTCATGCCTCCAGCTGGGAGACACGGATTTCTAAATTCAGTGTGCTAAGACTTAATCAACAGGTTAGCTGAAAGCTCTTTGCTCCTGCCTGAGGGCCTGGCCTCAAACTCCGGTGACCAGAGCTGAGAAACAGGAAAACAAACTCTGGACTTTTGCTGCTGCTTCTTCTGCAGTTTTGGGATTATTGAGAAAAATCATCTGGCCATACTGGATGTAAAACAGATGGCAAAACTGCTTCCTCCCAAGTTCAGCTGTGCATGAAAGGTATTTATGTGAACATGCACTCAAAGCTGTTTATCAGTGCTTAAAACTGAACAAGCTGTGTGGGAGCTGCTCGGACCACTGTTAACTTGCTGGTAAAGGTGTGAAGCTGTGTGCATGAAACAGGTCAGAAGTGCTGTGACTGTGTGTGTTTGAGTGTGTGGGTGTGTGTGTTTGAGGTGTTGGGGCCCTGTGGAAGTCGTAGCCCTGGATTTCTTAGAGATGGAGGGTCATGGTTATGACCGGTTTGGAGAAGGGGACAGAGACACTTACCAAATCGACTACCGGAGGATCGTTGGGGACATGGAACCAGCGCGGCCTCGCATCTTAAACAGAGATGGGGAACAACCTCTTCCCTACGGGGCCTATGTGCCCCCCTCACCACATGGACATGGGCATGAGACTGCAGCCCAGCGCTACAGTGCTACACGTATCCAAGCTGGATATGAACCAGAGAGGTCAGTCTGTCACCACATGGCTCATACTATAAGATCTGAGATATTTTCACTTTCCAGCAGCACTGGTTGTGTGCTTTTAAAAGCCTGTTTATCAGCTTCCTTTACAGAAAACCAAATCCTCTTACCTGTACTGCCGTCACAGGTGTATATAAAGAGTATTCACAGACAAGAACAGATCCCTTTTGTTACTGTTTTGGGTGACCAGTCCAACATTTGCAATAGTCTGCAGCTTGTGTTTAAGAAACAGAGGTGAAGAAAGAAACAAGATAAAACAACATGTTACGCACAAGGGATACATACATACAGACTAAACCTTTTTAAAATATTTGAATAGATGTATGCACCAGTAACTGTGGTCCAGTGAAATATGTGATACATATGGTTTGGCGGTAAATGTGTGTATACCAATCAGAGTGGTTCAATGGTTGAATCCCCAGCCTCCACAGTCAACAAGGGCAAGATAATTAACCCCAAATGATTCTGTGAACTGCATGTATACAGTGTTGAAGTGTGTGTAAGACCCTCTGATAAAAGTGTCAGCTTGATGACATAATGTCATGTATTATAATATAACATTTGTGTCATCTATAAATTGTCCTGTATGTATACAAAAATATTCACACTTGACGTCACAAATTTCAGGTATATCATGTTTGCATGTGTGTGGCTCTCTGTGTGTGTTTATACTCCAGCATGGCAGACTACTTGATCAGTGGAGGCACAGGTTATGTTCCTGAAGATGGACTAACAGCACAACAACTCTTTGCAATCGGCGATGGACTTACATACAAGTAAGAAATGCAAAAAAACACAAAACATAACCGATACATTTTACTACCTCATTTCATGGTATCAAACACTGACACGGATGCATTTGCTCACGTGGTATGCCGTGCATGTGCACATACAGAAATACACAGTAGAATTATGCAATCAATGCCTTCCATTAAATGTTTAGTAATATCAGTGATGACACATCTGCCTGGGTATTATATTGTGGATTAGTATGTGTAATACTACTTTCAAGGATGGCTTTCAGACATTAATAGCAGTGGGTGAGTGTGTGTGCACATATCAGTGTGTTAATGGGTGTTGGTGTGGTTTCCTTAATGGAGGCTATATGCAGGGTTTATCAGTGTGCAGAGGATAAATGCAGACCAGTTCAGAGGGTTGACAGATTATGTCTGCTCACAGCAACCTCTAAAAAACTGATGCATTGTAGGAATATAATTTGCTCTGCATAGTTCACATCTAAAGCTACATTCATCTTGTTTATGGAGGTCATTGTATTAATATGGATTTTTCATTCATGGCATACTTTTTCAGTTCACAATATTGATATTCACGTGTGTCTGTTTTGTCTTTCCTCTCAGTGACTTCTTGATCCTGCCTGGTTTCATAGATTTTACTTCTGATGAGGTGGTAAGTGTCACAACCCTCTCTCGCTTATCACTCAAGTGACAAACTGTTCCCTGGTGTTTGTTTTGTTAGATTTGTTTTATAGGTGATGCACACAGAACACTTTCTTCATTTTTCACATTTCCTATTGTCCACAAATATGTTCTCATCATTGGTCTCAATTAAAAACATTTTTTGCTGCTAAGTCAAATTCCTGACCATAATTCACAAGAACAGACAAGGTTTGCTGTAATGCTTGTAATGAATCCCTAACTCGTTGTTATGTTCCTTAGAGCACAGGGTTGTTTATTTCACTTGCTTTGTTTTCGTCTTTGCAAGCTCTGCTGGGACTTTAAATTAATTTCATGCCTACTTGCCTAGGTCACATGGGTTATTGCTCGATAGCAGGTGTTAAAAACAGACACACCCATGCGTCACCTAACACTCAGCAGGTGGATTCAACAAGGCGGCCTCTAATCGGCCAAGCTGGCTTTTAGGCTCTTACACGGCATACAAAAACCAACCTTAACTTTTGGTTAACAAATGGGTAGAATTGTCCTATAGCTGCAACACTGCAGGACCTTGCTTGTCAGTAGTATGCCATGTCATTTTAAATGTGTATTTATATCTTTGATTAAAGCTGATTTTTTTTTTTCAAATGCACGTGATTTTTAGGATCTTACCTCTGCATTGACAAGAAAGATAACACTGAAGACACCTCTCATTTCATCTCCCATGGATACAGTCACAGAGTCATCCATGGCCATCGCCATGGCAGTGAGTAAAAACCCTGCACCACCATACAATGTTTTACACTCAGCTTAGCATCGTCCTGCACCACAGACTCTACCAGGAATATTGAAGGCCTTAAATAAATGTTCAGTGTTCATTCAATCATTCATCAATTAATTCTTTCCTCCCATGTCCCTGATTGGTTGTTTTCAGTTGATGGGTGGGATTGGAATAATTCATCATAACTGTACTGCTGAGTTCCAGGCCAACGAGGTCCGCAAAGTCAAGGTAAGATGAACCAAGTTGACAAAAACATAGAGTGACTATTGACATAGTCATCTGTGACACTGTAGCTCCCATAACAACACTTTTTCCCAATAAGAAGAAAACGACTTACATTGACTGGCCTCTAACCCCTTAAAACTTGTGTTTTTGTTCTTGCCAGAAATTTGAGCAGGGCTTCATTACAGACCCAGTGGTGATGAGTCCTCGACACACAGTGGGGGACGTGTTTGAGGCAAAGACACGCCATGGTTTCTCTGGGATCCCTGTTACAGAGACTGGCAAGATGGGCAGCAAGCTGGTCGGTATAGTCACCTCCAGAGACATAGACTTCCTGTCTGAGAAGGACCATGACAAACCCCTGGAGGAAGTAGGTGTATGGCTGTTCATTTGTTCTATACTGTATATACACAGTATATGCAGCAATTATGTCAAAGAAGTGGGTGGTTTAGCGATAAACGTGTACTTTACTGTTTGAATCATTAAAATGTCTTTTTGATTCAGGCAATGACAAAAAGAGAAGATTTAGTTGTTGCCCCTGCTGGAGTCACACTGAAAGAGGCTAATGATATACTGCAACGTAGCAAAAAAGGTAAATATGTGAAGTAGGCCACGCTACTGTGAGGCAAAAGTACATTTATCTTGGATTCAAATGCACATTTTGGAATTTCTCTTTCGTCCATCACTCACTCTCGTCCCACTCTGGCTCTGCTAGGTAAGCTCCCCATAGTGAATGACAGTGATGAGCTGGTTGCCATTATTGCAAGGACCGACTTGAAAAAGAACAGAGATTATCCTCTGGCTTCCAAGGACTCTCGCAAACAGCTGCTGTGTGGAGCTGCTATTGGCACGAGGGAGGACGACCATTACAGACTGGACCTCCTCATGCAGGCTGGAGTAGACGTGGTCGTTCTGGTAGGTTGTGACTATGATATGATTAATCTCTGGGTTAGTTCTAGACTGGATTCTGATTGCATAGCACATAATAGTCAGATAATTCCTCAACCTCTTTATATAGGTATAGGATTCATTTCAAACTTTTTGTCCTTGATATTTTATATTTAATATGAACTATTCCAATTTCCTTTTTTTGTTTACATTTGAGATACAGTAGGTGCCTGATCGCTCATTAAAACAAATGAACTTTCTTTGCATAACAGGATTCCTCCCAAGGAAACTCAGTGTATCAGATCAACATGATAAACTACATCAAACAGAAACATCCTGAACTACAGGTAGTCGGAGGAAATGGTAAGCTCTCTACTAGCCTCAGGGCTTTCTTGTGCATTTATGGTACTAAATCTCCCTATTTATCTTCCCCATATCTCTCATGTTAAGCTCTTTTCTTTGTGTCTATCTCCCTCTAGTGGTGACAGCTGCTCAGGCCAAAAACCTCATTGACGCTGGTGTAGACGCCCTGAGAGTGGGCATGGGATGTGGCTCCATCTGTATCACACAGGAAGGTATGATCAATAATGCAGCCATGTCAACAACAACCAGTCTATTTTTATTATTACATGTAACACAGGTTTATACCATACACTATTGCTCTTGTTCCTCAGTGATGGCATGTGGACGGCCCCAAGGAACATCGGTGTACAAGGTTGCAGAGTATGCTCGACGTTTTGGAGTGCCAGTTATTGCTGATGGAGGCATTCAAACTGTTGGACATGTTGTGAAAGCTCTGGCTCTGGGAGCATCTACAGGTAGAAAAGCGTTCTAGTGCTTTCTGAAGTCTTATATGTTATCATTTGACTTTTTCCTCAAATAAAAACAGTATAGTATTTTTGCCCTTGCCTGTTGTCTTCTGCAGTCAGCATAACCTTTTGTTGCCCTCGTGTTTTTGCCCTCAGTGATGATGGGGTCGTTGCTCGCAGCAACCACTGAAGCCCCAGGAGAATATTTCTTTTCAGACGGTGTGCGTCTGAAGAAGTACAGAGGAATGGGCTCCTTGGACGCCATGGAGAAAAATAACAGTCAGAAACGCTACTTCAGGTGAGGAATTGGGGTTACAGAGGCCCTTTGAAAAATGTACAGTCATTGGATGTCAATGTAATACATTTATGTCTCTCTCTATGTGAATTGTGTATCCAGCGAGGGAGATAAGGTGAAGGTGGCTCAAGGTGTCTCAGGATCAGTAACAGATAAAGGCTCCATCCATAAGTTCGCTCCTTATCTCATTGCTGGTATCCAACATGGCTGTCAGGACATAGGAGCCAAGAGTTTGTCGATTTTAAGGTAAGCATGTGTGCGTGTGTATAAGCTATTTGGTATATAAGGGATTTCGATTTTTAACGAGGTGTCTTTGCACCAGGTCCATGATGTACTCTGGGGAGCTGAAGTTTGAGAAAAGAACCATGTCTGCTCAGATGGAAGGAGGAGTCCACGGCCTTCACTCGTAAGTCTGAACTTTGACCCCTAGATTCTGACCTTTCCCCTTCTTCTTCAACACCTGTGTCTTTAACTCTGCAGTCCAATCTCTACAGTCTAATTGTATTTTTGTACTACCTGTATATAGGTAGTTTGTCTGTCCTCACCGGTTAAATATGTAACATTGACTTTATAACAGTTAAGGCACTAACAATCTAAGTGTGTATTTTCTCTTCCTCTTTTCTGACCCATGCTATCACATTAGATATTCTTTTGTGCCATGTAAGTACTTCCCCGTCATAATCCCACTTCCATCTTCTTCTTTCATTCACTCATCACCATCCAAGTTTGCTTTGTTACTGTTGAATTGTTATGGAAACATAGAAAACACTTACATTCTTTATTTAATTTGTCATGCTTAGTTACGAGAAACGACTTTACTGAGAGTGGAGGAAGAGGAAACACTCGCCCAGGACCAAATGTCCCGATCCCAGCAGCTATGAGCAGAGGCACCGGGCGCATGTGATCAAGCTCAGCACCATTTACACTCCAACACTGTCTTGTCTATTCATTGACCCCTCCCAAGATAAACAAAACAAAACACCTTAAAGTGAATTTGAAGATTCATCTTTGCACTCTTTCAACCACTCATGTCCCCACATAAACTCGTTATCTGTCTTTCTACCCGTGGGGCCAAGGTCTAGTTAAGGTAATGCAATTAACTATTCTCTTGATCCCCTTCAACAAGCAAACTGATTTAATTAACTACTTTAGGACAAGCTTATCATTGCTGACGTAATAAAAGGCCCCTTTCTTGTTGGCCTTCAAACTCTACCATATAGATACTGGATTGTACAACAAGGCTTGCAGAGGTGCAGCCCTATGCCTCCATGCACATTTTGTATTTATAACAAGATATTTTTGCAGAGAATCTAGCAGTTAGATATTTTATTAACAAAAGAAGGATAAAAGGTATTTGGCATAAAGTTTCAACATTTTATTTTATTAACAGAGTAAAGAACCAATATATTTGATGGTTTCACTATCAGCTCTCTGCTGACACCTTGTGTATAAAGCTAACCAAGCCTGAAAGAAACTCATAGTAGGTCAAGTAACATTTTGTTCTCTTTAGCTTCTCACAACACCAGTTATATCTTGTTTAAGAAAATACCTTGCATGTAATTTCACCTCTAGCCGATGAGCTACCTAAATGTACTGCTGCTGTTTCAGAAGGGACCAAAGCATAGCATCAGCTTTAATTCATACATACTGTACATATTTGTAACAAGGAGCGCTTTAAAGTGATAATGTGATATCGCACTCTAGACATTCCGCTGTTCACTTTATTTGGCACAGAAAATACTAATCAACATAATATTTGCTTGACAAGACTGAAGACTACACATTTTAGTGTGATTATAATTGACAAATATCACTGTCATTTTGAATTTCCAATACAGATTAGTCTGTGTCACATTGGTTCTACATGTTTTGATATTCCATAGTTTAATTTTGCTAAAAAGGACATGGTAAATTACATAGGTTTATATTTGTATATAATACATAACATAGGTAGTTATTTGTCCTTTTTCCAGGCTCAGTCTTTAAACAATTAAATGCTGAGTCAATGAAATAGAGCTATGAAGTCAAGTTGGATTTATTTCTTGATAAAATTGTGAGCAAATGTTAATCCAAGTTAATTTATCAGTTTTTAAATGTGATTTATTTGTCTGGGCGGTACTTACCATCTTTGGTATTACACATGTTGGTCCACGATTAACAGTGGGACTTTATTAGTAATGACATGCAGCCAAAGAGCTAAGCTATTGAACTGGCTGACCACAGTTCCTAATAATTTAAATATATATATATGACTTGTATCTTGTAATGTATATTTTCTTCTATCCCTCATAAGGCTTTCAAATTAAAATCTCTGTAAATAGTGTTGCATGAATAAAGACAATTCTGACAAGGTCATATTCATATTGTTTTATTTTCTCTCTTATAGATCCAGAAAATCCCACATTTGACTTATTTGTCTAATAAGTTAAATGTGTTGTTACCACTAGATAAAACTATTTTCAAAATGTTACTACTTCAATTTTAAATTCAAGCCTCTCACATTAACTGTGGGCCCAGAGTTTGCCTCCCTCCGGTAGATTAAAAAAACCTCAGATTATTGCGTAACATTCTTTACATTTATCTTTTAAAAAATATAATTCTGACATTGTTGGCCAAGCAGGAAAAACATGGAAGAAAACTCATCCTGTATATGACTTTGCCTTGAATTTCCAAATGTATTACATCACGCTGAAACACATAATAACCAATTTTATGAATGAACTACATGCCAAAATGTTTGTTCATAGTAGTTAATGTTTGCCCACTCTGTATACAACTCAATAAGCAGCTAGATACCGATCATGTGTTGGCAAAATATTACGCTTTCAACATCAAACACATCTGGCACTCAATTATATTTGTATTTGTCTACCTTTAGGGTTAGAAACCAAAGAAGCTTATCTCAATATTTGTAAAATGTCTCACTATTCACTATTGAAAACAGAACAGTAGATTATTGGTGTAGAACGAGCCTTTGTTTGATTCAATATTGTCTGTTCTCTCTATTAAAGGAGGCTTTCCTTTACCTGTTTATCCCTTTAAAAAAAAAAAACCTCAACATGTCAGTTATATAAATATTAAAACTCCTGCTTTAGATGAAAGCAAAGCATTTGCGGTCTTGAGCAATAGATTGACATTCGTGAATGTGTGAATGGAATGACAATTTCAGTTAAAATACCACAAGTTGATAAAGACAACCTTTACAATCACATTTTGAATATCATATCAACAGTACAGTATTTATACAAAATAAATTAGATCTACATAATAATGTCAATATCAATATTCCCCTTTTGTTAGTTAAGGTAGATATTTCCATCCGTATAACTTAAATGATTTACAATTTAATTACTTAATCTAACAATATCAGGGTCTGCTTTTTCTGTACAATGTCAAGTGCATTTAAATCCGAACTGGACATTTATAATTCAATGGTGTCACTGCAAACACTCAGAGTGTCAATTTGTCTGCACACGTTGACAAACTCTGCCTGAACAGCCATATCCCATTCAAGCTGTTTGCTTTCACTCAGGTGTTTAGTCTCTGCCAGTTGTCCGGATCCACGACTGTCCTGGGAGGCTAAGCTCAGGGTTCGGTAGCGCCTGTGGTAAGACAGGTGGGGAATTGATTGTGGGAGGCTGCTCTGAGCAAAGTTCTGACCCCTGTTTGTCCAGGAGTGCAAGCGTAGTTTTTCGTTCTCTTTGGGATTGCTGCACAGACCCTGGGTTGAACCAGAGACGCTTTCTTTCCAGTCCCATTGCTCTGGTGATATTGTTTGCTTGCAGTGAGATGTCAAAGAGCTTTGTGCCTGGGAAGCCCCTGATCTGGATAGGGCATTCTCTTGATCCGCATCACCACAGGAAGAGGTTCGGTAGAGGGCATTTTCCACAGAGCTAGGCCCTAGGTTAGACGCATCTTGGCTAGGAGAGCTCAAAGAGAGGCTGGAAGAAGCGTGATAGAGTCCTGGCAAACCAAAGATACTGTGAGAGAATATGGATTCACTGAACAGAGCCTGGTCAATGCTGCGGGACAGGTCTATGGGAGAAGGGGGCCGCAGATCCAGTGTAGTATCTGCCTCCAGTTCCAGGCTATCCAGTGACGATAGCTGGGACTCAACTGCATTTTGATGCTTGTGCGGTGGGGTTGGGGGTGTAGGGAGCGGCAGTATGGTGATCTGGGTTTGTCTGGACTTGGAGACTAGCCCATTTCCAGTAGAATCCAGCATTGAGAAAAGAGGAAGTGCCTCTGACTGTCCTTTTGTGGAAACATCACAGACCAACAGCTTTTCTTGCTTACCTTGGGACCAAGTATCGTGAGAGGAGAGGATAGGCGAATCTGCACGTCCCTGAGAGAGCAGGGTGAGCCCTCGTGAAGGGGAGCTGCAGGAGAGGCGGGACCAAGACCCTGGCCGGGGACGAGTTATAGTCTTGATAGAGGAGTTACTGTGACAGAATATAGGGTGTGAACCAATAATTGACAAGCCCAGACACACCCCAACCTCACAGAGTCTGCAGCCTACCTGGTAACCCCACCAAGGCCAGGGCTGGAACCCATAGCCATCAACCCCTCCTAAACCAAGAGCATGCAGGATCCCATAAAACTGGAGGCCTCCACATCCTAACAAACACAACGAAGCTCCTACTCCAGCCCCTGCTGCCCTGCCCCAGTCCTCCACTTTGGCAAAGGGGCAACTCGCAGGTCGCATCCCTTCAGGAGATCCTCCACTCTCTTCGTTGTCATTCAGCCTGTAGATGTGTTTGGTGTCGAATTGCATCAAGCAGTAGAAGATTAGGTAGGAGCCAGAGAGAAAGATAGTAAGACATACAAACAAACCCTGAGGGAATAGCAGGATCGCAAAGGGGAGGCTGTGGAAGAACTGAAGCAAGCCAACACACCCTAGAGAGACCCCAGAATACAACAGGGACATACACAGTAACAGGCAAGGTTTAGGCAAGGCTATGAACGAGGTGGAGTTAGCAAGTGGGAGTGAAAGATGTGAACGGGAGCGCAAGGAAAGAAGTAGGAAAGCAAGGGAGAAGGCGGAAATCAAACAGGGGAAGGGCAGATTCGAGAGAAGCAGAGAGCTCAGAGGGAGAAGACGATCTTGGTGATTGTAAGCATCATAGAGCAAACAGAAAGCTTGGATCCCGGCAAATGCTAGGAGGAACAAGTGCAGAAGAGTGAAGTAGGGGCTTCCCGGAGGACATCGCAGGGGCAGGCCTAAAAGGCAAACTACAGAGATTAGGCCGAATACGGTAAAGACAGACCCCAGTCCATACACATGTGCTTCCCATGCAAATCCCCATGTGGCGAGGGCAGAGTTCCAGTCCGAATACAGAGGGACAAACAGCACAGGGCTGAGAGGCAGAGAGGGGCGCACAGACTCGTCAGGGGTAAAATCCTCCGGGTAGGTGGGAGTCCACGACTGGTTTGAAGGTTTGCAGATTGTGCCATTGGTGTTTGAGAGAGGTGGGTTATCTTCTTTGAGGTCATCTGTAAAGAAGTATAAATAAAGGAAACATTACCGACCTATTTGTTGTATCAACAGAGAACCACAAGGTAGACATTTTAAATGAACACATAACTGATGTTCTCAGTTGGCAAATGGCAGAAATCTCCTGGGGAACTTCAGCAGGCTGATTATGACATTTTAATAATAGGGACATTCATTTACAAATGAACTAACCGATTGATAGAGGTCAAAGTAAATTATACCCACAGTCTTTATTTTCCAAAAAAGGGGAGAATTTGCCATGTTGGAAGTTAATCCATTATATAACAGAGCATGCTTGTAACCGAGAATCTCTAACTGGGTCACAGAGAGAGTGTGTGTGTGTGTGTGTGTGTGTGTGCGTGCGTGCGTGCGTGCGTGTGTGTGTGTGTGTGTGTGTGTGTTGATTAGCCAGTATTGACCTCATTGCTGCTCTCATTCTGTGTGGCTATTATTAAGCACGGTAAAGAGGGGCTATCATATTTGTTACATACTTTATTCAAGAACAAGCAGTCATATTAAATGTACATAATGCACCTGTGATTGTGTAACTAATAAATAATGTAGGCACTTTATCTCTTGGAGGAAATCATTCAAAGTAAGCACTATGGAGCCACCAGAACCTGGTTATAACTGGAATGTTAATATTTCTGGTCCTCCATCATAGGTGAAGTGATTGTGTCAACACAAGCAGAGATACATTCTAAGCACAGGATTTTGTCAGTAATATTTGATACATTTACTCATCAAACCGTAGATTTGGCTGACAATTGTGTTTGGTATCAAAAGTGTAGGCAACTTGAAGAAGGCTCACTTCTCGCACAGTTCTGTTAAAGCCCTCCTCCCCTTATGCTTGTGGACAACACATCATTTACTTTGACAAGTGAGTGCCATCATTTGTGTGTGTACAGTAAATACTGCAGATGTGCACCACATTATCTTGTAACCTTTGAGTGTGGGTAATAAAAACTGTCTGCAAAATAAAGCAAATGTTTTTATATCAACAAGAATAAGTGGGAGAACCTGTGATAAAAGGATTGAGAGCGGGAGAGAGGGGAGAGAGGGTTTAGTGACAGTCGGGGAGGGATGTTTCAGGAGAGTGAACGCTCGGAGGAGTGAAGTGATGCAATCCATTCTGTGAATGTAAAATAATTGTGTCTGCAAGCAGAATACATATTGGAAACACTGCAGTCACACAGACCTGGAGTCTTGTGGATTTTATTTTAGGTATTTAATGAGACTATAAATCTTACCATTCATGATATAGGCTATAAGGGTTTGTTTAATCATGTTCAGTAAATCGTGCATGCTCCAAATGCATTACATTTCAAGGCATGACTCTTACCTTTATCTTCTTCTATTTGGACCGCTCCTTTGTTTAAATTAAGTCCTGTAATATCAGTCATTCCATCTTTGCTCTCTGTCACTGGGACAGTCCCCTCTTGTGTCTCTCTCTGCCTGATACCAGGGCCCGTGGTCCATCGCCATGTGGCTGCTGTTGGAGTTGGGCGCTCAAGGCCAGGCCAAGGTCCACCAGAGACCGTTGTTGTGGAGTCGTGGCCTGATGGAATTGAGCCAGACAGAAGAAATGGTAACTGGGGGACAATCTTCTCATTCTTCGAAGCTGGGAAAGTCGGCCGATTCTCTCCAGTCCGTGTAAAATGCAAAGTAGATCCAGTACTCGTTTCAGCTGGCTGATACTTTGATGTCTGAGGTGGTACGCCTTCTGGTGATGGTCCTACTGGTTGTGTTCTCTCCTTGGAGGTCGTATCTTCTGTATCAGTAGGACTCAATATGGCAAGTCCCTTCTCCTTAGGAAACACATTTGTTTTCTCTAGGCTGTCCTGTAAATCCTCATATTCTCCAATCACTCCTTGTCTATCTAATTCCTCAGATGACAATAAAGGCAAACTCGCAGGTAGACCCAGAAATTTGACATTCTCAGTCCTAAACATAGGATTCCTTGCTGCTAAAGCGAATCCATTATGTTTCTGTGGGAGCTTTGATAGATGCTGCACTGCTGTATCTGGCTGTTGTGTTTCCTTGACATTTTCTCCAGTAAATGCTATGACATGGAAAGAGAGAGGCAAGTAGAGGGGGAGAAGAAGATACAGATTCCACAGAGAGAACATGGTGAGGGTCTACAAACTCCACCGCAAAGTCACATGATGAAGGTTTCAAGGGATGTTGGCCTATCACATGTTTGACAGATCTTTAACCCCGGGTATCTGAAGACCTGATGTCTAATACACCTGTGGGAGAAAGAAAGGTTACTCTCATTCAGGACACTATAAGTACAACCACATATCAAACATTGTGTATATGATATGTCAATAAATAGCTTGAATTTCTTCATGTTACTAAACACCTATACCCCCTTCATCTATAATGTCTTACTTAAACACTGTACACACGTTACAATAGAAAGATTCATTCTTAATAACAGCAAATACAAATCAATATACAACTGCTTTCTTGTAGCCGGTCTCAGTTCAGCTTTCTTACCTCATCAATCCACTCTCTGCTGCATCCTCTTTAAACATATATGCTCCTCCATGTTGCTGCATGCCTGCAGTCTCTCTCTGCGTAGCGCTCTGTGTCCTTTCATACTCACTGTGCTTTGCCCCTCTTCTCTCCATCCGACAACACATGGGACGGACAGACCCCACCTCCCCGATACAACCCCCGCTGTCCCACTCTCTGCCGCTGCACTGATCTGACAGTCTGTTTGCACAATCCCGTTCTCCTAAATCTGAGGCATCATACACACCACACTCAGTATCATCTCTTACTGCTGTCTCTGTTCATCACACCGCTCACACACATCCCTCTGGTACTTTATAGGCTGCATGTGATACTCAGTATGAACAAATAAGTGAAGAGGAAGGGGGGGGGGAAAGGAAATAAATATGTCACAGGGACCATAACACGATCGTCAACCATCCGGCAGGCAGTACCCTGCACGGAGCGAACCAGTGCTACGGATCAATACATCCTATTGAGTTTAATCTACAACTGATGCTGTGCCCTTCCTATTAAAGTAGGCTTCACTCAGTTGGTGTCACAATCAGTATATGAGAAACGAGAAAATTATCTTTCAATAGCATGCGTAATGAATGCTAGTGGTTACTTGTGTGCATTTATCTGAACATCTCAATTACCACCTGTCACCTTGATGCAATGCCATTACTTGACATGAATGACAATTTTCTGGTTGTGCCATGTTACTCTCTTCTTTTATTTTCTTGTTCGTGTGCTTTTTTGCCCAATAGGGGGAAGTCCAGTAGCCTCGTGGCCTAATTCAATTCTCGAGGACAGTCCTAAAATAGACACTGATCCACATACCTTAGGATGCATTTAAAGTCGGAGTTTAAAGCATATTAACACTATGTGTCTGTGTGGCTGATGAAAGGATCTGAAAGGTTCTCCATAGGCCTTTGCTGTACTATCAGGAGACATGAATTTCTAAACCAGGATTAGTATTTGAGTGAATGAACATTGATTCTTCTTCCATCCAAATGATTTAGATACATTTGGATCAAACTGCATACCAAATCAGTTCGCCAAACATATATTTAACACAATATGCAAAAACAAACATTACAATTCTGCCTGCCAAGATTTCTGGCTGTGACTGCAAATACTACGCCCAATAATGAAGAGAGCAGTTTGCCTACTGTCTCCTACATTTTCATCTTGCACAAGCTTCCTTTTGCAGGATTACATCTATTGACTCATAACAGTGGTATTCAGATGAATGTGAACAAAGATTGAAAGACAGTGAGGGCTATTTTAGATAATTTGAGAGACACTCAGTGATGAAGATAGCAACTTCCCCGAGGGGTGTGATTAACCCGCTGTCTGATGAGGACACAGGAAGGTGCCAACCCAGCCGTAACTAAAGTGACTGCAAAGGAACAATGACAAGCCAAACATATGAGCTCAGTGAGGGACATGGGGCAATTATTGCAGCCACACACTTGCTATCTTAATTCTTTGGGCAACTGGTTTCTGTTTAGACAGGTCATACTCCAACAACACAAAGTCAGCAGGGATTGGGCTCCAGCTGGTAATGTGGCCAGTCAGGACAAGAAACAGAAACAAAGCTGCACAAGCAAAGATGAGGACGAAAACAAACACATGGCCATTGTTAGGATAAAGGGAGGAAACAAACACATTTACCTAGCCTTTTCAAATGATATTCCCAAACATTTTTCCCTTTTTAAGTTTGTTACTGTAAAGGGTTAAGGGGTTAACAGACACAGTCATATTCTTGAATGACTTTGGATGTAAAGTCAAAGGAGGACACGCAAGTGAATACCTTGAGAATAAAATGCCACACTGGGAAGCCAGACATCAAACTTGTCCTTTTTGCATAGCGAATTAATAAAGACCTTCTAACAAACAATTTTATATGAAACTGAAACTCGCTCAACACTACAATAACTTCAATTAACGGTGCTGTGACGAATTTCTGCGAGGAATTGCACATTCAAACAGTTACAAACATACAGGTAGTCTATACTACAGCTATAAATATATGTCAAAATATATGGATGTTTTAGGACTACTTTAGGGTTTGATGACAAGCCTATAATAGAGCTTTTCACAGCAAAACATTTGACCTGTCATTGTTGGGAAAACACAGGTTTAGTATATAACATCAATGACTAGTGTTAACTGGTGTCATTGTACTGTGCTGGAATAGCTTTACGGTGACACTAAATGGAACCTAGGCATTCTGTAATCAACTTTACTTGTTAAAAATGTATAAAATCGAATAACAAATATTTGCTGTTCATGCTTTTTGTGTGTGGTAGGCCTAAAATGCTCTTGCAAGTTATAGGATTGTAAGCAATGGGTTTGAGGCATAGACTGTATATATAAAGGTGGAGGGTACATGTGGGTGAGCATGCGCAGTATGTGTAGACGTTGTTGTGAAGTGGACTCGACAAACGGAGGCGCTGTCTGTGACGCTACTGACGTGCCTGAGTTCCTGAGTTCGTATTACACAGTAGAAGCCCCAATATCTCGGACAGTTACAATATTATACAAGGCAGTCAACAAGTCTCGTTGGCACTGGTTATGAAAAAAAAACACAGTGTGGTTAGCAAATGCAAAACACCATATACTGCTGTGGTGTTTTCTGAAATGCTGTAGTGTTTTGTGAAATGCTGTGGTGTTTTCTGAAATGCTGTAGTTGTTTTGTGAAATGATGTGGTGTTTTGTGAAATGCTGTAGTAGTGTTTTCTGAAATGCTGTTGTGTTTTCTGAAAGGCGGTGGCATTTTCTGAAATGCTGTTGCGTTTTGTGAAATGCTGTTGCGTTTTGTGAAATGCTGTTGTGTTTTGTGAAATGCTGTAGTGTTTTCTGAAATGCTGTAGTGTTTTCTGGAATGCTGNGTGTGCCTTGGCAGTCTCAGTTTTGTGAAATGCTGTTGCGTTTTGTGAAATGCTGTTGTGTTTTGTGAAATGCTGTAGTGTTTTCTGAAATGCTGTAGTGTTTTCTGGAATGCTGTTGTGTTTTGTGAACATTTGGAATGTCCCACACCTGCATACTGAAGTATTATTTGAATTATTTGAAGTATTAAAGTAACGTGTTATGGCAGGAAAGTTCAATCTGGTATATTCATTTTAATGTCACCTTATATAGAATGTGTGTTAAACTTGTGATTTCTGCATTGAGTGACTTCTGCCTAGCAGATACCAAGAAGAGGCCCCTAGGGTCTCTCTGTTAATTATCAATAGGGGAATTCCCAGATACATTTTCAGATATAAGGCAGTTAAAGTCTTGTAGAATTAATGATTTATCTCCTACAGACCCCAAAAGAGGCCTTGAGACTTGGGTCACCCAGCAGTAAANAAAACCCGTATTGATTAGCCCAAAGGGAGATGTGCCTCAGATACAAGACAGTTGAAGCCTTGTAGAATTAATGATTTATCTCCTACAGACCCCAAAAGAGGCCTTGAGACTTGGGTCACCCAGCAGTAAACGAGATAAACGTCCTTTTGAGCTTATCAATAAAATGTATTCATTCCTAGTAAGCTGACTTTGGGTGAAGGGAAGTTCAGGGAAGCCATTAAGCGATAAGAACAATTAACTTCTGTTAAAGATACATGATAGGATGTTTGTGTGTGTTGAAGATGTTTAGGGGGAAGGAGTATGTGTCCTGTCAAAGAGTCCTCTGTCATGACTCCAAATCATTGATTGGGGGATCTGCCTAAGGGCAGAAGGACAGAAACACACACACACACACACATACACATACACTGTGAAGCAACAGATGGAATCAACAAACTGACTTACTACCTGGGATCCCGGGCGGGATCCCAGGTAGTAAGTCAGTTTGTTGATTCCATCTGTTGCTTCACAGTGTATGTGTATGTGTGTGTGTGTGTGTGTTTCTGTCCTTCTGCCCTTAGGNGTCGGATTGACAAACAACTTTAAGGTGCATACCGCCCCTCCAGAGTCGGCTTGTACTCGGTTTGCATTTATAAAGAATGCACAAATGTGTTTAATCGTTAATGTCAGATATGTAGGCTACTAAGTAAATACATTTGTTCCTGCTCAAGATTAGATTAAACTTTATTGTTCTTAGGGATGTCCCGATCACCTTTTTTTGCTCCCGATCCGATTCCGATCATTTGATTTTGATAATTTGCCGATACCGATTCTTCCCGATCCGATCTTTATGCAATGCATTAAGAGAAAAAAAGAAAAAAAGCATTCAAGTTGTCCCTTACGGTTATTTTTTTAATTTAAATTAGATATTCTATCCAACATGGATATAGCTTCTTTTTTTCACAGCAGCATTGGATCAGTTCAGTTGTGCAGCATTGGATCAAAACAAAATAAAGCTTTAAGTACTCGTTAGTTTACTGCTACAATTAGACACTGCACCCTGCCCACTCTGTTGCCAGATTTGAGAGAAATAAGTAACCAGGTCTATGAAAACAAGCCCCAAAGAAGCAACACATACATGATGTTGTGCAATTTGAAACCAAAACTAAGTCCTCAGGATGACTTTAAGACTTGAACATGGTCATTTTTGTTTTGTAACATTGAATACAACATTTTTAAAAAGTATTAAAAAAAAAAAAAATCCCGATCACCGATTTTTTCCCCCCGATTCCGATCTTTTGAAAATCACGTGATCGGCTCCGATCCCCGATCACGTGATCGAATCGGGACATCTCTACTTTTAAGTCCTCAGTCCATCAGTTTTTATGGATTTTAATCACTGGCTTTACTAGCTATTCGATTAGCTCCTATTGTGCCACTTCCATTCATTATTGCTGATTTCTCCAAATGAAAAGCTCTATCTTAGCTAAGATTATTAAAACGACAGATACTTTTATAAAAATCAGATATTTCCTATATTTTTGGCTGTAAAGCTCAATATAAAGTAGATTTCTCTTCATATTCCTTATTCTTGTATCAAAAGATTCTGCTCCTAGATTTGAATGACTGTTTTCGTTTTGATGTAATCCACTTGTATTCACAAGTACAGCAGTTTTCAATCATGATTTGTGTGTCTTCTTGTCTCCGTTTGTGTCTGCCTGCAGCAAATGGAGCGGTTCAAAATAGTGGAGAGAGAAACCAAGACGAAGGCGTACTCTAAAGAAGGGCTGGGTCTGGCCCAGAAGGTGGACCCCGCCCAGAAGGAGAAGGAGGAGGTCGGCACGTGGCTAACGGTGAGGATAGAATAGAATCCTTTATTGTCATTATACAGGTACAATGAGATAGTAGAACTGGACCTCAATGTACCCACTTTAATGCAACTAAAGGACACTGTCTCTTTAAAAGAGGAGAGGTGACTTCACTCCTAACTAGTGCTGGGTCTTTTAACAAAACCTGGAACTGAAAGTAAAATACAAGTGGAAAATAGACAAAACACTGTCTTAACTTTCACAAAGACTGACAACCGTATTAACCAGCAGCCTCTTGCATGAATACATGGCAGCTGTTAATGGTTCCTACATAGAGTTAACTCGTTTTAAAACCATGGTGAGGTATTAGGACATACCGTAATGTGAAGGGAGAGTTACTCATTTATAGCGTAAATATGTTTTTCTACATTTTTAAAGTCCAAACATTGAATTGATAAACCCATAAAACAAATAGACAGAAAGGAAAGAATCGTTCGTTAAATTGATACTTATGTATATAATTATGATTTGTGTATCTTAAGCTGCTAACGAATGGTTGAACAATTTGAATGATAAACCAATGAAGCGCCTTGTCCAACCATTGGTTATCTCTTCCTCCTGTTCTCCTCCAGAATACGATAGACACGCTGAACATGCAGGTGGACCAGTTCGAGAGCGAGGTGGAGTCCCTCTCAGTCCAGACCAGGAAAAAGAAAGGGGACAAAGAGGTGGGTCCTTCCTCCCCCTCTGATCTCTTTATCATCTGTCTTCTTTTTCTGTGTATAGCTGACCCAGGTACAGTCAGTCAGACCTCTCTCCTCTGTTATCCCTCTGTGCTGGGGAGGTCACACAATGTGTCCTTTCACTTTCACTCTCCGAGGGCCTCATTTATAGCAAAAACTGATCTGGCTTTATAATGGACGACAGGGCATTTGAAGAGCGGCACTCGTACCTCCTACCTGCAGTGACACAAAGATTGTTACGTCACTGAAATGATTCTTTATGGCATCAAATGACATTCACTGTAATTGGCAAAGGACTTTTTGTTATATAAATGCCTCTGTTACTGGTATAGTTAGCTATATCTTCAAATGCTGAAATGGGTTTCTGGTTTTACACACAGGCTCTAAAATGAGACCAATAAGGGCAAAAGAAAAGGAAAAAAGTTACATTTGTCTTTTCATGAATGCTTTTCTCAAAGTCTTTTTCTTTGATCTGGCGTTGAGGATGAAGCATGCAGAAGGAGATATACAGGGACTCCACATCTACACCTTTTCAACCTCCATCTTATTTGAGTGTCCGCATTACTTGAAAGGGTAGTTCACATAGTTTGAAGTGGTGTTGTGTGAGGTCACTATCCTTAGTCTTAGATTTGGAGAAGCTAAAGTGAGTTGCAGCACATTGCGTTCAGCAGTGTTCTTCTGTGCACAGGGGCAGAAGCTGGCCATCTTTTAAGCCACCTAAAAGGATATATTAACTGATGTGTCTTTACCATTTCATATATCTGATCTCTCTTCAAAGCAACCAGACTCCACTGAGACCAAACGGTTCTTTTGGCTTGCAGGAGCAACACTCGATCACTTTGTTTGTCTTCTTGTGTGACCTTGGTGTATTAATGGATTAGTTCTGTTTGGCAAAAGTCACACCATAACAACCTCTATCCAATGATTCAATCACAATTCTTTCAATGGAGTCTGGTTGCTTTGAAGAGAGCCTGACAACTAGGGAATCATTAAGATTTGAACGGTACTACTACTTTTAGCTTTGATTAAGGCAGTCGAAATCTCCGCATGTCTCCGTCTGAATATGGAGCAATTTCACCAGATCTTTGAAAACACCTGTTGGTCCCTTTCAGAAAGGGGAGTTCGAGCTGTGTTATTTTAAATAAAAGTACAAATATAGATAAACGTTTGGCGGCAACTTGGTTGGGCTGACCTCTACCGACTGTAGAGTACTGTGTTATACAACCCCACTGCAGAACATCCCTTTAATGTTGGACCCACTGTGACATTGGGACTTTAGACGTAGCCTTTCAGAGCCCGCATGTATGCACTCAGCACAGAGACGTCCCCATGTCCCTGACATGTGCTGGGGCAGCATTCATATATATTATGTTGAATGACATGAATCTGTTCCACTCGGCTGCCTCCACTAATGCAGTCCAGCTGCAGCCCAACAGCGCAAAGTGCTGGAGCCGATGTGTTACTATAATCACATCAGTTCAGCCAGTGACCATAAGAGCTCCACGTGTTCCTGTTCTTTAGGTTTCATCCCACAGAAACACCCAGATAGTGTTTTAGATTTGTCAAAAAAACTTGCATAAAAAGCTTAATTAGAGAAAAAGGCTAAACTTAATACAGAAAACTTGTCAAAAAGCTTTCGGACATGTGTGAATGAACTATTGAAATCAGAAGTGGTTCTGTGATTATTTGTCAATTTCATGATGCATAAAGTGAACATGTAACCTAGGGGTGCAACAACTAATCGACTTAATCGATTAAAATCGATTACCAAATTAGTTGCCAACTAATTCAGTCGTCGATTCGTTGGTGACGTCATCACGTGTGTTTTACGCGCCGTTAAGCTCCAACGTTATTGGTCTTTTTATCGGTACTGGAGACATTTAAAAAAAAATATGTCATGTATTATTGCTACAAAAACCTTATATCGCAGTCTTAGTGTCGCCAACTCGTTTCTAACATGCAAAAAGACAAACAAATGCGTCTATCGTGTATTTTTGATCAGACGAGATCTCTCTCCCCCGTCTGTGTGCGAGGGGGCGGGGCAGTTTACACACACACACGCAGCTGCTACATGCAGCAACACACTGCGGAGATGGCGGAGAGAACGCGCTCCGAGGTGTGGCTCAACTTTACCCGTCTCGATGTGGACAATGCTCGTTGCCTAAAGTGCAATAAGTGTTTAACATGTAAGGGCGGTAACACGAGCAATTTGTCTAAACATTTAGCAAAAGGGCACCACATCCAGACGGAGGAATGCACCGGGTTCGACTGTCTTTCTAGTAGCTCTGTAGCCCCATCCACGAGTAACGTTTCCACCTCAGGTGTTATGTATGCTAGCAGCAACACATGGAGTTAACTCAGTTATAAAAACATAGGTTAATAATTAGAGGTAACTGAGTTATTTAGTTTGTTAAAGTTTCAGCTATTCTGTTTACAGTTCTGTCATCACATTATTTAATATGATTTGTTAAAACACTGTTGTTTCTTTTGATGGGAAATATTATTGATTTAATTTAGATAAAAAGCAATGTTAATTTTGTTCAAAATGTGTTAAGTTAATTTAATAATATATATATATATTTGAATCAAGTGTTCATCTTTATTGTCCCCGTTCAACCTCTTTTGCCTATACCGTCTAAGTCTAAAGTGCCGTAGTACTACTAGCCAGTCATTCGAGTACTGTTTTTACGAGATAACGTCTTTGTATTTAAGTGCGCGGAGGAGGAATTCGTAATGGTACGCCGATTCCCGAACTGTTGCCTTATGTCTAGTGTACCAACCGTAGTTTTCTTTCGGTTATGAACGACAGGAGGGTTATTAACGCTGTGTAATTTTAACCCAACCAGAAAGGCCGCGGCCCTCCTTCTTTTGCCCTCGACGAGTCGCCTGGCGACGGTTTCACGATCGTGGCTTTTTTCGTCGTAATGTTAGTTATAGTGCGTATCGTCTATCTCGGGCTTAACATTCACGGACAGGTCAAACCCCTCCCTGCCGCCGATAACCGGAAAAAAAACTTAGTTTTACGACTAACGATCAAGCAACAGTGGAATGGTTCCTCGGGCATGATCGCTCTGCATGAACACCGAAGACTTGTTGCGAAACAAGTACTCAATAACGTAGGCCACCACTTAGACTTAGACTGGTTATAGCCAGCGTTTGAAATGAGTTGAGCCACTCCCCCGACAGTTTGAGCTGGGATTGCGGCGAATGTCGGCCGGTTGATTTTCACGAACAGGCAAGTGGCAACGAGTAAAAATCTAAAGGAAACGAAGAAACGACACTTAGGTTTTCGACGCTCCCGTTCCGACAAAAGCAAAACGGTTATAAAAAATAGTGTTTCGGTCTCGGACCGTAGCGGACGGCATTGGTATCGGTTGCATTCTCGGCATCTCTTACGGGTCGCGGCGGTGCGATGTCCCTACCCGTTGTGGGTCTTTCATAAGTGGTTTATATTTCGTTTATAAGTGCTTTGACGATCTACTGGTTATTTTGATATAAATAAAGTCTTTGAAAATAAATGTCTTTGAGTTGTAAAGATTGAGACACACTGTGTTATACGTGCTAACCAAAACCGCGGAGGGGATAAATAGAAGTTCAGCCCGGAAGTCCGCGCTCGAGGGAAGGGAGAAGCCCCCTCGGTTCGAGGGGGATCGAAGTGGAAAGCTTGTCGACGATCACCGTATCCTTTAATTTCTCGATCAAGTGTTGTCTGCAATTGTACTAAGCACCACTTTGTGACGATTATGATCAGTTATATAAGGGTGTTAAAATACCTTTCCGAGGGGACGGGTTCGGAGTGTAAACCATTGTATTTAGAGCACGTTCCATAGTTGTCGAGACCACTATGTCACGGTTCCGACCCACGGCGCCGCGTCAGCTACTGTACTAAAAACATCTATACTGAACCTTCATTCGATCGGTACACGATGGAGCTAGTGATTACAATAAATAAATTTATTGATCCGGTGTCCCACCCCACCTCCCCCAGACCCTCCCAAAACCCCGACTGTCCGGGTTTTCGTGTCGCCTCCCTGGGCACTTTCCCTAGAGCCCGCCTGCCGGGCCCCCGGTTCCGTCTCAGGTACACACCCACAGCCCCGTCTCCGAGCCCGTTCCAGTCCGGTAGCCACCCGCAGAGCCCGCCTGCCGGGCCCCAGAGTTTCGGTCAATCAGGTACTAAACCGCTTCTGAGTGTTGCCGTTTGAGTCACCGGCTATTACCTCCCACTTACGTGCCGTCTTTCCCAGTCCCCGGCCCGGGCTCTGCTTCGGGCGCCGTGAGTCCCCCGGCCCGAGCTCCCGCTCTGGCGCCGAGAGTCCCCCGGCGCCGAGCGTCCCGGTTCTGGTCTGTCGAAGACCTCCGCGCCCGTCACTGGCCAAGCCGCTTGTCCTTGGGCCTCGTCACCCCCTGTCCCGAAGCCGTCTAGGGTGCCTTCTCCTTGTCCTCCACCGTCCTGGGGGGCGCTCTGTCCATACCGCCTCGGAGGTTGCCTTTGTCCGTTCCCCTAACCGTCCTGGGGCCGTCTCTCAACAGTCGCCCTAGGGGTCCTTGTCCTGTATCCTACCGTCCCTGGGGGCCGTCCTCTCATCAGCCGACCTGGAGGTTTCCTGACCTGTACCTCGACGTCCTTGGGGTCGCCTTGGAGGTTGCCGTGTCTGTATCCCAACCGTCCTGGGGCGTCTTCTCATCAGCGCCCTGGGGTTGCCGTGTCCTGTACTCCCACCGTCCTGGGGCCGTCCTCTCATCAGCCGCCCTGGAGGTGCCGTGTCCCTGTTATCCCAACCGTCCTGGGGGCCGTATTCTCATCAGCCGCCTGGGGTTGCCCTGTCCTGTCCTCAACCGTCCTGGGGCCCGTCTTCTCATCAGCCGCCTGGGGTGCCCTGTCTGTATCCCAACCGCCCGGGTGCGTCCTACGCTGTACCCGACGGGTTGAGGTACAGGACAGGGCAATCCCAAAAAAGTGCGCTTGATGAGATAGACCCCCGGACGGTGGGACACAGGACACGGCAACCTTAAAGGCGGGACCCCGCAGGACGGTTCAGATAAGGACAGGCAACCCCAGGGCGGCTGATGAGAGGACGTCCACAGCACCCGCCTCTGGGGATTACGGTATGACCACACAGGTGCGCCTAGATCACCTCAAGGTCCAGTGGGCGGCGCTCGTATGCAGAAGACGCCTCGCTCAGCCGCCCTGGAGGTTCCGTCGCTACCTGTACGTTTACACCCAAACCGTCCTAGCGAGCGCAAGCTCTCCCAGTCGCGCGACGAAGGCCTCCCCATCAGACCCGCTCCAGCGTTGAGCAGAGTTACGAGGCCCATACCTCCTTGCGCAGGAGCCCTCAAGTGTCCTGGGGGCCGTCTCTCTCGTCAGCCGCCCTGGGGCTGATGGAGGACGGCCACCCAGACGGGTGGATACAGACAGGCAACCCCAGGGGCCGCGCCTATAGGGGAAGGTTAGCACCGCGCGCCGTCCTAGGACGAGTCGAGCCAAGGACAGGTCGGCATGAGCGCGCGGCAGGGCGGCGCCTGGAGAGACACTACTCCATGCCCCACCGGACGTCCGCTGACGTAGCAGACTATCGGCCCATACCTCTGTATCTCAACCGTCCTGGTCGAGAGGGCGACACCCCCCTGAAGGTTGCCCGTGTCCCTGCCACCGGACAACCGTCCGTCCCTGGGGGCCGTCTTCTAATCAGCCGCCCCTGGACGGGGTTGCCCTGAGATCCCAGTGTATCCACCTCGAACCGTCCTGGGCGGACAACCGCTCTATTCGATATCAAGGACAAGGCCGCACCGCGCGGGTTGCCTGTCCTCGTACCCCAACCGATCTGGGACACTCATCCATCATAATGGCAGACCGTGGAGCGTATGGCCCTGTCCTTACCTCTAAGGGTGTCTAGGAAGCCCGGCTCTCGTCAGCGCCTGGAGGTTCGTGTCCTGATGGTCCAACCGTCCTTGGGGGGCCGTTCTTCTCATAAGCCGACCCTGGGGGGTTGCCCCTGTCCTGTAATCCCAGCCGTCCTGGGGGCCGTCCTCTCATCAGCCGAGCCCCTGGGTTGCCTGTCCTAGTATCTAAACCGTCCTGTGGGTCGACCTTAAGTTGCCGTGTCCGGGTCCCCAAACCGTCCGGGGGCGTCTTCTCATCAGCCGCCCTGGAGGATTCCCTGTCCTGTACCTCCAACCGTCCTGGGGGTCGCCTTGGAGGTTGACCAGTGAAACTTCACCCCTGAACTCATCCCTGTCTCTTCCCTGAGCTCATACCCTGACCTCTCCCCTGAAACTCTACCTTGAAGCTCTCCCTTGAACCTCTCCTCCTGAGCTACTCTCCGATCTCTCTCCCGAACTCTCCCTGAGCCTCTCCACCTGAACTCTCCTTGAGCTCTCCCTGAGCTCTCCCTGAGCTCTCCTCTGAGCTCTCCACTGCAACTCTCCACTGAACTCTCCCTAGAGCTCTCTTGACTCTACCCTGGACGTCTTCCTTGAACTCTCCCCTGAGCTCTCCCTGTAACTCTCCCTTCGACCTCTCCATGAACTCGGCCGACCATAGCGGCTGTCCTTAGTCCCCTCGACCGCAGGCCGACCTCTGGTTGTCCTCTGCTCCACGACCTCAGATCCCCGAAATTGTTTGCTGATTAACTATTAGCTAATTAGAAGCTAATATACTTAGCTATTACTGATCAGTTGAAAATGATACGAATTTCACGTTTGCGAGAATAAATTGTGTTGAAAATAATCGATAAAAATGTACA
>NW_011369945.1:26478249-26480053 GCF_000735185.1 Notothenia coriiceps
AGNAAGAAGCTATATCCATGTTGGATAGAATATCTAATTTAAATTAAAAAAATAACCGTAAGGGACAACTTGAATGCTTTTTTTCTTTTTTTCTCTTAATGCATTGCATAAAGATCGGATCGGGAAAAATCGGTATCGGCAAATTATCAAAATCAAATGATCGGAATCGGATCGGGAGCAAAAAAAGGTGATCGGGACATCCCTACTTAAAAGTGTAACTTCTGCATCCTTAAACCTGGACCCTAACTTCCTGAGTTATTGTGGCTGAGTTTTTCGATGCTGAAAGGCTCAGGTTGTTCTTGTGATAGTCTGACAACTTAACGAAAGCACCCTAAAGACAAATACAAAGTTGTGCTTTATGTTTGTTATGGTGCCTAACCAGTTTTCGCTCGAGGAGAAGAAGTCTTATTCTGAAATGTTACCGGAAGACAACAGAACATGAATGAGAGTTTGAGAAGTGTCTCTGTAGGGTCCCTTTCCTAATGTTGTCAAACACTTTTGCGTCAGTGGGAAAAACAAGAACTTTTAGTGGACCGATATTAACGATGGGGAATTGCCCGATAGTATTACATTGCAGCGCTCTCACTGAAATTGGACCAATTGCAAAAAATGTAAACACTAAAACTTGGGAAAATAAGGAAGTAAACCCCCCCTAGTTTTTCATTAAGAAGACCCTGAGGACAACTCTAAATGTAATAGTTATTCTGTACATCTGTATCTATGTGTAGTAAAGTCTGATGTTCCTTTTTCCGTGTCATGACAAAATGTTTGGAGCAAACCCCGGCTGCTTCCTGCAGGGCGTGTCATTTCAGATCGACCGACTAAACCACAGGAAGTCCTGAAGAGCGGCTTTGGGATGAAAACCAACTCATGGAGTTCAGAGGGAGCTGGCGAGGGGCTGCGTCTCTCATTGTGAGGGCAGGTGGCTCACATTCAGGCCACTCAATAACCCTCATCAGGGCTCGTGGGGGGGAGCTACGCTAAAGAACAGGTGTTCAGTATCGGACCTGCTGCCATGTTCCCCAGCTCTCTGTGAAGAACGCTGTGATGAGCCTCGCCTGTGTGCAGGTCTTCCTTTAAAGGCTTTCTGAGAAATTATTTTGGCAACATCTTCAGTCCTTGATGATAAAAACTCAAAAGAAAAGTAAAGAAAAGCGATGGAGCAAAGCCAGGGATGATTTATTGATTCATTGTGTTATACATGATATACTGCAGATTTACCGTCCAATCCCTTTTTCTCATTTTAAAACCCACAATATGTAGAATTCCTGAATTTGCTTTAGTACGAGTTGTAGGGGAAGCTTTTATCTAATAGATGTATGTGAACATAAAAAATGTGACTATAATAGGAACTGCTTTATAGGACTACTATAGGATATAGGGTTATTTGGAGCCTATTGGGAAATGTATTGTAGAAGTGATTTAAAACATTCCAATGGATGTATTTTATATTTTAGCTGTGAAAATTACTTTTGACAGATTTAACAGAAGTTGAATGCCGTTTCTCAATGGAGAATACAACTACTGACTCTTTCTTCCTGAAGACAATAGAGTGGTGCATGGATGACGTATTTACCAGGAAGTAAACGGCCCATGGGTTCCCTCGACAAAACAGCACTGGGATTTCTCCATAGGATTTGAGAAAATAGCTGGAAATAAGGTCTGTGGAAAACGAACCTGTTTGATAAATGCACGTTTTGTTCAGCCTGATGATGTCCCCATGTCTACCCTACTTATCATTTTCGAATCATAAATCTAATCGCCAGAAGCAAAATGCTAACGTTGTGCTATAAACGAACTACAG
>NW_011369945.1:26480258-26494914 GCF_000735185.1 Notothenia coriiceps
TTCATAAATCACCAGTGGGGTCACTGCTGATGGATTTAATGTCGTAGAACAAAATAGGATCCGTCTCTTAAATGTGTCTCAACCACAGACCTTATTTCCAGCTATTTTCCAAAATCCTATGGAGAAATCCCATTGACTCTGAGACGAGGGAACAACACGTAGTGGTAAAATGCTAACTCACTTCCGGGTTTTAGGACTCGTCACTGCACCACTCTATTCTTCACAAAAAACTGAAAACACAAAGTGTCATTGTTATGTCGTCTGAGGGTAATTTTAATGTTTTTTGCGAACAGAAATATTGTTTTCTGGCATAATTTTAAAATGTCACGGCGAAAATCTGCACTTTGGTTTGAGGGCTCACACCGAAAGTAAGAAGGTGAAGCGCCCGTTACCTTGGTTTAGACAAAACCCTGTATCTGCATATGAATGCAGATACATGTAACTACAAAAAGAGGCAAATTGTCATTCGATGATAACCAATGAGTTCATAGATTGCATTTTGGCAAATGTGTCTGGCTTCTTTTCCAGGTGGAAAAAAGCATTCAGACAGAGCCCACTCAAACTAAAAGGACCTCAAATGGAAACCAAACCTTTCTGATACTAAAATGTACCAACATTCTGCATTCATATACCAAAGTAAACAGATATGGAGATCAGGTCAACATACTGCACAGGTAAAACATCGCAGTGAAACTGGAATAACTTTGCTGTTTCCAAGGTCCAGACTGAGCTTTAAAACTTCAAAAATAACATTTTTGGTTGATGAATTTTACAATAAAATAAACATTTCCGTTACCTGTATAACACACCATATTATATTGGCTAATATATTTTGGTAAACTGGTAAACAAAAGGCTGATCAATGAAAGAGTTCTTGTAATTGTCCTAGAAAGTAAATCAGTCATTCCTAATCGTTTATATGACCTGGAGAATGTCAAACAGTTTTCTTTTAGTTCAGAGTCTCCATGTCTCCTGCAGGGAGTGTGATAATGAACATATAGTGTCCGACTCACCGTTTCTATGAGTTTGCGGTTCTCTACTAGCTGTCTTTTGTCTTTGATCTCGTTGGAAGCCACCCACGTCTTGATCTGGTCTCGAAGACGCTAGGGGAGCAGAAGAAGAAGGAGAAGAGGGAGAGGAACACAGCAGGGGGGGAGACGGAGAGAGAGACAGGTACACGAGTGAATACATGCAGAGACTCGTCCCCAGCAGTCACGGACGGTGAACTTGGTGTCTACACGCTGCCAAAATGCTTGGCTTGGAGTTTGGTCCTCATGGTAACCCTCTGGCTGACCATGATGATATTTAATCCTTGACTCTAGCAGCACGCACACACACCTCGATGTGGGGGCAGGTCAAAAAATCGATATCAGCAAACAAATTAGATTCTTTTCCAATTCCATGGTGAACGCTGGACACACACCAGACCTCAACCTGCTCATTCTGGCTGAAATAAACCTGGTGTTATCTTTATCTGAATATCCAATGAAAATGGTGGAAAATATAAAGTGAGTATTGGATAAAAAGGAAATTAAATCATCTATTTTGGTAATTGGTTTAATGGTATTCTTAACCCACAAAATGGTCACGTTGTTTAATCTCAATTTCTGTATGGCATGTTTTCTTAAAGGGTGAATGAAGAATCATAAATAGAGAAAGGTCTTGATGATTTCAATAAATGGATACCGCATCAAAATGACAACTCAAAAGAAGTCTCAGTAATCCAGTGGTAAAAGGCGGGCTTCTCACCTGGATGAGTCCAAAATACACGTGAGACGTGGAATATTCTGCATGAGCTGTGCGAGTTTGCTTGGAAATGTTTCGATATTGTTTTGCTTTTGTTAAACGTAGCTCAATTTACTTGAATTCACCAAGACCTTTCTCTTTTTTTCATTCTTCATTCACCGTGGAGCCATGCAGAAGAAAAGGAAATGAAACGGGTCATTTTGTGGGAGAAGAAGTGTTTTTCTCTCTGCCTTTACCTGTAGCTTTTTAATCTCTTTCTTGAGGTCTGCTTCATATTTCTCCTTCTGATTTGCGTTCGCTGCATTGTGAAGCTGAGGAGGAAAACAAACCGGAGGGTCAGACAAGTACTCGTGCATAAACAAAACAATTATTGTCCTTGTTTATTCATATATTCTGTAAATATTAATAATGACACAACTCTAATCAGTCTGCCAATCAAGTACTTTTCAATTCTGTTGTTTACTTTAGCTTTGTGCTATCAATTAATGTCATCATAACTCTATTGATCTGTGCAGGGAAATTAACTTGGTTGCAACAGTGACTATTAATTAAAGAAAAAAGATAAACATCACACCAATTGTATAATAAAATAAGCTATTAAATCAATACAAGTCATAAAAATACAACATTGGGGGTAAGACAAGCCGCTATGACTCAATTAGCTTTGTAGTGATTAGCGAAAAATTGCAAAATACAAACACAGCTGCACAATAAATACAGGATATAATGAAGGAAAAAGGGCAACTGGGATATAACACACCAACACATTGTGCCTGTTCATTAGCAGAGCAGATTTACAGTGTGTGCCTCTGTGCTGCTGCTTTAATAACAGCTCAGATTATAGTCAGTATCAGGAGAAATGTGCACCCTGGTGTGGTGGTGGTAGGATTATTTTAACTACTATGACTGTAGCAGCCTTGGTCTTGGCCAACAACAATGGTGAGAGAAATTAAACTCAGAAGTAGATGAGGAAATAGAGTCAATTAATGCAGCAAAAACAAACAATTTCAAAAACACTGACATTTTTTTATTTTCAAAAAAAACATTTACTTTGGATAGATGTCCTTCACTTCTCCAAATCTTGCCCTTAATAAATGAAATAAATGTACAATCCACAGATGAAATGACAAGGGTTGTATTCCCTGAGCTTAACAAACATACAGACAATAAGGGTTCAAAAATGTTGTTGATTGGCACACATTTAATCAATAACAGTTTTGTTAATCAATCATTATGCCAATATTCTCTGGCTCCAGCTTCTCCAATGTGGAATCATGCTGGTTAACCAAGTCTTTAAAACATTTCCCACGATTATCTTATATTTTAAAGACTTCCGGTTCCAGATATTTTTCAGACATTTTTGACGAGCAATGGGAAATAATTCTGCTCAATTTTCATTATTCAAAAAAATATTTTTTCTTACAATCTTAACAATCAATAGAAAATATATGAATCAATTTTTAAGTCTGAAGAATGATGCTTCCTTACCTTTTGCCAAATGTCTTCAAACTGTTCGACTCCTTCCGCTACTTTTTTCAGACATCGATCTATTTCACCTGCAGGAGAAGAGAAGAGAAGAGCAGAATAACAGAAGGGAATAGAGAGTGAATATAGAAACTTCAAACACACAGCTAGTCTCAAGAAGAAGCCGATTTGATGATGTACAAATGATCATAATTAGCCCATGCATTTTTATGTTATGGCAAAAACATACAGTGACGTTTGTACACTCAAATCTAATCCTAGAGTCCAAGGATGTTCGCCAAATTAGAAGAAATGTGTGCTAGTCGCTCCTGAGAAATCACGGTCAGAAAAATTGGCCAGACCTAAGGTCACAGCGACCTTGACCTCTTACCTATGCCCATGAAAACCCATTTGGTTTATCCTTGATTCCAAATGGACGTTTGTGCCAAATTAGAAGAAATCTCAATATAACCTTTCTGGGAAATCAAGTTCAAGAGAATGTTACATCTAGTTGGGATGGACAACTAGGGATGTCCCGATCACCTTTTTTTGCTCCCGATCCGATTCCGATCATTTGATTTTGACAATTTGCCGATACCGATTTTTCCCGATCCGATCTTTATGCAATGCATTAAGAGAAAAAAAAGCATTCAAGTTGTCCCTTAAGGTTATTTTTTTATTTAAATTGGATATTCTATCCAACATGGATATAGCTTCTTTCTTTCACAGCAGCATTGGATCAGTTCAGTTGTGCAGCATTGGATCCAAACAAAATAAAGCTTATCAGTACTCGTTAGCTTACTGCTACAATTAGACACTGCGCCCTGCCCACTCTGTTGCCAGATTTGAGAGAAATAAGCAACCAGGTCTATGAAAACAAGCCCCAAAGAAGCAACACATACATGATGTTGTGTAATTTGAAACCAAAACTAAGGCCTCAGGATGACTTTAAGACTTGAACATGGTCATTTTCGTTTTGTAACATTGAATAAAAAAAAAAAAAGTATTTCAAAAAAAAAAAAAGAAGAAAAATCCCGATCCCCGATTTATTTCTCCCGATTCCGATCTTTTGAAAATCACGTGATCGGCTCCGATCCCCGATCACGTGATCGGATCGGGACATCTCTATGGACAACCCAAAGCAACCCCTTATTGGCAAGGAGGTATTCAAACTAAATTACATTTAGTAAGTAATTACATTTTTATGGTAAAGTAATCTAGGGAAATATTTCCGAACCAGGCAACCCCTGTTTTATATAACCCATACACAAACAACAAACTCTCCACATTAGCAGAGCATTTACAAATTGTGTTTGACATCCTCATGAAACATGCATATCTTAAAAGGAACATCATGCTTGTAAGCGAGAGGGAACACACAAACACATCTCCTGTGCACACTCGGTAGAACCCGCTTTATTAGCAGGCTCAAACTAGTGCAGTCTAATACAGCAGCCCTGCCATAAATCCTTCATGACGGTTTTAATGTGGAGTTTGTTTCAGAGAGGGGGGGATTCAACTGTAGCATCATCATGGAGGATGCGGTTTGCATTACATCGAGATGTTTGTCATTTTAGTTTCAATAATTGAAATGCCAAGTTAGTCCCGAAATGTTGAATTTGCCCCCAATGAAGTAGGATGTCCAGAAAACTCAAATGTAAAGAGAAGCTCGGTACCAGAATCCAAACCATGCTATAACCCAAAAACAGAAAAATTATTTATATTTACTTCAACATCCACGCCTTAATAACCATGTGCATACTGTTTTGCTCTTAGGCAGTCAAACAGGTCATCGTTACGTCTCTAGTATCGATTATATATTGTTGCGAAAATATCTCCTTAAAACATGAGATTCATACAAGGATACATTTGAACAAACCTTGATTACATCACAATACCTTCACCCAATACATTTTCTGTACATCTTGAGCACCTAATTAATGCTAATACGACCTCCCTCTGCTAACAACTGATGGCGAGTCATTCTACAGGTTTTGACTAACAGAAATATTGTCTTCTGGCTTCACAGTAAGAGGGTGCATTATGTGATGGTGATCACGTTTTGTGATGGAAATCTGACCGATTAAAATTAGGAATTTCTGTCATCATAAATCTGTGTATAATAATAAGGATAGCAAACCGACGTGTGTTCCCATCAGCAAAAAACACGTGGGTTTGCTATCCTGGCTCCAAAATGGTGGAATGAGCTCCCCATTGACATCAGGACAGCAGAAAGCTTACACATCTTCCGGCGCAGACTGAAAACTCATCTCTTTCGACTCCACTTCGAGCGATAGAATTACTAACAGAGCACTTATATACTAACAAAGGACTGGCTTATCTAAAGCCAGTTGAGTAGCACTTGAAATGTTTGGCTCTATGAAACCTGATGTACTTATATGATTCTGTTTTCTTCAAGGTTGTATCTTCTTGGTCGAACGCACTTATTGTAAGTTGCTTTGGATAAAAGCGTCAGCTAAATGCAATGTAATATTGTTGTTAAAACCAAGTTTGATAATAAGTTCCTTTTTCAAGACCCTGACAAACGTACCAACTCATAACACCATAGATGTAGCCTGTCAATACTGCTGCTATTGTATTTGTGTTGTTCTGATTGTTATTTGATCAATTGGCGTGACTTGAATGCAGCTGCTGGGCTAGTGAAGAACAGACTTAGTTGAGCAAACAATCTCGAGTTTGCCCTTAAACAGCCGTGATGTTAAGACTCTGCTGAGGGTGAGTTATTTTTAGATAAAGGTCTACCTCCTCTGTAATAATACATTACATTTTGACAGAGCGTAGTTGGTGCTTGATCATCTTTCTCCATGATTTAATAGAGGTACATGTTGTGCTTTTATCATGACAGTTGGAGCATCACAGGATCTCACGTGAAGGGATGAGTGACGCTGGCAGTGGAGGGATAAGGCCTGTCAAAAAAGTAGCTTTTCAGCCTGGAGCGACAAACGTCCGTTAAAAATAATATCAAAATTAAGAAAAAGTGTCTGACAGCAGAGCCTGGAGGTCTTTACACAAAGCTGTGGGTCAGGTTATGTAGCTTGTTGTGAGAAAGTCAAGCTAAGGGTGCGTTATCATCCGAGTCCTGTGAACTGTTGCACGTGAGTCAGCTCCACTGCTACGCTAACACGTTTGAGTCCCCTTCCAGGATAACGAGGTGCATTTAATGGGTAAGTGAATACAACCCAATTCATCTGCTGAAAATAACCCTAAAATGTTTAACTGGAAATCCATGCATTCTTTTTTTTAGGTTGTTTGGTACAGATCCTAATAAAAAAAAGAGAGTATTTTTAGATTTTAAAGATCACACCATGTTTTTTGAATATGTTTTCAATGATATGTGTAAGTGAATGATTGTCCAAAAATGACCATTCCGTCTTAAACTGCAAATCATATCCCAATTGCTAATGAATTATGAAGCCCTTATTCCATTTTTTCTTCATTTGCTCTTATTTGAAAAGGTTAAAGGGTAGCAAGGAGCTCTTCTAAAGCCATCATGTTTAAGCTTCAGCAGATGTATTTCTGACTCTCTGGAGCCAACGACCTGGCAGGATAACACGACTCAGTAAAACAAGTAAGTGTTGGTGCTTTTGACTTTTGTCTATAAGCCATGCAACCTAGCAGTGTGAAAATAAAAGTAGACTTTTCTTCCTGAGGTCACATCACACAACATGCAATACGAAGCCGCATCAGGTGTGATCAAATGAGCGGATTACACTCTTTTGTTTTTGTAACCTTCCTCTATTACAAGGCTTAGTTGAGTACTTGATTCTGATTGGGTCATTTGGACATTCAGTGGTCTGCTCTTTTCGATAGCAGACCGTTGCTAAGGACGCTTTGATCACGGGACCATGTGCAGGCATATGAACCGGCAGAAATAAGTCTGTTTAGGATTGTAGAGAGCACACAAATGTCACTTTGTGATGCTGAACTGTCCCCAAGAGAAGTAGAGAGGTTAAATACACAGAGCTGGAGGGGAGAGAAATCTGCAGAAGAAAAAAGACAGGAAGTGAGCACTAAATGGAACAAGGTAAGGGCTCTTATGCTGCGTTCACACCGGACGCGATGCGATGTTTGGGGGCGACGCGATTACATGTAAAGTCAATGCAGAGACGCGGACAGCCACGAATTCGCTCCGACGGCGAGCATGAAGCGGTGGACGCGGCGCGAATCACGCGATTGAACGGTGCCGCGTCTAACGCGAGAGGTCAATTTTTTCAACTCGAGCGTCAAATTCACGTGACGCGTTCTCGCGGAAGCTAATCAGGATTCCCTCTGACGTCCCTCTGTCTTGCTGCTGTTGATCAGTTGTAAAGATGGAAGAGATAATCGTTGTGGCTGTCGACGGTATGTTTGTTTTGAATGACGCGATAAAACAAACTGCAAGTCGCGGTGAAACTTGAGCGATTGGAATGCGAAGCGAATATTCGCATCGCGTCCGGTGTGAACACAGCATTACATTGTTAAGCGACTGGTAATGGTAATGGAAGATAAATGTGAACAGTCTTGGACAGTTAGTGGGCAGAAAACCTGGATCAGTACTGCTGCGGTTTAGATGCTCCTGTTGCTCAGTTCTTACCGTTGCTACGAAGTACAACCAACAGTGTTGCGTTTGCAGGGTTTTTTAAACAATAAAATCATTTCAAATGTATATATAGTGGGTCAAGTGGTTGATTTGTTTAGCAGGTAGCCGTGTAATAAGTGGTTGGGATACCGGTCTCCCTATCAGCGGTTTTTTCAAATCATCCAGGCTGTACATTACCCCTTACATAAGATGCCATAAGGGGACTCTCCGATCACAGACGCTGTTATTATTTTGTAGTTCAATTCTTTTTCCATCACTGTGACGGTAAACGGTTTCCTTTGTGATAAACCAGCCTGAGACGTAATCAGAACACAACAATTCCTAGTTGTCATCAGTTGAGTCGTTTGATGGGATGGAACCCTTACCTTGTAGTTTCCTTTTATCGGCCATGACTGATGACTAGGATGATGTCTTCATGCCTTCTTTTACTGCAGAAAACAGAGGAAAAATGGTTAATGTATGTATTTATTGTTTTCATTAAACCTTTGATCATTAACATCAAGAATATGAAATGATATGCACCAAGGAAACCTTTACAATGACAGACAGAGATTAGGTAGAGATGAGAAGTGGGAGACACAAAGGGATATCTTTTAGAGTTAGCTGCACTGAAGTGTCTTTGGGCAACGCACTGAATCCCAGATGATGGAGGTGCCGCTCTGACACCAACATTGACCTTTATACTCCAAAACAACCCAAGAGGAATTACCTGTAACTGAATGAACCATCCTACCTGGGACACTTTCATAGTCGTTTGGATACATTGTGACGTTCTGCTTTTTACTTAAATGTTTTTAGACAACACCAGAAAACAGTTGGAACTTGTTGCATTGAATGCATCACTTGGCTGCAAAGTTGTTATGAACAAATACATTTTCACAGCAGATTTGAAGGGATGGACATGGGCCAGACCAATAAATACAATTGTATGTAGGAAATGTAGGACAGAGTACATTACATAGAAATACTTTCTTCATTATATAGTTGGGAGTCAGCAGGTTTTCAGACTGTACTTGATAAATTCACAAGTGAAGCTTAAAGTCTCTCTTCACATGGAATCAGTCTTCATTTAACTTTAATTCAACCATTTAAGTCTTAATAGCTTCAGTTCATTGTGCAACAGAATAATAAGTAGCTACTCCTACATGCAGGCAGACATGTGGCCTGGGTACTCTTAAGGGTTCTTGAAGGGGTTATGCTTTAGTTTAATATCATTTTTCAATGTGGTTGCATTAACAAGACAGAAAGGCAGTATGTTTTAAGACTAAAAAAACCTTGCAACAATTCATTATATTTTCTCTGTTCTCAGTAGTCCTTGCATGGTCTCGTATGTATCGCCATGAGTAGAATAGATATCATATGTAAGCTTACACAATTATTTTGATCATTTTAAGGTATCCTGAGCATGTCCCTGGTTCAAGTCTGACCTTGAACTTTTGTTTATGCTATTTTAAATCATGTCACTCCTCGAAAGCTGAAAAAAGGTGCCCAAAATGTCCATATATACATAGGAACAAAAATCATATAATTCACCCCTATGTGATAATGACATCAAATGATGTATATCAATAATACTGCAATATATAATAAGGAAATGTATCTCACTATGAATTTCTTACTTTACATTTTTGATTTCAAAGCCAGGTCAGAATTAAAATGCTTATTTAAACCATAATATTGTTTTTACTGCAAATATAACAGAAATTGCTGTTTTCCTTACCATTTTAACATAGAGATGTTGTTCTTTTCTCGGGTTTATATAATGTTAAACCTAATTTTACTGGACTAACAAAACTAGTACTTCACCTTGGATTTAGATGGGCATGTTTAGACCAAACGAGTGATCGATTAATCTAGAAAATACTCGGTAAATGTATCAATGATAAAAAAAAAAAACCTGAAGACACAAAGGGCAAGTAAAAATATAATTTACATTTGAAATGGACTATAAAATGTGTAGTTGTTTTACACAGGGCTAAATTGCATGTGCTAGTTCAGTAACATAATTATAGTTGTATTATTGTGACTCCAACAGACACCAATAAAGTATAAATTAGCTTTAGCATTACTTTTCCAAACAGGTGCACACATCTGGACACAGGCCCTACATCCTGCTAACACACGCTCATACTTGCCAATTTAGTTTGAAATCATCTGAGGGCAGTTTTAGGGTATGGGCATTTTTTAGACAAATCTTAAAACAAAATTGGTGTCCGTGCTAGCTAGCCGAACAACCGAGCCATGTTCTCGGACCGAGGGACAAACATTTGTTAGCCCGGGCGGTTTATAAACAATGCGGGCATCATTAGTGACACCAGCAGCCTGTGTTGGCTCCAACATCCAAGCACACACACTTGGAAACAAACTAAAGTTTACACACCGCGGCTCAGCAGAGGAAGTTGTGCTTTTTCTGTTTTTATAACCGCAAACACACAAGTTGGTGATGTGTTGTCAGTATGAAGAGCTGCAGCTTCCAACCGGCTGCAGCTTTCTGATGTGGGAGACACAATTTGGAGAGGGGAGAGAGGCAAAGAGAGAAGGGAGGGGGGAGGCACATAAATGCATCATCTTTGAGTCTGAGACGAATTTACCTGGATTTTCCCGAGTTAGGATTTCTTTCCTCGGTTTTCCAACTCCGTTAAATCTACCACGTTTCAGTACAAAGGCTATTTTTCTAAATAAAAAAAAAATCTTCTCGCTAAACAATCACTCCGCACATCCAAGATGGCTACCAGGAACACCTCCTCCTCCGATGCCCTGTTGGATAGGAGCACCGCCTACCTCATCTGTGATTGGTCCGCTGAAGCCGTTTACGTACTCTTATTCGTCAACGCTCATTGTCAGTCAAAAGATAGTGGACTACTTCCTGGATAACTCTCGCTCTGATTGGACTGTTTGGAAAGGTTAAAGGGTAACTTTGGTTTACGCACCCATCCATTTCCCTCTGTCGGCCGCATAGTACGCTGGGAAATTGAGGTCATCTCCGCCTTTTCTGAGCAGCTGAATAACACATGGTGAAATATGGATTACATCGTTTTGTTCATCAACAATCTCGATTTATGCAAGGAAACAAATAATAAAAAAAATAGAAAAGACAAATAATGGATATGATTGATTACAATGAATCTGTATTAGACTATATTTGTATCTATTTGGAGATTTTATAAAGCGTTTGTTAACTGTTATTGTTATAACTAGATTATTGTTATTTCTTCGATCATTGAATGTATACCATGATCAACTTTATTAAGAAGGAAAACGGGTCAAACTATTCAATTTCAAGGATAAATACATTGCCTTAGGTGTTTAAGGTGATGTGATAAAAAGAAAATAATATATTATTATTTTTAATATTATTTATAGTCTTTTAAAAAGACAATTTTATTTATTGGAAAATGGACTGACTCAAAACCAAGTTTTGCTCATTTCTACAAATAATTGCATTTTGAAAGTGGCACTGCAATATGTAGCCTTATGAAAAAGAAGCCAATAAAAACACATTATGTGTTTTTTATTGACCTATACTTTTTTTTAAATTGGTATCATCTAATATTCATAATTACTATAATGGTTTTTGTCTGATCCTTTGATTCTAAATGTCTTCAAGTGTTTACTTATTTGCAGAGATTGGGATTTCCCTCTATTTATTTATTTTTAAACTTTGATTGACATTTTTTGGAACAACATTGACCACGAGCCATGGTTGTCTGCAAAACTCTGATACAGTGTTAAACAATGAGGAACTGTTGAAGATCAAGTGTCCAGTCTTCAGAAAATCACATGAGAAGATATTTTCAGCAGCAAGACTTCAGATGTGAATAGAATAGAATTGGGAGGGATGAAACCCTCTTTAATGGTCACACATGCAGACCACACAGCACACAGTGACATTTGGTCTCTGCATTTAACCCATCCTAGTACCAGGAGCAGTGGGCAGCTATGGTACAGCGCCCGGGGAACAATGAGAGTGAGGGGGGTGTCCGGTGCCTTGCTCAAGGGCACCACGGCAGGGCAGGAGGTGAACTGGGACCTCTCCAAGTAGCAGTCCACATTCCATATTTTAGGTCTGGTCGGGGACTTGAACCGGCGACCCTACAGCTCACAGTCCAAGCCCCTACTGACTGAGCCACAGCCGGGTGGTTGAAGAGGAAATTCAACTCCAACAACATGGGCAACATGGCTACTTCATGCAGGTAAAGCACGGTGTGTTCTGCACCACGTCCTAGCTGTTCATCTGAACCAAGGCTACATGCGTTCAATTTAAATATTTGTTGCCTCATATTGATGATGACTTTCAGGCAGACGGATACAAGCTGCTTTGTTATAGCTAGATCTCAACCCACAATTATTTTCAGCTCTCTAATTCACTCTCTCTCTCTCTCTTCGTAAAGTATGTACTTAGGCTCTTGTGCACCTCTGGAGAACTGAAAGGATTTAACACGTCCAAGCAATTACAAAATAATTGCACCTTCATAAATGTGTGAACAGTCTAAAATAAAAATGAACACACCAGGTCCTGGTTTGATGCTCGTATAGTGGCAAAGTAACTGCAGGAAAAATATAGTATTTGAAATATGGATGGACATGCAAACTAGTTTAAGCTGTAAATACTGTCAACAACAAAAAAACAAATGTTTAGAAGCTTATAAAAAAATGCAACCACAAATAGTAATTCTGACTGCAATCATTAATGAACAGAAATACAGTGTGTTGAAGTTTATTTTCCCTGTGCATTACTCCCTTCTTCCACTGGAAGGCGCTGCAGTCTGCCAGTTACTATAGAGTAGGCCTACATAGTAAAACTCATATTACAGTATTACTTTTATAAACAAGAAGCCAAACCTACCAGTCTCATTTAATTTCTCAGATCAGTAATACATATTCAATATGTTAAGATGTTATTGACAAGAGCCTATAATGTTAAATATAAATACACTGTTGGTGTTAAATAATGAGAGTTAAGTAATGGTGGTATCATTTATTATACTCTCCTTTGAATGTTGCTCTAAAAATGCTGATACTTTAATTTAAACTCTTCATGAATTGTGTTCCGAGTGTACAGAAATAAACCAGAACCATTATATATTTAAATGAATTTACTTCCACTACATTTCAAACTTTCTAAATACAAATACTACATCAGCAGATCCTTCTGGAAAAATCATAAAATATACAACTTAGGCACGAGAATTATGAACAAAACCAATTTTATTTTTACAATTATACATTTTAAATGTACTGTTATTTTTTCAAAGAAATAAATCATTAAATAAAAGCAAATACACGTTTATTTCTTTTGATACAAACAAAAAGATAAATGCCATCATTTAAATAAACAATCCATTTGGTTCTGTAAATAATATTTTACTCTGATGACTGATATATAAACAGTTTGCAGTATTTCAAATAATGGTTGGAAATGAAAAGGACATGATAATTCACACTATACTTTGTCTTCCTGTAAATGTCCACCTTCACTTCCTTCCTGGATTAAGGCAAACGATCAATCAAGCAGGTTTTTTAACTAAAATAATATTATACCTTGGCATCTATCTTGACATTCTCACATGTCTTGTATCTTTTTAAGGCAATGACAAATCTAAATGTAAAGTTTAGTGTAGAACCCCCCTGCCTCCTGCAGCGTCCCCCCTCCTGTCCCTCAGTTTCTGAACCTGTAGGAGATGGGCAGCAGCTTGTGGGTCTTCTTCATGGCCTGGACCTTCACATGCGTCTGCTCGTCCATGGTTTTGTAGCACCGCCGTGCGTAATCCAAAAGCTTCTCCTTCGAAGCCTCAAACTCCCCGACCTCCGCCACCTGCAGGAACATCACAAGTGTGGCTTTATTTTGCGCACATTTTAATCAGTTCGCTTCAATCTGACTACAGGTTTAACTCTTATTCTTATTCTGCTGCAGTCATTCTGGGTTGCTTTGAGACAATATGGACACAAGATGCTGACAAATATTTGTATTGCATTTTTACCATTTCTAATTTGATCACAGACAGTCTAACAAAGTATTTTTTGAGAGTATAAATTGGGGTAATTTTCTTTAGCAACTATCAGAAATTAAATAAGTGATGAAAACCTCAGTTAATGACAGCCCTTTTATCTAATAAATTCCTAAAATGCCTCAAAAGCAGACAGAAATGTAATAAAATGTACACTATGGATTACACAGTAGACATTATGTTGTTATTGTAGGTTGTTAGCATAATACAAGGTGATGGACTTTGTTTCTAGTGAGTGCATACACATAGTATCATGAACAGGAACATTAAAAGGCATCAGACCTTCTCTGGAGCCACCAGCAGCAGCTCTGCGATGGGGGAGGTGGAGGCCATGGTGTTCCTGTCCACTCCGTGGACCTGGAAGGCTCTGGACATGCTCCTCACCCGCTGGTAGGTGGTAAGGATCTTGTTATAGCGAATCATAACCCCTTCTGGGTCTTTAACTGGAGGAGGAAGAATGGGAAGGGTTAGAAATGCAAAAGTAAAACTGAAAACCATTTACAGTTTTAATGATTAATTTAGATATACCCTTTAAACACCAAGTGTTCCTTAGATTGGAGTTTGACACACATCAGGACAGAGCATTTGGGTATTAAGGGTCCCATGTCATGCTTTTCTGGTTATTACCCGTCCCCTTGTGTGTTATGAAGGTTTTTATGCATGTAAACGGTCTGCAGAGTCACAAACCCTCAAAGTACACCCTGTAGCGAGTAAAACTCTAACACAGAAAAGACCTGTCTGTGCTGCCCCAGAACGCCTCGTTGGAGATTTCTCTTTTTCCATTGTTTTCTTCCTGCCTGAGTAGCAGTTACGTGCCCAGTACCCAAATGGGGACCCC
>NW_011369945.1:26494959-26501703 GCF_000735185.1 Notothenia coriiceps
CTGTGCCTTCGGTCAGTCTCAGACACACACACACACACATACACACATATACACACACACATATACACACACACATATATACACACACACACACACACACACACACACACACACACACACACACACACACACACACACACACACACACACACACACACACACACATAAAAAGGACCAAGCAAACCTAGGAAGTGCTAAAATGCTGACTCATTCCATAACCCTTTATGACTATGTTAACTAGCTAATACTAAGCGGGGGTAATCTCTGCCATGATCCCTATCTTAGATCAGTATCTCAGCATGCTCACATCTGCTAACTAGCATTAACTGAACCAAAAGTCTGTACTGAGCTGGGGAAGAGGACGTTTAGTTACGCTGCTCCTGAAGCATGGAACCAGCTTCAACCTGAGCTGAAACAGAGAGCTGGTCTCATTAAACTACAGGCTACTCTAACTGACCTTGAAGCAGGAAGCTGTGTCTGTAAATGCTTTGGATAAACTTGGCGTATGACTGTGTTGTGATTGTGTGTTTTAAAATTGTCTGTCACTGTGCTGTAACCATTCTTGGGCCAGGACTCTCTTGAAAAAGAGATTTGTAATCTCAATGAGACCTATCCTGGTTAAATAAAGGTACAATCAAATAAACACAAAGCACAGACTTGCTGATGGGCATTGGCAGCATTGCAATCTATATTTTGACCAGCAGATGGCTCTGGATTAAAAAAGCTAAAGGGCCCATTTTCATCCTGAGAGCACATGTCATGGATTTCGGAAATACATTGAATAACTATTGTGAAAAAACACAAATGGCAACCTCCTGAAGGCGCTACTGGGAGAATCAGGGGATCACCCTTTTTCATTATGTTGTGTTTTGTAGCTTTTGTTTTATTGTGATTTATTTATTTGTTGTTGTTTAATGTCAGGTTTCTGCTTAGCACTGTCTTCTTTCACCTTGTTTGATTACAATGTGTTGAATCATGCCGTGTCACATCATGTTGTGCCATTGATAAGTGTTGCTGTTCCCTTTTGTTTCCCAGGGTCAGAGTAAGGGAGATGATGAAGAAGATGATTTAGTGACCTACAGCACGGTGAAAGCTCCTTCTTCTTCTTCTGCTGGAGCCTCCGCTGATCCCAGTGACCTCTACGCTACCGTCAACAAACCAACTAAATAAGCGCCGACAGTTACAGCTCATGTCAAAACATTGATTTCACATTGAAAACCAAGTATTTGTTATTCTGTGAGGCCCTTTAACTAGAACTCCACTCACTGTGTTACCGATATTCATTGATTCCTTAACCCTAACCCAAAATTGTCTCCGCAGTTAAAATCCTGCAGAATATTTAATATCTATTTGTATAAATGTGCATAATCCCAATGCTCTTGCCAGATATGGTTGTTATTGTTAGTGTGTAAATATGAAAGTAGCTTTTTTGGGTTATTAAATTAACATATAATCACTTTATTTGTATGTTACATCTATTTGTATGAACATTTTCAGGATGTATTGCTGTAAGAAGCCTTACTGCCCAGGAGGGGGTGCTGTTTCAGAGTGTAGAAAGTAGATGTGGAGTCAGATATGTGTTGTTTTCTTATAGAGATGCGAAGTCCCTCCCTTTCCGGGGGAGCTCCATGGGACCTTATTTCGTAAAAATTAAACATATAATGTTTGTCAATTTAATTTTTTTTTAAATGTGTCGTAAAACTGTGAAGTAACACTTTTTTTGTGTGAATCGCTCAATGAACTACATCTCCCATCCCGCACCACACACCAAGACGGCCGTCACGTTGGCACATTTCACTTCTTTCTTTCAGAATGAGGTGAAAAGTATTAAAAGAGGTGAAAATCACTCCATGTCTGGGCACGTTGAGAGCTGTACACACACACAAGGGGAGTTAGTCGGTTCTGTAAGAGCCAGCACGCGGGACCGGGATCCTGGGATTTGTAGTCTTTCTAGTTGAGTATTTTTCATAGTCTTATATTTNGAGGAAAACAATTGTGACATCAGTTATGACATCACTTACGCGACTCTGGGATTTGTAGTCTTTCTAGTTGCATATTTTTCATAGTCTTAAATTTCAACAGTTTTACGACAAAATTTGACTTTTTTGACATGGAAATGATTTTTTAAGATTGACAAACATCATATGTGTAATTCATGGCACAATTCAGACGGGATCGAAAGATACGTTTTCTCTCCATTGACTTCAATACATACTTTTTCCGAAATAAGGTCCCATGGGTCGGAAGTAGATGGGCGGGACTTGGCCTCTCTATAAGAAAATGTGTATAATATATATGATATGTTCCTTTGTTGACTTGATGTCAGGCAATTTATTGAACTCAGTGACCTAGTGTTACCTTTCAGGGTTTCTGCTTTTTTTGTTTATATTCTTGTCAAGTTTCTTTCCGAATAAAACAGAAATAACTTGAAATATAAAGTTTTCGTAATACTCATTGCTATTAACAATACTATGCTAATATTTATAATTATTATTACTATCAGAAATACAACATACTGTAACAATAAATATAACGTTTAAAAATGAAATAAATGAAAATAACTTATACAAAAAATATCCAGTACTCATAGCTCTTAACAATAATAATAATAATGTATTGTTTACATACTGTACAGAAATGTAGTTTTATTTCACTTTTTAAGCTCGGAGCACAAATTGCTTTAGTTATACGCCATCAGAAATATAAAATACCTCCTCATATGGAGAGAAGAGTGTCCTCATGAGGAAGTTCAAACCTAATAGGAAGAAGATGTATTTCTCAAGCCGGCGTTCACAGTTGAGAAAGTGCGAGCAAGAGAGACCGAGAATCACGATGGCTGAAATCAGATGGATTCAAACGATGTTTTTACTGCTTCAGATTACGGGTAAGGATGTTTATAATATGTATAGATAGGTGACATCACACACTTTATTTAACAATGCTACTTATGTCATTCATTATCTAACCTTCATTTAACTCAGCTACATTTGTTTATTTTGACCATAGTGATTTGATTGAACTCTTGTAAGCACGATCACCTATTTTACTTTTATTGGGATAATGCTTCTCAGGAGCTATCATCCATATATCGGAGAATCAAGGGAAAGATATCGCAACTCCTTGTATACTTGTCTTGTGTGAATGTGTTGTAAAATACTTTAAGTGCTCGCTACAGAAAAGCCCTTTTTAACTGCAGCCCACTTTCCATATTTATTTTAAGTTATTTCTCTGTCTTTGTCTTCTCAGGGGTAGCAACCGAACAGCATTTCCTCTCCTTCATTGTCAAAGAAGGAGTTGAAGTTACTTTGCCTTGTAACAATGCAATGGGGAACTGTGAGGAAACTACATGGCTCTTTAGTAATTTAACAAGAGAATCAACAGCAATGCTGGCTGAAGGTGGGCTGATTCACCAAGGAGCCAAAGCTAAATCAGACAGACTGAGAGTTACAGAGAATTGTTCTCTGGTTATAAAGAAGGTCACAGAGGAGGATGCTGGTCTTTACACCTGCAGACAGTTCAGATCAGGAGAAAGAGAAGGTTTAGACTCTCGTGTTTATCTGTCTGTTGTTAACAGTGAGTATTTACATCATAGGGTTTTCAAACTGTCTCTATTGAACAATACTCTAAAACATTACAATTATTATTATTACAGTGATGAAGTTAATTTGACTCTTGTTGTTTATCTCCATCTTCAGTGACTCAACGTCAGGAGAATGATGAAGTGACGTTACTCTGCTCTGTGAAGACATATGGAGAATGTAGACTCAAAGTGAAGTGGCTGCTTCAGGGTCAAGATGTGGATAAAGAAAACAGAGAGATAAAGACATCACAGTCTCCCTGCTCTGCCTCTGTGACATTTCAGACTTCTCATTTTAGTTACACAACAAGGTCTAAGTTGTTTAAATGTGAAGTAACTGATGAGAACACAGAAAGAGTACAGGTGTTTTTCTTCAGCCCTCAGTCTTTAGGTGAGAACATGTTGAGATGTTTAAGTTACTTCCTGCTCTTCCAGCACGACCTTTAAGACTTCACATTTTATTTACACATCGAAAAAACATGATTTGTTGAAGTGTAACGTGACTGATGGCTACACGAGAAAAGTGTTTCTAAGTGTGTTTACCTTCAAGAGTGAGAAAAAGTGCTATAATATGTTTAAAATCACATAGTACTGATGAAAAAATACAATTGTTTATTTAATTGATTTGTAGTTTTTTTAATACAATTATTTGCATTTATTTACTGCTGATGGAAGAAATATCACCTAAAAGTGTGTGTTGGGTTATGTTTGTTTTTCTAAATAGCAACAACTGAGACTTATGAAAAGGATTCTGCAAATGAAACGTCAGGTAACGACGGTATCTAATAACCTTTGAGTAAAATGTTAAAAGTAAGAAAATCACTTATTATGTGATATGTTTTGTTTATATTTCAGGTGTGTGGTTGTACATCGTTGTTGCCGTGGGTTTGGCAGCACTCTTGATAATAGTTGTTGCAGTTGTGGGATGGAGGAAATCTAAAGGTGATTACATTCACAGATTATTTTATCCACAACAAGTTCTGATAACCCCAAAATGCTCACTAAGGAAACTAAAATCGTCCCTGTCTTTTCAGCCAACGCAACACAAATGGATGACCACATCGTGAGTTCAAAAACTGAATTGATTTGTACAACATTTAAATTATATTTAAAAAAGTGATAAACTACTGAATTGTTGGGTCTGTACAATTGTTAAAAGAGAACAATGGATTGACTAAAAGTGGTTACAGCAACAAAAAGTCAATTGATTAATTCAAACAGAATAATTGATGTGTGAGTGAATTACAGTCAAATCCACCAACGTTAAGCATTCAAGCATCAGTATGTATTGTTTCATTTGATTACCTTCTGTCATGAAAAGACGGATTGGATTAGAGCTGAACTTGTTTTTTCACCCCAACAAGCTACCTGGGGTGATGTACAGGCAATTTACAAAGTGTTATGCATGCATTAAATTACATTCTACAGGTGTTGATAGGTTTGTGTCCAGGAAACGTGAGCACTAATGTAACCGTAACATGCTTTTTGACTGAATGTAACTGGACTGTGTGTGTGTGCAGATGCTGACCTCAAACCCTGCAGTGACTCACTCTGCTCCGGAAAGCTGTCAGGACACGGTGAGATCACACTGCACAGGAGTTTTGTTCTGCAAATTATTAATAGATAACAGTCTTGAGAGTGTGATAATTTGCTCTAAAATGTAAAACGGAAGTTAGTTGATGCACCTTGACTCAACAAGAGAACATGAGTGTCATAGGGGTGTCAGAGGTCGAGACACCGTGAAAAAACACAACATTTTCTGACATCACTTGAAATACTTGCCAGAATTTATGTAATTTTAAAGAGGCTCTTTTATGCTTTTGGTTTTTTTTTCCTTTTCTGTTGTGTGGTACATTGGTTTTTGTCCAATCAAATGTTCTGCAAAGGCTACAATCCCAAAGTAGGACTCATTTGTTACTTTCCGGAACATCGTGACATCACTATGTAACACTAGCGCTTTTATTAGCCAGTGTATCCAAAACATTATACGTGATAGGCTGAAGGGCGGGACAACCTCTAAGGGACCAATCACAACAGAGCCAGACTGGGCTCTGGTTTCAGACAGAGGGTGAAAAGAGGTGCTGCAGCACAGGCAGTATGAGAACAATAAAGAGCTTTTTGAACATTAAAGCATGGAGACACGTCACAGTAGAGGCACTAAATACAAACATGAACCTGAAAATGAGCGTAACACGGCCTCTTTTAAAAAGTGTAAAGGAATTTAAGCATATCTAAATTCTTTAAAACATTTGTAAAGTACCGTCGCTGTTTAAGAGAGAAGGCTTGCTATGCGACATGAGATGATAATAAGCTATATGTGCTCCTACTTTACATGTCAAGAGGACAATGTTTGTTTTTGTGATGTGGACTTCTACAGGGAGGATTACTTCATTTTGTACAAGTGTGGGTAGGGCGCTGGTGGAGGAAGTGTGTGAGTGGGATCACATTCACCCCGTGCTTAGGATTCAAAAGCTTGAATACTGTTACGCACACAAGCAAAGTCACACAAACACAAAATCCTCATCTAATCCACAAATCACGTTGGCTGTAAAACCAACGTGATTTGTGGATTAGATGAGGATTTTGTGTTTGTGTGACTTTGCTTGTGTGCGTAACAGTATTCAAGCTTTTGAATCCTAAGCACNCATGAATAGAATGTTACCTCTCATTTATCATATATGAAGAATTAAAGACAATCTTAAAATGATTAAACAAATGCCTGTTTGAGACTCCTCAGCGCACACAGACACATAACTGGGAGAAATAAATAAATATGTGCGTATTTATTTATTTATTTGCTTTGTCCTACGTACGCCACCGACACACGTGAATGCCAGGCAAAGCTTTATAAATGAGGCCCCTGGTGTGTATCAGTGTGTAGTGTCTCTACTTTAAAGAGTCCTCTCCTGCTGATGTTCAGGTGTATATCAGTGTGTAGTGTCTCTACTTTAAAGAGTCCTCTCCTGCTGATGTTCAGGTGTATATCAGTATGTAGTGTCTCTACTTTAAAGAGTCCTCTCCTGCTGATGTTCAGGTGTATATCAGTAGGTAGTGTCTCTACTGGGACATGTCTCCATGCTTCAATGTTCAAAAAGCTCTTTATTGTTCTCATACTGTCTGTGCTGCAGCACCTCTTTTCACCCTCTGTCTGAAACCAGAGCCCAGTC
>NW_011369945.1:26501708-26511781 GCF_000735185.1 Notothenia coriiceps
AAAGTAGAGACACTACATACTGATATACACCTGAACATCAGCAGGAGAGGACTCTTTAAAGTAGAGACACTACATACTGATATACACCTGAACATCAGCAGGAGAGGACTCTTTAAAGTAGAGACACTACATACTGATATATGCTCAGGCTTCGTCACATCTTGAAGTCGTTAGCTGAGTGTGTGTGTGTGTGTGTGTGTGTGTGTGTGTGTGTGTGTGTGTGTGTGTGTGTGTGTGTGTGTGTGTGTGTGTGTGTGTGTGTGTGTGTGTGTGTGGCAAGAAGATCGAGTTCAGGATTTTAATTAAATGATTGTTTCCAAACATCCAGTGTCGATCCCCTTATTCAGGGTTATTTGTTTTGTTTCGCTGAGTCTGAGGATATTACTATTAAAATACATCCAATCTAAGATGTTAAAAAACCTTTAACTCCTTCCTCCATCTTGACAAAAAAGCCCTGTACATTTTTTATTTCCCAACAAAAATGCTAATTATGTTATATTAAGTAACCCGGTAATGGTGCTATGAATATAAAATTAGCAGATGAACAACAAGGATGTAGCATTTGATTTTCCCAAAGTAGACCATTTAATCCCCCCCCCCACATTATGACATTTAACATTTATTGCAAAAATATAAAACGTGAAATAATTTCTCAGGCTGCAGCTCAGTGAGACAATAGCAGCTCGATTCTCAGCTCGTCTTCATCAGAAAAAGTGAGAGAAGCACTCTGAAAATAACTTTAAAAACAAGTTTCTCTGCAAAAGTTGGATGTTTCATATTCTCAATTTAATTCAATGATACCTGAGTCTTAAATAATCATATTTAAAAATACTTAGTTAGCATAGTTAGCTTGTGAAATGTTTGCCATAAATCTCCTATTCACAGTGTGTTGTTAACATGCTAACAAATTAGAATGGATAATTAGTATGCTGGTTAACAATTAAGAGGCTAGCAAAGAGCATTTTAACATGTTAATATTACTGCGCTAGCTCCGTTAGCTTTCACATTGTAGATACCTACACAGTTAGCTACAAAAGCTAATCTAGGAGGCTACTTAAGAAGTGAAGTTCGAATACATTTCGATGTAAGATTGAAGTTTTATTTAGTAATCAGTTTGAACCAATAGTTTTTCTTCTGTTTTATTAATTTATCAGGTTTCACAAAGCCTTACTATGTAGATGGCAAAGTTAGCATTAGATAAATAGCTTATTATTCATTAGCTGTTGACATATAGCCTTTTAGCATTCTAAGGTTAGCGTTTGTGTGACAAAGCTAACTTTTTTCAAAAACAATGAAAGTGAGTTAAGATGAACCACAATCAGAATAACCATAATTAGGTTAAAAGTCTTAGGTTGAATTGTTTTGTCTTTAATATATTGAAATGTTATGTTAGTATGCTAAAGTTAGCATGTGGCAAGGCCAGGTTTTCTGCATTTTTAATGCTGAATTACTTTTTCCAAGAAACTTTCTTAGCACATCTCTGGTAATCAAAATATTTAAGTTTTTCTGTTGCATTATTTTATCAAGAGACAGATCTGTAAAACTGAAAATGCTTTAGTGGAGGACAGCCCTCGAGTTTTCTGATAGTTGCCGTAACTGTTAGCATGCTAACTGTAAATTAATATTCTGCTTTGCAACATAACTATTGAAAGTCTAAAATGTCCTTAAAAGGCCACCGTACAAAAAACGTAACCTCCGCTAACGCTACGAGATTACTAATAAGATTTTCATCCATCTGATAAAATGTAGCTTTCTGCTGCGTAATGAGCGTTACAAATTAAGAGTACGTTTACTTTTGCAGAAGAACAAACCAAAAGTTATTATCAGTGAAATTCCCATTTTTAAAACAGTATCCCAACAATGAAAACATTACAGTCATAAAATAATTAAGACACATTTCTCCTGATTTAACGTCACATAGAAACTTTCCGCACAGCTTTAAGAGATCTAGAAATATGCTATTTGATCTGAAAAAGTGTAAAAAGTCTCTTAGCTACAGCTCGTCTTGCAGCGCAGACGTTTTATTAAAATCTTCCAGCTTTAGGCTCTCAGTGTGTTTGTTATGGCTTGTAGAAAAAAAAACCTGCTGTAAAATGTGTTAAAATAAAGCTCTCTGGACCTGAATGATTGTCACAGTGTCGTTTCTCAGTCTTTGTCTCCTCGTAGGAAATGTTTTTCACGGTCCTCTTCCATATCGTCCAGGTCGACATAATGAAGTGTTTTGGGGTAATGAAGGCCTCGCTCGCCAAATAACTGAAATACTGGTTTCACCTCTGATCTTTAACTCCTTCCACCGTCTTGACAAAAAAGCCCTCTCCAATTTTATTTCCCCACAAAAATGCTACTTATAGGTAATATGAATTAACCCGGTGAGAGCGGTGCAGTGATGACGTATTTTTGTAGGCCGACTCTGAAGGAAGCAGCTGGTTCCCTCGACAAAAAGCAACAGGATTTCTCTATAGGCTTTTTGGAATATTGTAAAAAATACAATAACTGCACGTTTTGTTCAGCCGGATAATCTCCACATGTCTACAATACTTTTATAATGTTCGAATCATAAATCTAATCTCCAGAAGCAAAATGCTAACGTTATGCTATAAAGCAACTACAGCAGGGTCGCTGCTTCAACGTCACGCCAACTTCAGATCCATATTCAAACACACAGATTCTAAATGGTACGAGTTGAAGCGTTTGTTTGAACAGTCTGCAGGAGGCAGCTACTTGCTTTAAAGCAGAACAGGGCAGACTAATTTATACCTCATTCACACCAACGGTGTTTCAGGGCCGGTTCGGAGCTGGAGCTTGAAAAGCACCGGGTTTTCCTGTTCACACCGCAGCAGAGCAGCCTCTTAGCTCCGGAATCCGGTTCATTTCGAGCACCAAAAAATTGTCCGGCCAGAGCAAAAGCACCACATACGCCACGCTTACGTCGAGGCGGGGGCAGGGGCGGGATCAACTCCTGAACAACAACAAAAAGCCTGCGTTTTATCCAGTTTGTACACAACGATGAAGAAACTTAACAAGCAGCAGTGGTCCACTGAAGAGACCAGCTACCTACTGGGAATCTGGTCTTCTGAAGAGGTACAGAGGAAGCTGGAGCACAATCGGCCATTGTTGTTGTTGTCGNATTTTCCGGGAGTAAATACTTGACTTATTGAATAAAGTTTGCTATATTCACTAACTAGTTTGGCAATATTATTCCGTGCATGTGTTAAAAACCTTATTTCCATTTGATTCATTGGATTACTCGCGTGAATGTTTAGCACGTAAATGCTTTCGTTTTTAAAACCGTCCGACCTCGACTACAAAACCATCAACCAGTTGCATAGGATTAAAAAATGTCAACACTCACTCACCCCGTCTTAAACATTCCCAAAGAAGTGCTTCTGTCTCTCGTTGTGCTGGATGAAGTCACTGGCGACGAGTAAACCCAAAATAGTCCCAAACAGGCGCAGAGGCATTTTTCTTTTTTACTAGTTCTCCGAGTTCGGGGCCGGCAAATGCTGCCGCCATCTTGCTCAGCTCAGCTCTGTGCTGAGCTCTGAGAGCGGGAAAGACGGACTGCCCTCCCCTGCCCTCTGCTGGCGCGTGCTGTGCATTACAACCAATGTCGTCCCTGTCAAAACTCCGTGTCAGTGTAATAGAATGAAACGCATCTGTGATTTGGCGCACAGTCTGTGACGTCACGGTATTGAAAATCATACCGACGGTATTTCGAAATACCCTGGTATACCGTAATACCGTCATGCCGCCCAAGCCTACTGTCGACTGAAGTAGACAAAGAGTCAATCACAGGTAAAGACCATTTCCCATTATAAATTATACTTTTGTATTATTATGTATAACTCTACTGGTACACAATCTATGTAATAATCAAAAACCACGGGAACAAATGTTGACGATCATCTGAGGAACTTGGGCTGAACCAAATATCACGGCAATTCACCCAATACATTACGAGATGTGTTATTAAAAAAACAGCAACTGAACTGGAGGAAAAGTCACACTTTGCTCCGGGAACATGAATATCTGTACAGAATTGCGATGATGTTCAAATATTTCATTAAACCAGTAACGAGTTGGACTTGTTGGTTGTGTTAGAGAGAAGTTGAGCATTACCAAAATCAGTAGGATTCACATTCTAGGGAAACTGAATATTTTAACATATTTAAGTACAATCAAATAGGACTAAATTAGGTGTTGCTAGGCGGAGAGTTAGGGGACCACCATCATGGGTAGAATTCGTCCTTTGGGGAAAACGAATGTCTTTAAAGTTGCAAAAGTTGTTGTGATACAATATTTCAGTCGGGACAAACGGATGTAGGAAAAAACCAGTGTGACATTTTCAGTGATTTGACATCACGTCACTTTATTTGAGTTCAGCCGTACTACGATATTTGTTTATAGTCAGCTGCAAATACAGCGGTGCAGGGAGGACGTATTTACCCTGAAGGAAGCTGCTGGTTCCCTCGACAAACAAGCAACGGGATTTCTCCAGAGGATTTTGGAAAAGAGCTCGAAATAAGGTCTGTGGAAAACGAACCTGTTTGATAAATGCACGTTTTGTTCAGCTGGATCTTCTCCACATGTCTACCCTACTTTTATAAAGTTTGAATCATAAATCTAATGTCCAGAAGCAAAATGCTAACGTTATGCTATAAAGGAACTACAGCCGAGTCGTTGCTTCAACGTCACGCCAACTTCAGATCCAAATTCAAACACACAGATTCTAAATGGTATGAGTTNAAGAGACGGATCACGTTTTGTTCAGCCGGATAATCTCCACATGTCTACTTTTATAATGTTCTAATCATAAATCTAATGTCCAGAAGCTACATGCTAACGTTATGCTATAAAGGAACTACAGCCGAGTCGTTGCTTCAACGTCACGCCAACTTCAGATCCAAATTCAAACACACAGATTCTAAATGGTATGAGTTGAAGCGTTTGTTTGAAAAGTCTGCAGGAGGCAGGGACTTGCTTTCAAGCAGAACAGGGCAAACTGTGTGTTTACGTGTTCGGCGTAATGACGTACAATGGCCTCAACAACTTCTGTAGTCCTATTCAGCCACTTGGTAACAACCATCGTTTTTCAGACACGTCAACTCTTCAGAAATCACCAGTGGGGTCACTGCTGATGGATTTAATGTAGAACAAAACGTGATCCGTCTCTTCAATGTGTCTCAACCACAGACCTTATTTCCAGCCATCCCATTGGCTCTGAGACGAGGGAACAGGAAGTGGTGAAATGCTGACTCACTTCCGGGTTTTAGGACTCATCGTGCTATGAATATAAAATGAGNGTCCACTGAAGAGACCAGCTACCTACTGGGAATCTGGTCTTCTGAAGAGGTACAGAGGAAGCTGGAGCACAATCGGCCATTGTTGTTGTTGTCGGTGTCAGCTGTAAGGGGTTTCCGCGCGGTTTGGCTTTATGAAGCAGGCACGCAAACGGTTACGTCATGACTCAAACGATGACGCAATGACGCAGCACCAGTCGGACTCTGGGCGGTGTGAAAAGAGCCGGAGCTAAACCGAAGAACCGGTTCTGAACCTGAAAAGCTCTAGCACGGAGCTTGAACCGGAGTTGCGTTGGTGTGAATGAGGTATTAGAGGAGTGTTTACGTGTTCGGCGTAATGACGTACAACGACCTCAACGACTTCTGTAGTCCTATTCAGCCACTTGGTAACAACCATCGTTTTTCAGACACGTAAACTCTTCAGAGATCACCAGTGGGGTCACTGCTGATGGTTTTAATGTCCTAGAACAAAACGTGATCCGTCTCTTCAATGTATCTCAACCACAGACCTTAGTTCAGCTATAAAAATTAGTTCAAAAGACCTGTTGACTCTGAGACGAGGGAACAGGAAGTGGTGAAATGCTGACTCACTTCCGGGTTTTAGGACTCATCGTGCTATGAATATAAAATGAGCAGTTGTAAAAAAACAAGGATGTAAAAAAAACAAACGCTGTAAAATGTGTTAAAAATAAAAGCTCTCTAGACTTGAATGATTGTCACAGTGTCGTTTCTCAGTCCGTGTGTCCTTATAGGAAACCATTTTCAGGGATCCTCGTCCATGTCGTCCAGGTTTCGGGACATGATGAAGTGTTTTGGGTAATGAAGGTTTCTCTCGTCTGCGTGCTCCTCCCAGCGAGCGTCGTCGCTCTCGTGCGTGATGTAGCGCTCGCCCAGACGCGTCTCGAACTCTCTGAGGTCCATCCAGGTCTGGTAGTCCTGAGGGAGGACGGGATAAACAACATTTAAACCCCAGAAAGCAGGATAAGAGTGACTTAAAACACTTGATTAGCTTATTACGGAGAGTATGCGTGATGTGAAGTTCAAAAATCAACATTTATAGAACACATCATTAAGAATAATCGATAACTTAAAGGGGACCTATCAGGCAAAATGCACGTTTGTACGTCTTGTATACATGAATATGTGTCCCCGGTGTTCCAGGGAACTCACCAAGTGTCAGAAAACACAACCCTCTCTATTTTCCTCCATACCCAAATCTCTTAAAAAGGGGCTGCAACGGATCTGATACAGACTGATCCAGATTTGAACACTTCTATGATGTCACAGAAGTGGCGCTACGGCTATTGGGCCAACTCCACCAATCAGGAGGAGACAGCCACGTTTGGTATTTAGAAAAAAAAAACGTATAAATATGCCTTATATAGGTATGGTCCTACACTATATTATTCAAATATAGCATGATAGGTCCACTTTAAATGAATAACATGTTAGAGGTCCATCCAGGTCTGGTAGTCCTGCAGGAAGACGGGATAAATAACATTTAAACCCCAGAAAGCAGGATAAGAGTCACGGAAAACACTTGATTAGCTTATTACGGAGAGCAAGAGTGATGTGAAGTTCAAAAATCTAAAATGTTAGAAACACATAATTACTAATAATAAACATGTTGGAGGTCCATCCAGGTCTGGTAGTGCTACAGGAGGAAGTACATTAGCTTATTAAAGAGGGCATGTCCCAGCACGAAAGCTTCATTCCTGCTTAAGTTTGAATACTCTTGGTTATTTCACAGGACAGATTTCTACATTACATTTCCTTCCGCTGTCTGAAGAGTCCTCTAGGTTTGTTTTTAGGTTAGTAAAAGGGATATAAAGTGTGTTACCTGCAGCCAGGGGTGGCTCAGAGATTTGTCCACGCTGTAGCGCTTCCTCATCTTCACCTGCAGCAGGTTGTTGATCAGGTCCTGGGCTGAAAGGAGGACACAGAGAGTGAACATCCACAGGAAGTCTGCTTCAGATCGAAAGTTTGATCCACAGTCCTGTCTTCAAATATATTTAAAACATCTGGATTTATTAGATCTAATGTGTTGAAATACTCCTGCATGTATCCAGGTGCTTCTGGTCAACAACCAATAGGTTTTCTTTCACTGAGGAAAACACGGAAAGTTAAAAACACTAGAGTCTGCTTCCAGGGGTTTGAGGGGTACATGAAGAACGAGTTGTTTTTCGTTTAATGAGAAATTAGCGGATTTGACTATTAAAATACCTCCAATGTAAGATGTTTGAAAGATTTATCCCTTCAAAAGTGCCACCATGTTTAGGATTGTGCCTTTGAATCTGACTTTTATCAAACGTTCTGGCTCAGTTTATAATATAAACACTAGTGTCAGAGGTTTTAAACTCACCCTGCTCTGAGATCTGCTTCCAGGGGTTCGATGGATACATGAAGGCAGCGTTTTGGATCTGGTCGTTGATGTCCTCGTCCTCGTTGAAGGGGAACGTCCCGCTGAGGCTGACGTACACGATGACGCCCACCGACCACATGTCCAGAGAGCGGTTGTAACCTTTGCTCCGCAGAACCTCGGGAGCCAGGTACGCCGGCGTGCCGACCACCGAGCGCCGGAACGACTTCTCTCCGATGATCCGAGCGAAACCGAAGTCACACAGCTTCACCTGCAGGAGAGAGGTGGGAAGTGGTGGAGTGCAAACACTTAGTTACTTAAGTACATTTCTACTTCTTACATTTTTAACACAAATACCTAAACAAAACAGGTTCGTTACTTTAAGTGTTTCTAACCTGAGGGAAGGGTTCTGCTGAAGTCAAGAGGACGTTCTCCGGCTTCAGGTCACAGTGCACGACGTTCTTGAAGTGAAGATGTCTGAGGGCCACGAGGATCTACAAACACAACGTGAAGAAGAAGATTTAACACAAGGCTGTGGTCTTTGAATCTTTGAGATCTTAAAACAACTCAGACAGGATTCGCAAACCCATAACCTGTGACATGTCTCCCTGCTTTAATGCACCTCCTTTCACCCTCTGTCTGAAACCAGAGCCCAGTCTGCTCTGATTGGTTAGCTCTGTTCTGATTGGTCAGCCCATACTTCTTTACGTTTACTTGAAGTTTAGTCAGTACTTCTACTTTCACCAGAGTATTTTTAAACACGAGTATCTGTACTTCTACTTGAGTGAAGGACGTGTGTGCTTTTGCCATCTCTGAATATAGGACCTAGAACAAATCAAATAGGTAAAATAGTGCAAGAGAATGTGGCGTTCACTGACCTGCGTGACCAGGAACTTGGTGATGCGTTCAGGGAGCCGGCTCTTCTCACTGGACAGGATCGTCTCCAGCATGTCTCCGTGCAGCTTCTCCATCACAACGAACACCTGCTCCGGGGTCTCGAACATGCACTCCAGGTTCACGATGCCCGGGTGGTGCAGGTTCTGAAGGAAACAGGCGGGAAAACGTGGGCAAAAAACACAATTTAATGTAGTTTTAGTCACTTGAGTTGCTTAAGGAACTCCAATCCAACAGGAAGTTAGAAAACAATGTGAAGACACGTGAAAAACAACTTGTAAAAGATGCATGGGAGTTACTATTGACATATCCTAAAACGAGTTTAAGATTGTTTTGCTTTATTTATTCAGATTTGATTCTGCTGGACACAAACATTTCTTAACATAAACAAATACAGTATTTATTCTACTGTACATATACTGTAGGATTGCATATATTTGAGGTAGTCCTGCATTTTACTTGCATAATAACGTTACTTATTTTTATGTCTAACTGCATGTATACTGTATGCAGAGGTGGAAGAAGTACTCAGACTATTTACTTAAGATGCATAAGTGGGTCTTTTTTGAGTACAAGTATCTTTGTAATTACATTTTTTTATCATTTCATATTCCAGCTATTCCTCAAAGAACATGTTTTTGATATCAAGCCATTCAAATTTTTAATTTACATTTTAAGAAATTGTAGTTTTTGTATTTCTACCCCAAGCTTCCATAAGTGGGTCAAAAATGACCTGCATGCATTTTCTATGGGACCCTATAGGAAGACGTTTTTTTTTCAAAATGTAAAAAAAAATTATAAAATTATAAATAGTGAAAAATTCAAGATGAACCAAAATATAATACTAAATATTATACAAGTGATTTTTCTTAACCAGAGTGACAAAAATGGCATAAAAACACATATTATTCTAATAGGGGACCTTTTTGACCCACTTATGGAAGAGTGCAGGGTCCAGTCACTCTACGGCAGTGGTTCCCAACCTGGGGGGCGCCAAAGATCGCAGGGGGGGCGTCAGGCCTCAGATGATTTGAGGCCGAATATCATATTTAGACTTTTTTTTGTATTCTTTTTTTTTTTTACATATAATTGTAAAGCAATACATTATTGTCACTAAAAGCCTTGTCTCTACATTAAAATATAAAACATAATTGATTAATTAATTTGAATAACAATTCAAGTTAGTATTAAAGGCATAAAAAGACAGAAATGTATAATTATTTATTTCATAGAAATGTTTCTTCTGTGCGTAAAGTGTCCAAACCGGGCTTTTCTGGATAAGCGCATTTTTAAAACATAGTCATTGTCCATGCCGGTTTCAGTTGGATTATTTGTCTCAGTTGCTCCGATCAGATCGGTCTCCTCCATTTTGTACATTATTTACAACTTTTGAATCCACATAAACACATCGGCAAAATCCGGCTTACTTTGAGCATGTGTTTTAAACAGTTTAATCCCTTTGTGAAAAATAATTACCCCCCCCTTGTGTGTGTGTGTGTGAGTGTGTGTGTGTGTGTGTG
>NW_011369945.1:26514039-26514263 GCF_000735185.1 Notothenia coriiceps
GTCCGATATTTACAAACTATAACATTCTTCCGTCTTTCTTACCATTTTTTTCATGAGACACTTTTCATAACCTTAGTGTATCATTTACACTTAACTGAGAAGCAAACAGGACTTACCACATTTTCCTGTATCTGGGAGTTTGACACTGATATGCTGATAGAGACTTCTTCTGAAAACACACACACACACACACACACACACACACACACACACACACACACACC
>NW_011369945.1:26514300-26534657 GCF_000735185.1 Notothenia coriiceps
TACATACACACATACATACACACACACACACACACACACACACACACACACACACACACACACACACACACACACACACACACACACACACACAAAACAGGTTTATAGATTAACAAGGAGACCATTAACAACACTGACTTCATGTTGGCAGTAAGGAGCATTTGTCTGATGGTTATTCTGTATTCCCAAAGTGCATTTTTTAGCTTCTTACGTCATTTAAAACGTGTTTCCACAGAACATTCACAGTAGAAATGTTGCGTAAAGCTGGTTTTTGTCGTGTCTGTCCATCCTGATCAGACAGAAACTATCATATCAAAGATTCAGAAGCTCTACGGCTGTCAGATGATCCTCTGCTCATTGTGAAATAAACATATCAGTGGATGAAAGCAAGAGGGCGCTTTGTGTTTAGAGGAAGCTGCGGCTCAGAGGGAATTTCCACTCATGAGCTGAGATTGATTTCAGATCTCTGTCCCAGTTTCATCCCTCGCTGCGATCAATACCGACAGTCTGTTTACGTCCAGGTCATCAGACACACACTTTATGTAACGTCACTGACAGGACTACAAACTGTGGGAAGTCCAGGTCGGTTCATTCTTAAAAAACCTCACAGGAAAAGGCTTTTATTTTGAAAAAGGCTGCTATTGTTTACTATTTATATATAATAATACATGGGATTTTTATAGCGCTTTTCCTAATGCTCAAAGACGCTTGATACGGTCATGTTTTAATTAAAAAAGGTTTTCTTTGGTAACTTTCTGGTGGTCTAAATGCAACACTTTCTCAGAATGTTTGACATTGAAAGCGTTTCGAGAACTGGAATCAATTCCCAACCCTGAGAGGCTTTTACTTTGAAAAAACGTGCAGGAAGTTGACATTACAAGTTGTTGGATCTCCAGACAAGGGGTGTTTCTCAATGTCGAGGACGCTTCCTTGGTAGGACATGTCCCTCCGAGTCAGGTCCTTCAGAAGCGAGGCAAGAATTCTTCCTAGCCTCGGAAAACGAAGAACGGTGGAACAGGCTAACAGGTGTGCGTCATATGCGAGGCTCGCCTTAAATGGAGCGCGATTTCCGTCAAAGATTTTGGAAATTGGTCCGTGCGCAAAGCATTGTGGGGATTTTAAGACCGGAGGATACACATGTGCAGCCTCGAAATTTCCCGCAACGAAGTACGCCGGCCTCGGTAGAATTCCAAGCATCCTGGACATCCCAGTCCTTTGGCGGGACTCGATGACGTAGCATCCTTGAAATAGTGGCTCTGGAGCATCCTTCCTTGACATTGAGAAACACCCAGGAACTGGAACTCTTATTTTCACACCAACAGAAAATGAGTGTCCCTTTAAAAAACACAGGTATTTTTAGTGAGGATTTTTAATGAAATGCATCTTTTTAATTGTTATTTCTAGACATATTAAAAAAATAATTTAAAAATTAAAAATAATTTTTTTCACGTATATTTTTAATGATTTTTATTCAAAGTAATTTATAGATTTTTTACCTTTGAATCAAGATATAATTTGTGCCTATATTTGTATGTTATATTAGTTTTCGTAATTTGTATGATTTTTTCGGACTTTTTCGGACGATTTATAATAAAATTCACCCTTTTTCTGGTTATTTCTCACCCTCAGTTATTTGTGTTTATTTATTTTCCCAAAATATATTTATTTATTGCAAATACTCACATTTCTTCTGTACATATAATTGTTTTTATATAATGTGATTTATTGATTTGTATCCCTTTTTCTGTCCATATAATGTAAAGGTATGTTTCACTCTCATGTGTTGATTTATTTCTGTGTATATGTATTTATTTATTGCATATAAAACACACATTTTCCTGTTCATTTATATATATTTTTATATAATGTAAACTATTGATTAATCTATATATCTCCCTGGGACTCACTGTGCTCCTTGCCCTGCGCGCTGGCTTTGGGGGTGACGGGCATCATGGCCTGTCGGACGGCTTTCTCCCACCCGGACGCCATCTGCGCCGTGTTGGGATGCTTCTCTCCCAGATTCTCCCCCACGTAGTACACCATGTTCCCCGTGATCACCTCGAAGCAGTGAGGGTTCCCGCCCGGAGGCAAGTTCCCAAAGTCCTTCGCACACTCCACCTGCAGGATCTCAGACAGAGGGATCTCCTGTGGGGTAGAAGACAGAGGAAGTCAAAAACATGGAGATTCAAGCGCCATAAGAGACAGAGGTAATCAAACATGTTGGACGAACTTCCCCTTTCAGCTTGGAAAACAAAACCTCAACTAATAAGACAGCTCCTCTCTTCACATTCTGCTAAATTGTACTTTTTATAACCATTTTAAGTGTAATTTTAAGCAATAAAGGTGCAACATATTGTTTGTAAATGATCTTTAACAACTTTCACCCCAAGTACTTTGCAGCACTTAGTGCCCAGTACTTAGTTCCCCCATGGCACTAAGTACCGATCGCGTTCACACCGGAATAAGTTCCTGGGGGTGGATTAGGCAAATGAAGCCGCTGACGTCACTTCTTCTTCTTCTGCTTTGGGTTTACTGGCAGGCCGCAAACCACTTCACGGCGTATACTGCCACCCGGAGTCCCCGGCCGGAAGTCCCCGGAGTTAGGGACTGGCTTCAGTAGAAGCTGCTGGGACTACCAGAACGCCAACACCTCCTCATCTCCACCGCTCCCATGTTTTCTTTTGTGTTGCCATAAGTTATTCTCTCTCCGTTGGTGCGCTGGGTGAATGCTAATGCTAATAATGCTAATACCAGCAAATACCAAGGCCAATCGAAATTGGTATTTTTTTGCTCCCCACCTCTCTAGCAGGCACTAAAAATGGGGGTAAAAGTTCTCATGAACTCTTTTTTGTGTGAACGCAAAATCCCAGGAACTATCGGAACTAAACGGGAAAAGTACGGGTAAAAGTACTCCGGTGTGAAAGCGCCTATTAAGACAGCGGGATCTCCTGCCGGGAAGAAAAAACGTATTTCCACTTTCAGCTTGGAAACCCAAACCTCTGGACTGATAAAACATCACCTCTCTTCACATTCTGGTCGATTACACTCGTAACCATTTGAAGTCACTTAAAGCCTCCACAAAGGTCTGAGAACGACATTATTTCAGCTCCATCTTAACCCCTCTCCTGTTTCTGCTGAACTGAGAGACTCTCTTTGAACTTGAAGCTTCCCTTCCTTCCTTTTCCAACATTAAAAACCCTCCCACCCCTCCAAGGAAACCCCAACGCTGCCAGATCACACAAGAAGAGGAATATCTCCCCTTTCTCCCCTTTCTCCCCTTCCTCCCCTTCCTCCTCTTCCTCCTCTTCCTCCTCTTCGACCACACACTCAGGGTTATTCTCCGATCAAAAGGCAGGACGTGGGTCAGTGGAGAGAGAGAGTCTCTTTGAGGTGAAGGTCAACGGATCAAAAGGGAGCGACATGAAACGAGCTGACCTCAAATCACTCGCTCATATTTCCATGAAACATATTCTCCTTCTAGGAAATCCCAAAATAAAACCTGGAAAGTTTTTGGGTTTGACCTCGTGTTGGATTCCTGACCTCACGTCACATGAGTCTTATTTTCTCCGCTGATTTTTTTTTTAGCTTTATATTGAATTTGTGGAGATAATGAGACAGTGATGTCAGTGACACACACCCACACACACACACACACACACACACACACACACACACACACACACACAGAAATCGGACCTGGATCTCCTACCTTGTAATACTTGGCTCCACTTTCGTTCTGAAACAGAGTCAGAGTCTTGCTGTCCAGCCTCCAGTAATGCCTCTTCCTCTGAACACACACACACACACGATATATTATTTATACATTATAGAGTTTATGTAAATATGTGTACACTGTGTAAGACTGTAGGATTCGACAAGTGCATGTAATGGTCTGCAAAGGCTAAAATCCCAAAGTTCTGGAACCTAGTTACATCACTACGAGCTTCTATTGGCTAGCGCTCCAACACATTGTGTGTGATAGGCTAAGGGGCGNAGAGGCATTACTGGATCTCCTACCTTGTAATACTTGGCTCCACTTTCGTTCTGAAACAGAGTCAGAGTCTTGCTGTCCAGCCTCCAGTAATGCCTCTTCCTCTGAACACACACACACACACACACACACACAAATATATTATTATACATTATAGAGTTCATGTAAATATGTGTACACTGTGTAAGACTGTAGGATTAGACAGAGCATTTTTTAGTGCATGTAGATGGTCTGCAAAGGCTAAAATCCCAAAGTTCTGGAACCTAGTTACATCACTACGAGCTTCTATTGGCTAGCGCTCCAACACATTGTGTGTGATAGGCTAAGGGGCGGGACATCTCTAAGCTGTTGACCAATCACAACAGAATTGACCAGTTTTCAGCCGAACCTGAAAATGAACATAATAGGGCCTTTTTTTGTTGTGTTTAGTGTTAGCTTTAAAGTAACATTAACTCAAATACTGTACTTAGGTTCAGTTTTGAGGCACGTTATACTGTTTGTATGTATATTTGTATTCTATCTGGAGCCTGTGCCACTAAATCCAGTTTCCCCACTCATTTAAAAATGATCTGTGTGTTTATATTGTGTATATATCTTGTGTGCATATATATTGTGTATATATCTTGTGTGTATTTATGTTGTGTGTTTCCTCAGCACACAAGATATATACACAATATAAACACACAGATCATTTTTAAATGAGNAATATCAACACGTCAGAATATACTTATAAACACACATAGTCCACGTCGCCTTGAAGGCAGTAGATGAGGTTACATGTCCAGATGGTAGATGGGCACGGAGGAGCTGGCTGCTCGTCAAGCTCCCGTTCTCAGCTGGTGCCCTTTTCCTCACCCTGAACACTTGTCCATGTCAAATATGCCAAATGATCTCCCGGGTTGTCTAGTTTCGAGGCCTTTTGTTATCACATCGGTTACCTAGCCATCGTAAAGCCTTTTTGCAATGAGCTATGATGAAATAAATGTTTCCCACCAACTCTACCTTCCTGGTTCCTCTTCTACCAACTCGTCTTTCTTTCTCAACCTCTAAGAGTTGTTAGCCAATACATACATTGATTTGTCTCATTGCTATCCTGGTTCCATCTGAGCAACTTCTTTTTGCAATATTTTTTACAGCACCTGAAAAAATATGAACTGTAAAAAAAACAGGTCTTATAATCCAAGAGTACATAGGACAAATTGTGGAGAGCTAGCTTCAAATTGCATAATACTGGGATCTGGTAACAAAGTCTTAAATAAAGTAATAGAAGTGATGTATTGGAACATAAGACTATATTTTTCTGTTCAGCCAGCAAACAGAGCTTATGGTTTATTTTTGCTTTTCATGCACGCTTTCCTCTCTGCCTAAAGCATAATAGATTGTCCGGTGACTCCAGCAAAACATTGATTCTGTCTGCCCCTCCAATTAATTAATGCATGTCACATCGACATCCGCAGGCATCTGCAAAACAATTCCACACGTAAGGCACAAAGAGACGCCAGTCTAATCCATCAGTAATATGCGGCAACTCTCTTGCAGATCTGAGAGGAATGAGCGGCTGACAAGCCACCACGAGTGCCCACATTCAGTTTTAGAGTAAAATATTAAAGCTCTAAGGAGAAACCCCCGGGGAATCTTAGTTATAATGTAATTCATGGTTGGCCGGATTTACAGGGTGTGTCCTTATACAACCACAAAACTTGTTGCACTCAAAGAAAGCATAGTGGACATCTTTTATCTTGCATGTCTTTTTAATTTTGACTACATTATTTAACCTGGTTTTGAATGGACTTCCAAGAAAGAATAACCCCTCATACAGTCTTCCCATTTCTGATAAAGAGGAAACACGGTATCTAACTTCGCACAGAGAGCCATCTTGTCTTCAAAAAGCCCTGCTTCATCGCGCCCGAGCATCCATCTTTACCACATACTGTCTGGCAGACCAGAGAATATACAATTCCTTCTGACTTGACCTGGTGTCCTGACGGTTTTTTCTGCCTGCACACAAGCATCCCAAAGCCACAACACACCTTTTAATATGAGAGACTCACACAAACCTTTGGAGGCGCTTACCTACGGTCTGAAATAGTATGTGATCTTTTTTGATTATTGTACAAACATGAAAACCCATATTACATACTTTAAAAGCACAAATAAAATTCTTGCTCAGCTCCTTATCAAGTGTGGATCATGATGAATAATTCAATACGTGACATGTGGGACAGTCCTCTTAAAGGTTTTAAATGCCTTGAAATACAACAGGCATGAATAAGCATCCTGTCTAAGATCCTTTTTTCCAACTGAGATGACTCTGTGTCAAACTGTCCGGGCACTTCAATAGTTTTAGTAAATGGGCCTGGCACAGCACGGTGTCCCTAAACACGCACCTGTTCATCAAGGCAATGTACCGGTTTTGTAAACCTTAAACAGACTTCCTGCCTTTAAGTTCCAATATACGACATTCAGTCAGCTTGGCTCTTGATGGAGGCTAATATAACAAGTAAATAATTCTGGAGCTCTAGAGAGACGGCCTGGAGTCACTGCTGCCGGCTGCCGTAATGGTCACAAGTTTCCGAGAAATATGCTTACACTCCGCGGAGCTTCTCTCTTAAAAATTAACAAATACATTTGAACACAATAATTAGGATTCCAGCTTGAGGTTCCCACAAAGGCCTGCCTGTTAATGCAAACCAATATACCAGGCTTACTATAGGCACTGACAATGTTTGGGGGGGAAAAATTGGAACAGAAAAAATAGCGAATATTATGAGGTACTATGAGCGTGTTTCCGTTGGCATCGATCAACTTCACCATCATTGCGCCCCGATTACCACATCGGGAAGAGATTAACAGCGCTTATGAGTTCTGGCAGCAGAGATGCTCGTCTTCAACAAATCGTTTTAAATCCAAAGCATTATAAAACTTTTTGAAAATTTTGTATATTTATTGCACTATCCACGTTAACTATAACAATGCATGACCCTTTGAAGAAGTCCCAATCTAATGTACATGGCTCGTTCCGATGAAGGAGCCATAAACGAAGCTAACGATTCAGGGGTGGATCTGCACTGGATGGAAACATGTACACTGCACAGATGTCGTCGAATATTGAGTCAGAAAATATATATTTACTATATTACGCTACCACATATGGGAGAATTTGCCGTCTGTGACTTGAGTTTTTTTGTCTAACACAAAAAAACGAAGGACGCCTGCGCAGTTCAGTTTACCATATTCTGTCTACAAAACAGTATTTCAATCTTCCTTTTTAAAAACGTTGCCCATGTTTCATAAAGAAAAACAAGACTGCAAGATATATGCACTTTCAGGGAACATGTTTTATGAATCCGGATCTATTTTCTTTCACCATTATCGTCCCAAACTGGTCACACGCGACCCATGAGCGAGGAAGAAAACAATCACATCGTGGCCCAGCGGACCGAATACACACGTCACCTGAACAGGAAGCTGGTCAGCGCCAAGCAGAGAGCCTCGGTCCACTAATGATGCTCCTCGTCAGTGTCATCATCCCTCTCAGGACTTAGCCAGCCCTCCAGACCCAAAGTTAGGCGGCTAAATCTCTCCACTAACGAGCCAAGCTGTTACAAGGGTGTCTGGAAGCATCCCAAGCGTCCTGTCGCACACCACGCCGCCGCGCAGCGCTGCTTACCGCCCCCCGGTGAAGAGAGGAGCACCTACAGTGAAACACAAGCAACTCTCAGGTTCAATGCTGCGGAAAATACTTTCATTTGGGTGTAATGCTCCTTAACCTTTTCTTAACTTGTTCACACTTTTTAAGAAAAAAGCTGTGTGTTGTGAGCTTCATATACACGTATAACCTTGTGTTCTATCCAATATGTGTTTTGAAAGGGTTTCAGAAGCCAGAAGAAATAGAGAAGTTAGAAAACTCTGAACTAATGATTTGGAAAATACTAAGTAATAATAATTACGGGGTGCACCGAGGGAATTATTGGCCGAAACGATACCGGCGAAAGAGTAGGAAACCCAGTTGCCGAACCAACCGAAAGCCGAAAGGCCGAAATGATTAATAGAAATATATATATATAACACAATGTATCATCGCGGACGTTTTTACAATGTTGTTCAGTACCTGATTATGGAAAAGAACTGAATAATGGCAGAGCGAGAACTTAAATAAGTAATCACGTATTATCGGGTCCATTAAAACATTTATTCAGACTTTTGAATGCATAGCAGTACATTAATTCCAAGTCAAGGTGCATTTTCTTGTTCTCTGTAGCCCGGATAACTAGAACAAAGTGCATTCAGAACAAAGCAAGGTGTTTTTAAAACTGCATAAACATCTGAGGCCAGTAGGTCCTAACAAAAATATAGTGTAAATAAGGACTAACAGCCAGGCCTTCAACAAACAACAAATGCACCGATAAGTGCAGTGCATAAAATGTCAAACCTGGATAAATACACATGAATGTACTATTTACAATTAACTTACAAATTTCAAAGCAAAGTAGCTGGAAACATTGTATACAAGATACATAGAGTTAAAAACTGGATACCAAATCCACAATCATTACAAATTAATTACCAATTTCAAGAATCTGCAATAAGGTGGTCTGTGTCATAGGTCTGCCTCATGGTAAAGTCAGTGAATATGGTTTACAACATTTGTAACACATAATTTAGACCAGCCTTGAGCGCTTCCCACAAATACCTCCTGTATGTCAACATCTGTTACGCTGTCATTTCAGCCACTGACTATGTTTGAAAATGAGATGGTGAATTAATAAGCTCAATATTGAGGTACTATGCGTGTTTCGTGGCATGATAAGTCGGTCATAGCCGCCCGAGTTAGACATCTGTAGAACTCAGCTGCTTTATGGATAAGACGATGTGCTCTGTCCTACTTATTTTAGGAAAAGTGGAGGTTATGTTTTATGAACATTAGCTTCTCTGCTGTTACTATACATAGTCTGTTTAAAGGCATCTTGTCCATGGACTCGTCCTTGAGAGGTAGCGTGAACATCTCTAGCTGTCAGGTGGCTTGGCTGACTTTGCATGTTACATGCTACGCTTATTTGTCCGGGTGTTTTTGATTTCTGAGTGGTGGAGTTATACGCCTCACATATGGGAAGATTGCGTCTGAAGTACTTGCAGTTTCACCGTCTATCGAGAAATGACAGCTGCAGCACGTTCGTATTAACATAATTCTGTCTAATCATGTCGATTGCTTTCTCTGATAGTTGCCTTTCATAAATATACACTAGGACTGCATGTAGACTATGAGCTTTCAGCGCGAGCATGTGTCTTGCCGCGCGTCTACTTTCTTCACCTTATGTCCACTGGTTCCATCACGGACAATGACGTAGTGTTACCAACGTAACCCTGTTTGGCCCATGCGACATTCGCGGATATAGTTTCTTCGGTGCTAAAACCCTGTCGGAACTGTCAGCGTGCCGATAGCAGACACGATATGTATCCGGTCGTCTTTCAACTCATTCCCTCCAGCGGCGTCCCTCCGATAATTTTCGCGTGCCGATCTATATATACGGACAATGCATCCTAATAATAATGAAGCATAGCGTTTGTCATAGATCAACCAGCTGGATGATAGCAGGTATAGATCTGTTTATTGATTTCACATGTCCCCAATGCTATTTAATTGGCTTGAACACTCATTTAATGATCAGATTCGCTGTCTTTACATACTAACGTTGAGTTTATGCTCATTAACTTTTCTTAAACTTGTTCACCTTTTTAAGAATATATACTGTTGTGTTGAGCTTCATATACTTTATAATTGTGATTTATACCAATATTGTTTGAAAGGGTTTTCAGACAATGCCAGATTAATATAGATATCGTGAGAATAACTCTAAACTTAATGATTTGAAAAATATAACTAATAATAAGATCTCCACTACTTGAATAGATCAAAGTTATGATAGAAAATAGATTTGTTTATTGATTTCACAATGTCCTCTATGGGCTCTATGCCGGTCCGCGCCCCCACCTTTAAGCGGCGGGCTCCAGCAGGAAAAAGCTGGAGGCCGGAAAAGAGTGAGACAGGTAGCGCGCGAAAACCAAAAGTGGAACAGACAGAACGAGAGCAAGACAGACAGACATTACGAGAGCGAGACAGTTTGTCCCCGTACCACTGGTTGAAAACCGCTGCTGTAGATCACTGCCGGTACGTGCACTGGGAGCGCACCGTTTAAGTTTGAAAGTTGAAAAGTTTGTGTGTCTGAAACGCTATGTGATACAGTACAGTTTACACAGCACATGTTCTGTAGCTACTATTGCACTAAATGGTAACACTTGAATACGTTATGCAAATATGCAACTTGTTTGTTGAAATGTTAATAAATGGGAGCTTCCTCAAACAGCCATCTCTTTCCCGACAATCCCCTCTGTGCACGAACCCTTACATATGGTTATTAAACATTAAAACACCTGCGGCTTATAGTCCAGTGCGGCTTATATATGTACACATCATTCAATTTAGCTGCTGCGGCTTATATTCAGGTGCGCCTTCTAGTCCGAAAAATTACGGTACAATGCCCCCAAATGCTACCTTCTTTAATGGCTTGAAGAGATGATTTATCCATTAGTGTTGTGGTCAGACTACAGACTAAGAACTGGGCCAATATAATTGAAATGTAAAATAGCTACTGAAATGATACCACTGTGGGTAACTCATTAGTTCTATTCTCACAGCACTGGAATGTAAATATGAAGCATCTCGGGCGACAGGTTGCAGAACGAGTCTCTCCGTGCTGCTGTCAGACACAGCCGTAAATGAAGAGCCACAGCGAGACGCCATCCTCAGCGTTGTAATCAGAAGTGACACTGAGCCTCTTTATGAGCATGTCAAAGTTATTAAAATTGAAATTTGTTATTTTGACAAATGAGTGCGAGAAAACCATGTGGGAGTTGTGAAGCGTCTACGGCTGATGAATGTCTTTGCATCCCGGAGGCGTCTTCATTCGACACAACGTGTATCTGAGGCAGATCTGCTGATTTCAAGTTAGCATTATCTTTCTGTGAAGCTTGTAGCATGATATGAAGAGGAAGTAACGACATGAGGTGATAATGATCGGTCATATAGCACATTTCGTGCAGAATAATACATTTTGGTCATAATAACAATGTTGCAAATGCAAAAAAATACACTGTCTCCATGCCAACAATATACTAAATAATTATTCCCACCCACGATGTAAAATGTTAACCTACATTCTTACTAAGAATCAGCTGCACTAAGTTATGTACAAAGGATAAACCGTAATAAAGTAAATACACAATCCAATTAAGAGCTGTTTTTCTTTGCAGTAGACTCTACATTCACTACGGGAACTTCAATTTGAATCAGTTTGGTTTGAGGTAGAAAAGAGTGACCTGATGCTCCCACCTCTGAACCCTCTCACATATAAAGCATCTGATCCCTGCAAACGTAACAATGAAGTAAGCGGGTGAATACCACTTCCCGGCCCCATGTGACTACTCCTTTGTTTTGTCTGGCCCTTCAGAGCAGTCTGCAAATCAGTAACTAAGTCAAGAGGTGACTGGTGGCGCTAAGCTGCTTTCGGCGCCGCTCCATTCCTGCGGGACAGTCCGGGCTTTCCAAAGGACTGAGCGGAGCCAAGCAGCTTGTCACAGTTGGATACACCCACACTGACAAAAAAAAGATATCTTTGCAAGCCTAGAACAAAGCCAGAGATCCCAGCTGAGTGTGTGCACGCCTGTCATTGCACAAACACACCGATGTTTATAAGTCCAACTCTGACTGGGCTTGCTTTAAGACATTCCTAGTATTCGCTGCTTCCTCTTGATTATTTATTGGACGTGATTCACAGGGAGATCTATTTTTGCTCCGGAAGTAGAGTGCTAAACTAAACCAGAGGCCTTGTGGTGGCTTCAGTGCCTGCTGGAAGTTATAACGCTTTGATCTATTTTGGGTTTCTTTCTAGTAGCTAATGTCCACCAGGGGAAAATGAGAACTCTGTTTTTAGTTTATGATATGACTCAACTTGTTTGGCTTGAACTGGACTCCCAACAAAGCTTTCTTTCCCTCCAGAAGCCAATTTCTTTGTCTCTGTATACGCTGTTGTTTGGCTTCTCTCCCTCTCCCACAGCCTTACCTCCAGTCCTCTACCCTGTAATTACACCTCCAGGTTCCTCCACATTATCAGACACTTCCCTCCTGTTCAGTCTATCATCCAGCCTGTACAGTCATGACTTTGGCCACTAAACGCTGTTGTTGAAATCTAGACAGTCATTGCCTCTGTAGGTATGTATTTTCTGGCATTTGTAGATGGTCACTTGCTTTAGTGCTTTGGAGCCTGGGGGCAAGGGTGGACTCCTGAACACAGTGTGCACAAGAGTCATTTAAGGGTGGCAGTTAATGCACAGGAAAGTACAGCCAAGTGTTTTGTTTTTGGTATAACTTTGCTTAACCAAATGCAACTCGTTTCTGATAGTCCATCGAGTTGCTAAAAGACGATATTTTTGTCAATGACCTAAGCTGCAAAAATTGGTATTATGGATATTTTGTCTTGATTTCTTCATGCTTTTTCTTCACAATACTAGCTTAACAAACTTTAATGCGCCTGATAGCACTGTGTTTTTGTTATTCCCAAAGGAGAACCAGTGAAATATGAGAACTGCCATAGTAGATGGGGTCTATTTGGCGTGACTTGGCAGCCGTATGTGACATTCAGCGCTAACGACAGCTGCTGGGAAACTCAGGTCTCTGCACTTTCAGGTTGAGACCCAGGCAGCTAGGCTAAAGAGTCGTGCTGGTGTAGAGCGAGGGAGAAGGGGCGGTGCGGGGCAGCACTGTAAATCAAACACACACTTGCCAAGCCACACCGCTGTTTTGATGAATAGCTCCAAGAATAAGGCATAATCTCAAGTGTATATTTCCTTTTCTTTGCTGTTTTGGGTCCATTCGCATTTTCCTGTTTGTAAGATAAGAACCTGCAGCAGGCTCTGGCCTAGTACATTTCTCAGAGCACTTATTAAAAGGTTCAAACCACATGCGCCAACAACTGAGTGCTAACAGAGTCTGTGTATTACTTGTATTAGTAATACTAATATTTCTCTATAACTTGGCTACATATTATAACTGTATTTCCACTACTATAACTCAATGCTGATGCTACAATAACAACACCATTACACACCACAACCTATGATATAACAGTGAATTAACAGGGTTTGTCAACAGTTTAATATGAATATTCACAATATCTATACTTACTACAAAGAAGGCTCTTGCTTGGTACTTTCCCACTGCCTTGCTATCTCTTTTTCAACCATAAGTATAAACAGGGTATATGCAGGAATCCTGAAGTCAAATGTAAGACCTTTTAAGACCTTTTTTGAGACCCTTTCCGTACACTTTAAGACCTCATCGCCACTTCAAGTTTTAACCGGTTACATTGACGACACACTTTACCTCACATTGACTATATACAGTATTGATTGTCCTTCCTCCTTATCTTCCAACCATTTGGACGCAAACTTGCATTTCCCCATAACGATGTTGCTTAACAACCGGCGTAAACGGACCTTCACGCGCTATCAAGCAGTGAGCGTGCGATGTCCTGTTCAGATGACGTCAAATCCAACGGGATGCCATAAATAAACAACACAGAATCACACTACACACCTACGCAATGATTACATTCAGGCAGACTGTAGAATACAACCTCTTTGGACAATTTACATACTTATTGAAAACAAGCTACAAAATGTAATACCTTGGAAAATGCCGTTTAATACTTTTGAATAGCCTTCATTTTCACAAAATTGATTTATCAACTTTTAAGACCCCGCGGACACCCTGATAAACATTGCCTAAATTTGAAAACATTACTGATAGATGTGATAGTGTCCTTATCAAACAAACTGAAATCCAGTGCTGATTTCGATCTCATGTCTCAAACTTAAATTCAATTGCTTATAGAAGTGTCAAAAATACGATGAAAATAAACTGGGAAGAATTTCTAAAAAATGTCTTACTTCCTAAAGTAGTATTTATATTGGTTTGTTTTCAAAGTTTCTTTTATTATTGTCATTTAATATTCCAAAACTTAAAACAGGGTGTAAAAAACCCAATAATTATATATAACTCAAAGTTAATTACAGTGTTTATAAGTTATATGTAGAGCAGGGACCTTAGTTGTTGAAATGTACGAGCCTCATTGGAGCCATAATGAAATCCAGTAAGGTCTAATACTTGAAATATTAGAGGAGAGGAACTGACCTATAACTTTTTACCCATCCAAATATAAATCCAAATCATGATATGGAGTGTAAAGAAGGTAAAACTAGGTCCTTGTTTATAAAAGGAGGCGTGGTGTAGTGGGTTGTCCGTAGGTGTTCGGATCAGGGGGTCACAGGTTCAAACCCCACTGCAGTCAGCATGTCGTTGTGTCCCTGAGACACTTCACCCCAAATTGCTCCTGGGGGGATTGCCCACAGTATTGAGTATGTAAGTCGCTTTGGATAAAAGTGTCTAACAAGTGACATGTAATGTAATGTAATAAAAATCATGGGATTGATATTGAAATACCATTATGTCTGTAAATACCGCCAGACTGGAGTTAGACAGTGAAACCTCATCCCTGAGAAACCTCTACCACAGTAATGAGGTCAGATGACTTGCATTCTGCAGTGTTTTAAATCCCCCCCTTAAATATAGAGCGGGACCCGCTGCTCTGCGAACCTCACGACCTCTGGAACATTTTCACAACTCTGCATTCCAGCTGGCTGCGTAAACAACACACATGCATGCTCACAAACGGGGGCTCTTTTTTAAATATTTATTATCACTCTTGTGTAGAATGTTTTTCAGGTTTTTCAGCAAGTCAACCTGATACTGTTTTGGTTTTCAAACAACATTTTAGTGTGGCATTTAAGTTATATCTTAGTCAAAGAAAACTGTTTCTAGTAGTAGTTTTTTTAGTATTTATTTTTTGTTTGTTTTTTTAGCAGTAAAAGTAGTTTTTTGTTTGTTAAAGGTTTTTTTTGTAGCATTTTAGTATTTCTTGCTTTTTAATTGTTAGATGCACTTATTGTAAGTCGCTTTTGACAAAAGCGTCAGCNCCCAGGTATATCATTATTCATGTCTCATTTAATTTAGATATTATCCAGCTTGCATTCTTCTACTGTTTTGCAAAGAAATACAGAAAATCGCGGCCTGTAGCACCATCCTTGATGGAGCATGTGTGGGCTGGACCTGTATTTTACAGGAAAGGAGTGAGCAGAGGGTCGAGTTGTCGATTCTTGCTCCGTTTGCTGTGACCAGTGTTGCCAACTCCATAGTAAGGAAAGTAGCTATTGGCTGTCAAAAAAAGTCGCCAGAAGTCCCTAAATGACGTCATCGCCCAATTTGCATATCATGTTATCGCGGTAAAAAAACGTTCCACCCCCTTCAAGGATCAAAACTTGAAACCACCAGAGTAAATCCAGACGACAGTAAATCAGAAATGTCTCTATTAGAAAAAGTAGAAAGTAGAAATAGTTTTAGTAGAAATCTCCCTTACAATAAAGGCAGTATAGTATGCCTGTGTGTCATCTCCAATACATGGCTTCAACCATCCTTTAAACTCAGGGTTTGATTCCCACTCCTTTCTGTACTTTTGTGAATACAATTTAGACTGTGACATGATGACCCACGTGGATATTTAGCTTGTCACAGGCACACACACAGTGGATGAGGTGATTAAGTGACTGAAGTTGTCTTGACGCGGGAGTATGGCTGTCTCCACTCTGCTCTGACTGCAGCTGAGCTGCTGTGGGAGGCAACAGTGAGTCTGCGCGCCTGTGAGTACGATGGGAGGGCTGAGGGGCTCAGGGCAGCTCGTTAACTGCAGAACAATACGTGAGTCTCCAAACACCAGAAAAGTCCCTAATAACACCATTACAAGTTGTTAGATTAGTCGTTAGTCGCTTTTGACAAAAATAAGTAGCCGGAGGGTTTGGAAAGCCGCCAAATTTAACGACAAAGTCGCCAAGTTGGCAACACTGGCTGTGACTATCTTCCTCACCCTCTCAGACTTTCAGTTGCGCGCGCTACTACAGAGACGCACTACCATGGAAACCAAACAATGGTGTAGTGAAATTTCGAGGCTGCAGATGGGTAGACTTCGCGTCCTTAAAATCCCCACAATGCTTTGCGCACGGACCAATTTCCCCAAATCTGTGGCGGAAAATGTAAGGCGGGGCCTCTCATATGCTAACCTGTTCCACTCTTCGTTTTCCGAATGCCAGGAAGGATTCTTGCCTAGCTTCTGAAGGAAGTGACTCGGAAGACATGTGCTACCAAGCAAGCATCCTCGCGATTGAGAAACGGCCAGTATGTTGAATCGGCCGTGCGTCGGCCACAGGCAGTCAGACAAAGAAATCACTCTGATTGGCTGTTCAGCTAGCGAATCAGCGCATGAGAAGCGAAACGGTTGCTTGGGAATGTCTTCCACAAGCAACACTCCAATGGCTGATAGCTCCAGTACCGCACAAAACATGTTTTCGATGGACGAGAGTGAAAATGGAACGCACACTCTATTTGTTGTTTGTTTAGATCACGCAGTCTGTTATTCTTCTCTGTCTTCCGGTTGTTGCCTCTTTTGAATGACGAATATACACTACCGCCTCCTGCTGGTAAGGACAGTTATTGCCACTCACGCATGCGCAGTTCATACGTGCTCGGCTGAAGTCTTTGCGGTGTGTTCCAGTGCGACACATTGCCAACCCATTTTCCCCTCGGGGACAAATAAACAAATACTATACTATGGCCAAGACGCAGGAGAACACGGCGACACAACAGTCGGCGTCGGCGAGTTCTCTGGTGACTGCTTGGAGTGTCAGGGCCTTTAGCGCTACAACACCTGAGGTAGGGCTGCCCCCAAATAGTCGACTAAAAATGAGTCTTAATCAACTCATTCTGAGTTAGTCTATTAGTTGGAGGAAAGAAAAAAAACTCCATCTGTGCACTGCGTGTGCTTTGACACGTCAGCCGGAAACCCCTCAGACTTCTTTCCGAGCTGTGCCTGGTCATTAAGTTACTTTTGTCGGTTAGGAAATCCAAAGTGTGGATCTTTCTGAGCGAGCAAAGGACGAGCCCCACAAGGTGACTAAAACTCTGCAGAAAAAAAGTTGCCTCCACATCCACGCCATCGGAGCTTAATTAAACCCGACAACGTGTGTGCCTTCCTCAGACTCGGAGAATAACAGCAGCAGTGAGTCAGGCAGTAGCCTAGCCTTGTATCGACATATATAGGCCTATAATATATAATCATTCTGACCTCAGAAAACGATAAATTCAGGCTTTCATTTCATGATGAGGGCATAATGTGCGGAGATGTTCTTGCTGACGTTTATATTTGTCGGTGTTTCTGTTTGCTGTGTAATATTTAATGGATTGTTAACATTTTAATTCAATTCAGTGTGTGTCCACGCTGCTTGTTCCGAGACACATGAAGAATCATTATCCTTATTAATATATCATATACGTGAAACGATAAGTCGAATAATTGCATGCATTGACGACTAATTGTCGAATAGAACAATCTTTAGCCGAGGGCAGCCCTAACCTGAGGATACTCACGGTTCTTGAGTAAATCATCTCGCAAGATAAATATGTATTTATTGTATTTTTTTAATTTTTTAATTTAATTAATTCAAGAGACAGTGTTGGAAGGGGGAGACAAAGGTGAAGACGCACAGCAAATGGCCCCTAGCCAGATTTGAACTGAGGCCCTCAACACGGCCTAGCCCCAGAACATGGGCCGCCAGCTCTACCAACTGAGCTACACGGTGGGCCTAGCCCCAGAACATGGGCCGCCAGCTCTACCAACTGAGCTACACGGTGGGCCTAGCCCCAGAACATGGGTAGCCAGCTCTACTAACTGAGCTACACGGTGAGCCTAGCCCCAGAACATGGGCCGCCAGCTCTACCAACTGAGCTACACGGTCGCCCCGTTTTTTCTGTTGCTTATTTTATTGTATGCAGTCTTTTATCTTTATATTTTTCATTTCATTTGTTTGTTTAGTTAATGACGGAGATTTTAGGGCTGCACAATTGATACAAATGTGTATCCCTGTTGCATAGTGGCGCCATATCCCAAACACACCAAGCGCAATATTTGGTAAAGGTAAAATATGTCAAACTACCGAGGTGGGTATAATGAAGCAGAGCAGGCATACAAAGAATATTCTAGAGACTTGATGTGAATTATAAAATGATCAATCCTTCTAATGTGTCCCTACTGATTGAGACACGTGATCATTGTGATTTCTTCCTTACTAATGTCCCGCAAATTAAAGGTTTCACTGATTTTAGACAGAACTGGTGCGGTGTCTAGCAGTATGACCATGTCAACCACTGAAAAGGAGAAGCACAGTGTGTGTGTGTGTGTGTGTGTGTGTGTGTGTGTGTTTGTTACCGGTGTGTATGGCCCATCTCATGAAGAGCGGAGCGTCTTTCTCCAGGTCCCAACCGTGACGCGCTGCATGCATCCACGGGATCTGGAATATCCGCTTTTCCTACACACATTTACATTCTGTCAGCTATTGAACTATAATATAAAAGTGTGTGTGTTTCTTTGTGTGTGTCAAAGTGTATACTTACTTTGTTGACCCATTTGAGTCCCGGTATCTGGCAGGAGTCAATCTGTTCCTCCAGCCACGGCCGCATCCTCATTCTCTCTGCGGGCATCGTCTCCTGCGAGCACACACACATTGACACAAACTGCTATGTTGGAGCCAGTTTTTTGTTTCTTTGTGAAAAGGTCAAATAAGATTGTCACCTCATGGGGACTTCTGTAGTCAAGGGACTATAACACAAAAAAAATCCCACTGCACCAGCCTTTAAGACACAGGTATGGGCAACATGTGTTGAAAGTTTCTAACCCTTTTAATTACTTAAAATGTCAGCTTTGCCTCTTCTGTTTTGACTTGTTTGACTATTGCAAAGGCCTATTTTCCTTGCTGAAGAGAAGACATTTTTTATTAAAGCAGCAGTATTATGCTTTGTATGGTTTTCTCTTTCCTGTAGTGTGTGATATAGATTTGTGTTTAAAAGATAAAGCATTTTCCAAACTTTGACGACTTTGTACGGACCCTAAGGAACGGTTGTTGTTATTATTACAGCAATAGAAAACATGGTGTGTACCGCCTCTGTGAGCAAAATGAAGGAGAGAGTTGAGTTTATCTGCGGTGATAAAGATAAGACTCCTGCCAAGTTCATGACAGTCAACTTCCAATATCAAAACCACAGCCACATACCGTCTGAATAAAAGAAAACATAGTAAATAACATATTTTAGAAAATGAGACAAAAGGGACTAGAGAAAGAACTAAAAGATTAATAAATATGGTATGTTTATTTGGGAGCAAATTATGAAAAATTTGATTTAAGAGCACAGTTATGATCCCTGCAGAGTGATGTGTTCAAAGTCCGGCAGTGAACTGACACTCCCTGGAGCACTGAGCCTCCTGACGTGAGACTGAGCTCGATAACAGGTCACACAGGATGACATGGCACCGAGTCAAATAATACGCATTAGCCCTTTTCTAACCGTAGGGGTTTGAACATCCACCGTACACTAGAGACAGGTTAACTGTGTTCAATCAAAGACATTCATCTGGACCAGAGGGGTTTAACATGCAGTAGTTCAAATAATGTATGTTATGGTATTTAAATGTGTTGTATATTAAAAAGGTCGGGTAGGTAAGTTTGAGAAACCGGCTCGAGATACAGTTTTTGTTATATTCCATGGAATTCCCTTAACATCCCGATAGCAATGAATATCTTAAGTGCTTCGACAAAAAATCCATTAAAACATTTCATCTGTGGAAGCCGTAGTAATGTAAAAAGCACGACCAATCATTTTAGCCGGCCGCCGGCTAAAATGATTGGTCGTGCTTTTTACATTACTACGGCTTCCACAGATGAAATGTTTTAATGGATTTTTTGTCGAAGCACTTAAGATATTCATTGNTTCATACAGAAAGCTACTGGTGCATAGCTTGAACAAAATAGTACTAAATATCACAAATTGTGCACTCAAACACGTTTCTGCAACCTAACTATTTCCTATTTTATGCTGACTTGTTTGTATTTCCTTATTATTTTCTTATTTCTTTGCATTTTAACAGTATAATTCACAAAAAAAAAAATCCAAATACAGCTGTACAAACTTAAAGGTGGGGTAGGTAATTTTGGAGAAACCAGCTCGAGTGCGCTAGAATTTGAAAATACCCAACCGGAAAAACTCTGCCACTTCCTTACAGAGCCCCTCCTCCAACACACGAACGCGCACATGACCAATGAGGGCACGAGATAAGTGTGTGGAAGCCGTAGTACTGTTAAAAGCACAACC
>NW_011369945.1:26534702-26551311 GCF_000735185.1 Notothenia coriiceps
GATTTTGATTCAAATTCCCATTCTACTTTTGAGTTTCATTTTTACGGACATTAATTTTTTTTTGCCCAGTTGTTTTTTGTTTTTGTCCACGGGACAATGAGCCAAACTTATCTTTTCCGTTGTGGGGAGGGGAAGTAAGTAAACGTACCATTACCCCGGCGGACTTTGCCGTTTTCCTTCGGTTCGTCCTTCGTCCCCCGTTAGGGGTTTGTTAACCTTGGACCCCCTCGTTGCACCCAACGAAACATGGGGGTGAAAAACTAGGGTATTTACTTTTTTTACTTATACAGGGGGGGTTTATAATAGTTACATTTTGTATTCATTTTCATTAAAGTTTGATTAATTATTATTGCGTTAGTTTCTTGACCACGGAACTAATATCTGTCGAATTTATCGCCCCTCCAAAAAATTTCAAAAGGTTTTCCTAACACTGGGGGGGGCGGTACAAGAAAGTGTTCTACCAAACCTAGTTGGACGGAGGGTGGGTGTTCGTCCAGGGGGTGACCTAGGTCCTTCCGACCTCACATTATTGTGGCGCTGGTCCAGAGAAGGGTAACCACCCTTCCGTCTGGGGACCAAGTGTTCATTTCAACAAAGTCTTGTTTCTTATACAAACTATCCTCTGTTGACAGAAATTGGAAAGGATGGGTGAGTTATGTTATTTGTGTAAAATATTAGTATGGGGTGAAAGAGGAAAGTAAAAACGAGCCGGTAACTTTAAATTGGTCCAGGGTGAGGACATACGAATCGATCGCCAGATTCCGACTTGCAAACCGGTTCGATCGATCATTGTTAGTTGGTCACCACAACCCACAAACTGATCGTCGGATGGGACCATCTAGGCTTCGGGTTAATTCTTCAAACTTCAAATAATCCTAGGGGTAATTCGGACACAAAACGGTACTGTTGTTGATTCGAAGGAACCCCGGTGTGTTTTGTATTTTGGTAATTGTAAGCTTTTTTGAAGATGTCTTGTCATTTATTTTTTAATTTTTTTGACTAAAGGCTTCAGGTAAAAAGGAAAGTTTCCCGGTAAACTTGAAAAGTTTAATAAAAGGTAGTATATTGGTGAATTAAAAAGACTAAGGTAAAAGGCAACCTTACTTTATACTATTACCCTATTATTTATTCTCATGAATATAAGTAGAAACGTAAAAATTGTCTAACGGTTCCGGGGAAAGTTTTAATGAATTCCATGGTTGGATGGACTTTTACTTTTATTTTTCTCTACGTAAAATATCCCTACTATTTCTTCTTTATCTTTATCTCGGGTAGACGGGATGACATGGAATTTGGGTCGTTTGTGACCAACAACACAACACACACACACAACAAAACCACACACCACCACACACCACCCCACCAACACACCACACAAACACACCACGACAAACACACCCACACACACCACACACACACAACAACTAGGACTTAGCCCTTACAATGATTTTTAAAGGACAAAAGCAATACCTCCCAGTAAAAAACTGGCCCTTGTGTACAATGTTCAACTGGATTAGGTAGGTTTAAGATTTTAACTTTCCACCACTTAGTCCGTTTAACATTGTATGACAAGGTTATACAAGATGACACTTTATTAGTAAATTCGGAATTTAAGTTAGCTTACAAATTTGTTTTTTCAAATAACTAAAGCTTACCTTTTCATTATTGCCAAGGTCTAAAACCCTAGGAATTCTTTTGGTCCCTCCAATCTGTGTGTATTGTTAGATTTTATTTTTGTTAAACGGTGGACCATTCATTTGCCTTTCACATTCCGTCCGTTTGGTCCCGTCCCACTTCAAGTAAAAGAAAAAAAGGAATGAAATTTTGGGGACGTACGATCAAGCAAACCAGACAATAAATGTACAGCCGGGTTTTCCGGTTTAGTGAGTTATCCAGAGGACAAATGCAAAATTCAAATTGCACTTTCCCAAAATCCGGGTTAATTCGCGGTCAAACCCTGACGACTTTCGGTCTGTTGTCGGTGTCAACCCTTTCGGACTCCAATTACCTCACTTCACCAAAACAGAATTGTTGTTCACCACTCCGACAAAAATTTTTTTTCAGGGAACACCACTACTCCGGTTAAGTGAAAGTTTATTCACAGAGACATGCAAATTCAATTGCACCTACCAAATCCGGTAATTTGGTTCATCCCTGACACCTCCGGTTCCTGGGTCGGTGTAACCCTTCGACTCCTTATAACTTTAACTCACAAATTTGCCTGCACACTCCGCAAATTTCAGTTAAAAAGCTCCTTTCCCGGGGCTCCTCAACTTTCGGAAAGTCCAATGAAAAAAGACAAAAGGTTGTCTTTGTAACGTTACACCTAATGCTGCTCTTTTCACCGCTGGTTAAGCACCGCAATTCTATCTGCTATAGAAGGACTGTACACAACCTATCGCATTTGGTAAAACAGGGGTATTATCGACAAAATTTGTCTTCTCTAATTGGTATGACCCGAAGATTTCCAGGTTTGTAAATGATTACCCAAAACTCCCCCGAATACTTGCATTCCCATTTTAATCCGGGTAAATAGTAACATTTTGGATGTATCTTTACAATAGAATTTTGTGTCACACAAACAACACCACCTAAAAAGATCTGTTCTTTAATTAAATTGAGGCGACACTCCGATTCTCCATAAAAAGTTTAGGGAACAAGAAGTCCAATTTCCCAACCTTTAGTCAACGGTAGACAAACGGGAGTACCAAGTGTTTACGTGTGCCCGTCAATGGTAAAAAGCACCTTTACGATTAACTTTTTCATGAGCAAAAAAAATTGTTTGAGACTAAACCTTCAAAAAAGACGAAGTTCACACATACACCGCAAAAAAAATTATAAGGACAAACGTTTACACAACCGCCAAACCGCACAACAATGTTTATCATCCATTAAAGAAGAAGGGTAAAAAATTCTCCGTTTATGTGAAAAAGCAATTTATCTCCAGTCAAAACGTTTTTGCTGCAACAGGGATGCACCTAACTTGCCTTTAATGGTTATCGCGTGAGACGACATCATTCTTAATTGTGTCCTATCTCTTTGTGGGAGATCCTTTTAAGTATTGTAAAACTTTCAAATTAATTCACAATATTTATTTTGTGTACACGAACTAGCGCGGTTCTATCTTACACGTTCACCAAAGTTATATTCTATTTCTTGAATTTATCTATGAAAAAGTTATTCTGATATCTTATTTAAGGTTTTCGATGTGTTCAATACTGATATGTATAAGGTATGTCGAAGCCATACCAATTGGGACATTTGTATCTAAAAGTTGTCTTAAGATTAAAAGTATTTAAAAGTTTTCATTTAGGCTATGGGACATGTTAAAAAATAAAAATTGTAGTATAAAATTAAACGTCATTAAATATAAAAATTAAAGATATTATAATCGTGTGGAATTGTTTATATATTATATAGAAAAATTTTTTTAAATTTTAAATTTGCAAATCGTTGATGAAATTTTTTTTGTAGTTGGTCTAAATTCAGCAAGCCTACTGTATTCTTAATAAAAATAGTCCTTCGCTTCCACGATCTTCCTCCTAAGTCACAAGTTAGAAACTATTCGAATTATAAGTAACGTTTATCCTTCTCTTGACGCGGTGGTTGTTCTTATTGATTCAACTTCTGGTGCCTTTCGGTCCGAGTAGCGTCTATGTCTTCTTTCCTATTTAGTTCTAGTCTACGATTTGTTGTCAAGCGTTTTAGAATCTGTCTTCTGTTACTTTTGGTTGACTCTGACAACCTTGTCACCCGTTTACTCTCCTGACAAGGTCGACTACTAGTCGGTCCTGCGTGCGTTCGGTACTTTTCGACAATCAACTGGATACTCTTTACCTTATGAAACTGCGTGTCGTACCTAGTTTCGCCTGTTGGGGGAACCATAGCCTAGACGATCTTCTCTTATACTTGTCTCGACTTGTCTTTTATATCTCAATGTTCAGACCATAAGGTAGGATTTTAATTTGCAGTCGTCCTAGACTCGAGTCGTTTTTCCTTCTAATCTTTCTTTTCTGTCTCTTCGAGGTCATTAGGTTGGAATTTCCGGAAGGTTCCGACTGTCTCACGCTGAGGAGGATGTCTGTCTTCTCATGTCAACAAAGTGGTGTATGTTCGGGGTGAAGATCCAACAAAATCCTCCTATAACCTCAACCTGGCCAGAGGGGTGTCGATGTGCACAGTTTCTGCGACTCCTACTCCATTCGGATAACCACTTTAAGTGGTTTGACTTCCTCCTTGAGGTGTCATTCTTACCTTTTGAGTCGTTTTCTACCTTCGGTGTGAGTATCTCTTTCTCAAACCATATTAATAAAAAGATAATAATAGTGTTCTCTGCCCCCCCCAGTGCTGAACCCTTGGAATCATCCTAACCTCCCCCCCCCAGCTACGACACACACACAGAAAAATTTGACATATGTCCCGCTCTTATGTGCCCATCCTCCCACATGGATCACACATGGCACACGCAAAACATGTTCAGTGTCTATTCTTTGTATAATTACTGCAGTTTTTCATGTGTACCAGTAGTCTGATACAATATTTACAGTTTGAAAGGGTGTTAAATGACATTTGGTGATGATTAATGGTTTTTGTGTTAATGTAATAGCAGTTAAAACAGGACCGGTCAAATTTGACCGTGAACACCAAAGTAGGGGGGGGGGAACAAACACAACAGGAGAGCTAATAACATTTCTACCAAAATGTGAATTAAAATTCAACAAACCTTTCATCAAAGAAACATTCTTCTAGGTATCTGTGACAGCTGTTGATCACGTAGTAAACATTTATTTGAATGTTACATTTCAATTTCATATTTCTTGGTGTTTGCAGAGGTCTGGACAGCAGACAGAGAGCAGAGTCTCCAGCCCCCAGCTGTCTGTCTATGAAGAGTGACTTTTCCAAAGAGGCCCCTCATACTTAGCAATGAACCTGGACCCTAACGGCCCCTACACACGGCAGCGTGCGTTGCCGCTTCAACGCTTCTGCCCATTCACTTTGAATGGGGTGACGTCACGATTCGCCGAACTGCATTGTGGGAGCAAAGCGTAGCTTCTCTCGCGGTGCTCGCTGCAAAAGTAGAGCAATGTTCTACTTTTGACGCCTCGACGGAGGCGTCAGCCAATCGAATCATATGCCAGTACAAGCTCTAGCCAATCAAACCGCGTGCTTGTGTGTCTGGGGCAACGCACGCCGCCGTGTGTAGGGGCCGTCAGACTCAAAGTAATAGACTGTTTTTATTTTGAGCCATAAACAGAATCATACGTTTTTTGCAGGTTTGCGCATGCTGTCAGAGGTGTCACAAAGTCTAAAGTCCTAAAATCCGGAAATGAGTTTGCATTTTAACACTTCGGTATCTCTGGTATCCAAATGAACAATTTTGGTTAGACTATTAACCTCCTGGTTATGCAAGTGAAATATTCGTATTAAATATATATTAAGATAATAATTCACATTAATCAATTTAACCATTAACAAAACACATCATGCTTGTATTTGACTTATATAAGCACCAATATGCAAGTTAGATATCAAAAATCCTGAAATAGAATAGAAAACAACTTCCTTTTTTAATGTTCTCTTTGATTATCTGAGCTTCTAAACAGTGTTGACCTATTGACCTGTTGTCGACTTAAGACCTCGTTTAGAAAATATGTCTTCTTCGTAACAGAAAGAGGAAGAGGAGTGGTGTATCTGTGGAGGAGATGTTGCCCTGCTGTGCTCTGTGTCAGGACGTCCTGAAGGATCCGGTCTCTATCAGCTGTGGACACCGGTTCTGCAGAACGTGCATCGCCTCATACTGGGGTCAGTCTGCTTCATCAGGAGGCTCCTCCTGTCCCCAGTGTGGAAAACAATCCAGAACAAGTCTTGGACTTCAGAAAGCAGTTTTAGATGAACATAAGATCAGCCAGAGGAAGAGATTTGCATGTGTGACTGAAGGAACTGATACAACAGGAAGTGTAACACGACTCAACAGGATCTACACTGAGCTCTACATCACAGAGGGGCAGAGCGAAGAGGTTAATGCCCAACATGAGGTGTGGCAGCTTGAGACAGCGTCCAAGATGGAGACCGCCAATGACACTCCTATCAAGGTCCACGACATCTTTAAAGCCTTAGCTGACAAAGAGGACCAAATCAGAGTGGTTCTGACTGTCGGCGTCGCTGGCATTGGTAAAACCTTCTCAGTGCAGAAGTTCACTCTGGACTGGGCAGAAGGTTTGGAAAACCAAGATGTCGGTCTGGTGATTCTGCTTTCCTTCAGGGAGCTGAACCTGATCAAAAATGAGCAGTACAGTCTTCTCAGGCTGCTCCATGTTTTCCATCCAACCTTACAGAAAGTCACAGCAGAGCTCCTCGCTGTCTCTAAAGTTTTGTTCATCTTTGACGGCCTGGATGAAATTAGACTTTCTCTGAATTTCAAAAACAATGAGGTTGTGTCCGATGTCACGCAGAAGTCATCAGTCAACGTGCTGTTGACAAACCTCATCAGGGGGGAGCTGCTTCCCTCGGCTCTTGTCTGGATAACTACCCGACCAGCAGCAGCCAATCAGATCCCTCCAGTATTTGTTGACAGAGTAACAGAAGTCAGAGGTTTCACTGACGCCCAGAAGGAAGAGTACTTCAGGAGGAGATTCAGTGGTGAAGAAACATGCAATAGAATAATTTCTCACATCAAGACCTCCAGGAGCCTCCACATCATGTGTCTGATCCCGGTCTTCTGCTGGATCACTGCTGCAGTTCTGGAGCACATGTTGACCATGGACCAGAAAGAGGATCTACCCAAGACCCTGACTAACATGTATGCACACTTCCTGCTAGTTCAGACAAAGAGGAAGAAGCAGAAGTATGATGAGGAACAAGAGAAGAGTCCGCAGGAACTGACGAAGGCTGACGTGGAAGTTCTCCTGAAGCTGGGGAGGCTAGCATTTGAACATCTGGAGAAAGGCAACATCATGTTCTACGAAGAAGACTTGAAGCAGTGTGGTCTTGATGTCACAGAGGCCTTGGTGTTCTCCGGAGTTTGTACAGAGATCTTTAAAAGAGAGAGTGTGATCTTCAAGAAAGCCGTCTACTGCTTTGTTCATCTGAGCATTCAGGAGTTTCTGGCTGCAGTCTACTTGTACCACTGTTACGACAACGAAAACTCAGAGGTACTGGAAGCCTTCCTGGCAGAACAAAACTCCTCCCTGGCAGAACATGAAGATAAAAAAGATGGTTATAACTCAGAGGGCCATACTGGGTACACCGATGATGAAGAAGGACAAGATTACTTTGATGATGATGATGATGATGATAATGGTGATGATGATGATAAAGATGAATATAATTCTGATGAAGGTGACACTGATGAAGAGGAAAAAGATGGTTATAACTCAGGGGGCCATACTGGGTACACCGATGATGAAGAAGGACAAGATGACTTTGATGATAATGATGATAATGGTGATGATGATGATAAAGATGAATATAATTCTGATGAAGGTGACACTGATGAAGAGGAAAAAGATGGTTATAACTCAGGGGGCCATACTGGGTACACCGATGATGAAGAAGGACAAGATGACTTTGATGATGATGATGATGATGATGATGATGATGAAGAGGAAAAAGATGGTTATATCTCAGAGGATCATTATGGGTACACTGATGATGAAGAAGGACAAGATCCCCGTTGACAGTGTTCTTGAGTAGAGCCATGAAAAAATCTCTAAAGAGTAAAAATGGACACCTGGACCTGTTTGTCCGCTTCCTTCATGGTCTCTCTCTGGAGTCCAACCAGAAGTCCTTTGGAGGCCTGCTGGGTCTGAAACAAAACAGTACGCAAATCATCCAGAGTGCCATCAACAACCTGAAGGAGACGAACATGGATGAAATCTCCCCCGACCGAAGCATCAACATGTTCCACTGTCTGATGGAGATGAACGACCAATCGGTACATCAGGATATACAAGAGTTCCTGAAGTCAGGCAACAGTTCAGAGAAGATGCTCTCTGAGATCCACTGCTCAGCGCTGGCCTACATGCTGCAGATGTCAGAGGAGGTTCTGGATGAGGTGGACCTGAAGAAGTACAACACATCAGACCAGGGACAACTGAGACTGCTGCCAGCTGTCAGGAATTGCAGGAAGGCTGTGTAAGTACATGTGTTATTATTGAAAAAAACAAAACGTTATCCTAACCTTTATCTAAGGTTGAGCCTTTCAATGCAAAAGAAGCAGTGCAATATCCAAATCGCAGTAAGAGCTGTATTTGGTAAAGTGTAAATATGTGGCAATATAATTGTGGCGCTGCCCAGCCTACAAACCATATTCTACAAACTTTATCAAAAACGTTTTTTTTCTCCAGATTTCTTTAAAAAAATGACACTATGATCATTTTAACATATTCTTTTAATGATAATATGAATAATATTTTGTAAATGATCAATCCTTCTGACATTGCGGAACATAATTGTGTAACTTCAGCAATCCCTCCAAATCTAAAGTAAATAAAGAGCACTTATCAATGCATTATTTGACTATGCTACAGATAATAAGCCTTTAAGGTTTCCCCCCTCAATAACGTCCTAATTAGTACAGTAAGTAAGAACGTTTTTGTACATGGGTTATGATCCTAATATGCTTAGCTCAGCATGGTGGATGTACCACACACATAGACATTGTCCTTTATAACTTTAATAAATATAGTCAAATACATCACAAAATGAAAAGTTGTATTAGTGTCCAAATAACTCTATATTTTAGAATAGTCTTTTAAATTGAAGCAGCCTGCATGGATCTATAAATAAATACAGTGATTCTAACAGTATCCATTGTGAACAACTGCTTTATGAAAGGTTTTTTATTTTTTCATTTATAATACTATGACTATGAAGAATTTGACATGTTTCTTTATTCACAGACTTCAGAACTCTGGGCTTTCAGACCCTCACTTTGAAGTTGTGGCCTCAGCCCTGAGGTCCGATCCCTCCCACCTGAATGAACTGGACCTGAGCAACAACAGTCTGAAGGATTCAGCGGTGGAGCTGCTGTCCACTGGACTGAACAGTCCACACTGTAGACTCCGGAGTCTGAGGTCAGTTTCGGCTGCGGTCAGTCTCGTGCTGCTTTTGTTTTCACATAACCATGTGACATGGTGGAAATCTTCATCAGGATATATGCAATTTAAAAGGAGAGGGAGGGCAAGATGATTGACAAACAAATAAACACGTATAACTTAACTAGGCATAGTAAGCTAATTCTGCCGTTTTAAAACATATCACAAACACAAGCCCTCACTACTTTTTATACTAAGATGCTCCTGAAAAATTCACAGGGTTGGCAACATTCAATAAACCTATTATTCCCAAACAAAGTTCAACCACGTGATAAGGGTATATAAAAAGTACCCCAAACTCATCTCCCTCAACCTCCCATCACAAACATGTGACCTTTTTCTATTTGAACAAGACTCACTATAGCTCAGGGGGCATCATCAGACCACAATGTATATTATTTATTACTATACAGGTAGGAACTCATTGGCTGGTTATCCCCTGGAAAGGAAATCGGGGAGGAGAAAGAAAAAAGAGAAGAGGAGGAGGGAAAAAAATAAACATAACACACAACAAGCACAGCCTGTCTGGCACACTAAAATATTCCAATTATTTAAACTAACCATATCATACTACATCTCATTTGATTACTTTCTTCTTTAATTTGCCCCTAAAGAGGACCTTGCAAGCGGAGCTTAATTCCTTGTGTGTTAACATTCTCTGCCCTTCAAGCTGATTCTGCCATATTGAGAATTAATAGGTGTATAACTATTGTGGTTACATTTAGATGGTGCCTGTACAATGGTGATGTTATAATGATCCACAATAACAGAATGACATAATCATTCAACAAAGGGGAAAAGCTTGGGTTCATACTGTAACTATACACACCTGTACTGTACTTTATTTTTCCAGATTGAGTTCCTGCAGGTTATCAGAGATCAGCTGTGTTACTCTGGCCTCTGCTCTGAAGTCCAACCCCCCCCACCTGAGAGAGCTGGAGCTGAGCTACAACCACAACCTGCATGATTCAGGAGTGCAGCTGCTCTGTGACTTTCTGGAGAGTCCACACTGTAGACTGAAGGCTCTGAGGTCAGTACCCCGTCTGAATCTATCTACATATATTCCATATTACATCAGTTGCCTATTCGTCCAAAATTATTTCGGTATTATCCTGTAACAGTATGGATAGACACTACTTTATTTTAAATCAGGAGACTTATTTCTTAATATTCTATAATAAATATAATATTTATTAACCTGTGCAAAAGATTACAGAATAGTCTTTGGCGATTAGGCCCCATTGTGATATTGTATCTTTAAAAGGGAGGTCTATGGTGGCTGACAGGTGCAAACGCTCTACAGAGGCACAAACAAACTTTTCTGTTTGGACAGTGGTGGCTGGTGCATCTTTCTCCAGGGGGGGCTCTACTAAAATGTAAGCAAACGTATACACAAACTCAAAACATACTGTATGTCATATTACAACCCAGGGCTAGCTCAAAGGCACACAGCACTTGATACAGACTATTATTTTAGAAAGGACGTGCCGGTTTTTGTCAACTTCCTTATTATGCTTACTGATCCCTATCCTGTAGCCCTCATTGGACAGCTGATTTTACTTTCCTAAACATGGCTAGTCGCATAGCATCATCCATGTGGACTCTAGTTTGTTAATGCTTTTTAGTTTTTTCTTATATGTGCTTTAAGTCACTCACATCTGTCTGGTCCATAGACTGGTCTCAGTGTTTCCCCTAGGATGGAGTCATAGCAGCGATGCTAATGCTGCGTTCACACCGGACGCGATGCGACGTTTGGGGGCGGCGCGATTACATGTAAAGTCAATGCAGAGACACGATCAGACGCGAATTCGCTCCGACGGCGCGCATGAAGCGGTGGGCGCGGCGCGAATCACGCGATTGAGGCGATTGAAGGGGGCCGCGTCAAACGCGAGAGTTCAATTTTTTCAACCCGAGCGTCAAATTCACATGACGCGATCTCGCGGAAGCCAATCAGCGGTGAGGATCTCAGCCTGCCGTCACTGACGTTCAACCAGAAAACATCAGCCGTTAGCTGTTAGCAGTTAGCACACAGAGATCACAGCTCCTCATATCTGTTCAGAAACTGGACAAAAGTTAAACAAGTACAAATCACAGACTTTCTTTGTCATGGCGAATACAGTCGCTGGTTTATTTATGTCTGTAGGCCGTTGTTATGAGTGTGGAATGAGCATATACAACGTTAGCTTAGCCTGGTCGACCCAATCTCCATTCAGAAAACAAGCATTTTAAAAGTTTTTCGCCTGCCGTCTGTCTGCAGACTTGTCAAAGCATTAATTCATGGTTTTTACTAACCGGTATCAGTATGTTGTTACTTCGGCATCATTTAGAAACGTGTATTACAATTTAATCACGGTCAAATATGTTCATTTTGTTGTGGTTAGCTCCCGAGCCAGCGCGTCTTGTTTGAATGATGCGAGTAAACACAGCTGGCTGCCGCGGTGAAACTCGAGCGATTAGAGCGAAGCGAATATTCGCATCGCGTCCGGTGTGAACGCAGCATAAGACCAGCAGGGGTACCAAATCTATGCAGACTGCTGCAATAAGTACATTAATTAACTGTCTCGTCGATGTTTGTCTAAATTAATATGATACTATTAACAATCATATTATTCCTATCAGCTGTCAATCACTGTTATGGAATCATAACAGTGATTGACAGCTGATAGGAATAATATGATTGTTAATAGTATCATATTAATTTAGACAAACATCGACGAGACAGTTAATTAATGTACTTATTGNGTGAAACACTACGAAATGTGGAGAAGTTGTGAACAAAAAGACAATGAGTAATATAAAAACACTTCGATGGTCTAAGGAATTGATAGCCCAGTGGATAGAGCCGGCGGCCAGGATGCAGCGATATCCTCCGCGCAGCTGGTTCAAAGCTTGGAATAGTTAAACTTGTAATCATTGCTTTTCAACTTTAATACTTTAATAACTGATAAAAGGCCCTCTCCGCCCAAAAAAATGTCAAGCACTCTCTAGTCTCTTCTCAATAACCCAATACACACTATTATCAATCTTTAATTGCAAAATATAACATGATATTCAGTCTTAGTGTGTGTGTGTGTATCGAATATTTTTCAAGGCAAAGATGCGTTAAACCCACTGCAGCCTTGCACTTCGCCAGGAGAGGTCACTGTAACTGAAGCTTCGAGAAATGAACCTTTTTCCGATACAATTGTCCAAGCGGTTCGATGCTTCATTCAAAGCTTAATTTGCCCATCACTAGCCGTAGGCAGCCCTGAAGAAGTCGCAAGGGTATAAATCTGGGCGCTCAGACTAAACTGCTCCACTCCTTGCGTTTGATTGACCATTTATTACAAACATGGGTGAATAATACAATCAAGTACCAGTGGAAGTGAGATTATGATTGATATTGTGGTGGGATTTGTGATTGAATGCAGTTAAACATTGCAATAGAAAATGCGGCAGAAATTGCATTCAAAAGTTGCAGTAAACTGAAAATTCTGCTTCTCGCCTCCCTGACTCCCTGTCCATGCAAAACCACAAGTGATCACTCAAGTTATAACCACTACCAACTCCGCCCCAAGCTCCAGTGTAGGCCCACAACCAAAAATAAGTGAAAAAAATAGCACATAATAAATACAAATCACAGAAACCTTACCTTTGGGCCCTACACATATTGTCATGAAAATGAATGCACATCCATTCACACCAGAAGATGAACCATCTCTAATTGGCTTTTTTCAACAGTCAGGGTAAGATAGTGATAAATGTATGTTTCGAAATATGTCAAAACGTTGCTTTAACTTTCTGACCTCAGTTAGATGATGAGGTTTAAACCGCTCTCATGTGTGCTCACTAATTATAAAGCTAGCAGTCAGAGTGGCCAGAAAAGTTCCCGACTGCAAATCTGAACCAAAAGAAAGTCATATGATCTAAACAGACAAACCTTTAAGACCTTTTAACCCCAACGACTGTCAGTAGGTTGTTTGTCTCATCACACACGTGTGCATTTTTTGGAATGAATCATGTTGCAGAGAGTGATAGGACTTTTGTAAGGGCTTAAGACTTGTTTTGGAGACCAAGGTGTTGGAGAACAGGTGGTTGTTTGGATATCATGGGACAAGAACTAAAGATTTATGAGAATTTTTTCGACAAAGCTGGATTGAGAAAACTCAGTGTTGAGAAAGGCTGGGTTGGGTACCACGACCCAATAATTGCTCATTTGGAATGAGAGGAGATGCACACATTCCATACGCAATAAATACATAAATCACTGGGAGGCTTCTCGTTTTGCAGAAGCAGAAAACGCTATCATCTGGGTTCAATTATAGTCATAACACTTTGAGAGAGGAGTTGATTAAAACTAAATTTCAGATAACACTCCCATATTCTGGCTTTCTCATGGCATGCAAGTGTGTTTTTCTTCAAACACAGTTACTATTAGCTTACTTCTCACCTTTGGACTATGGAGCTATTTGTATTTTTCCCTATTTGTAAATTGAGACGATGAATATGATTCATAGACCTTTAGTCAAGAGCTTCTCTAAGACATATTTAGGGTAAAATGGAGACAACGCCAGATTGCACTGCAGTTCAAGTACGTCCAGAGAAAGTATATCTGCTCTGATGGGCTTGTCAATAATACATCCATAATCCCTGCAAATGTTATAGTTTTTTTTTTAAATAAAAAGTGACAGAAACTAAAAAAGGACTTGCACCCGTGCCTCGTTCCCAATGCTGCTGGTGAGGCTTCTTTTTGGAGACTATAGCATGCAATGGCTGGTAGGCGATCATCTTCTTTTAGTAGTTATTTTAACTGATTTTTATTGAGTTGAAAATAATCAGTTAAAGGTGGGGTAGGTAATTTTGTAGAAACCAGCTCGAGTGCGCTAGAATTTGAAATTACACAGCCGGAACAAATCTGCAACTTCCTTACAGAGCCCCTCCTCCAACACACACGAATGCGCACATGACCAATGAGGGCACGAGATAAGTTTGTGCACAGATGGAAGGCTGACAGGCAGGTAGGCCATCCAGTTATTTTAGCCGGGCCGTGCTTTTTACAGTACTACGGCTTCCACAGATGACATTTTTTTAAGATAACATATTCATTGCTATCGGGAAGTTAAGAGCATTCCATGGAATATAACAAAAAGTGTATCTCGAGCCGGTTTCTCAAACGTACCTCCCCCACCTTTAAATGATCAACAGTAGAATAAAATATATACAGCTATAGAATATGAAGGGTTTAGGTAAAATACCTCTCAAATTGTATATTGCTTGATTATAGAAATAGTCAGACAAAATCCATGTTACACTTGTGTGTTGTTATGGAACTCATATTTGCAACTTGGTATTGTCTTTTAACACCAAAAGCTTATGGTAACAGAAAAAAATGGTGTATATGATAGTAGACAAACGTAGAAATTAGATACAGTATCTGACTTAATGCATTCATGCCCTTCCCAGAGTTAGAGGAGCCTTCAGAAGCAATCCATCTAATATTGCACATTTACTAGCGACGTTAAATGATTAACAACCAGAAACAACATATTCCATGATTCTAGGCCAACACAAACACAGTTGACATGGCCAGTGGTAAAATGGGTAGGCTTACATTCTAACCCTAACCCTAACCCTTTACCCACCTTCAATCACAAATCCCAACACAATATCAATCACAATCTAACTTCCTCTAATGGTACTGGATTGACTTATGGTTGGACACTTTTTCCTAGCTTTTAATATAGTTAAAAGTGTTTCACCAATAGTAGTGTCCAATACTTTAATTGTGGTTCAAAGTATCGATTCTTCTTCTTCCATCCCTTCATAATGAGCCAAAGTTGCGTCACACCATCTCATAGCTCCTCCTGCTCGGAATTGTTTTGGGATCATAGATACACATCATGGCCTCCTGGGACCTCTTGGCCTTGTGTTGGTCTCCTGTCGTAGTGATTGTCATTGGAGAGAGCTGCTGGAATTTCTGCTGTTGACAGAAATGTCAATATGTGGATACTCTTTGGAGCTCTTCATTTCGTGTTTTACAGACTGCAGGGACTTTGAACCTTGATTAATAATTACCTCGCCTGATGAAGGAGAGAGAACAGTGGACCATTCCTTTGAAAATTGCTGCATTAAATGTAATGTAAACGGCTAATTTTATACAAGAAGCTCTGGATTGTAACCCTTGATAAGAGAGGTTTTATGTAAATGTTTTACGTTGTCTGTGTTTCCGTTGCTGTGTGATAAGAGATGACATATGCTGTGTGTGTGTTGTCCCGGTGGTCGAGTGTGAGCATACCTCCCCTCAACCCTGACCTGGTGATGCATATGTTCAGGCATGTAGGCCAGCCCCCCCCCCTGCAGCATCTCCGCCCTGCTTCCTCCGGTCCTTACGTCTCATAATTAGTTCCTAAAGAGGCCCTATTATGCTTTTGGGGTTTCCCTCTCATGTAGTGTGTCCTATAGGTTTTTGTGCATGCCTGAAACACCTCCATAGGACTCCTTCGTTTACTTATGAACATCGTGAAATCATTATGCAACACTTGCGCTTCCGTATGTATACATTGTACGTGATAGGCTAGGGCAGGACATCTCTAAGGCCCCGGCCACACGAGGACGGTAACGGTCGTATCTGCTGCAGTTCACTATCAGATAGACGGTTCGGCCACACAAGGCCGACATGGAAACACGGAAAACGACAACGATAACGGGTCCCAAGGTGGGTAGATCTGCAAACGAAACGCTCTGGGGGGGCAAACGGCTCCGTGTTTACGCCTATACGATCATTTCCTGATAACGTTGAAGCAATAGCCCCGCCTCCCCCCACCTCTCCTGCTCAGAGATCAGCTGCTGCTGTCAGAAGAGGGGGAGGAAAAGAGAGGCTCCGTTTCTTATTCTTATATTATTATATAGAGTCGTTATTCATTTGTTTTAAAGCTTAATAAATAACAAAGAAGACCTTTGACCGGCACTTGTCTAATTTTGTCCGGAAGATTTAAACTTTACATGTTGACCGGCAAAAAAATCGAACTGAACTGCCGCATGGGTCCCCTCGTTCCCTTGGAAGAGAGAAGATGTGGTGTTTTTCATCTGCTGGTGGACTTACCGGAGATAATTACAGCAGGGCAAACGCTTGCCTCGGGGAGGGAAAAAAGAGCAGAGCGTCCACCAGCGGGAGAATAAAACAGAAGGGGCAACCATGGCAACCATGCGCGGGAGGTCTTCTTCGTGCTTTTGTGCAGGCACTACAGCGCCACTTAGAGGCCTGGCATATGTACCACAGCGTCTCCCAGCGCTTTCGAGCGGTNCTCACACACACACACACACACACACACACACACAAAGACTGAATATCATGTTCTATTTGCAATTAAAGATTGATCATTGTGTGTATTGGGTTATTGAGAAGAGAGTGCTGGAAAATGTGGCATTGGTTGGGTTATGGCAGGGGGTGATTATGTGGGATGGGGAACACTCAAAGATCTTTATTGAGGTAATTATTCTTTTTATTTTTTATCAGTTATAGTTGTAGAGGCTAA
>NW_011369945.1:26551329-26563951 GCF_000735185.1 Notothenia coriiceps
CTTCCTGGCCTTCAAAATAATATATTATATCCTTTTTAGTTTCACAGAACACAAATTGGGTTATTTACATAATATGTTTACATGATTTTGTTGTGCAAGAAAACAACCAGATGGACACACGATAAAGGAAATGTTCAAATTCGGCTCTGATCGTATCAACATCGGAACATTCGTGAGGGCATCTTAAGCCATCTTTGACATGCCAACGATTTGGCCACCGCTCCCGAAGTTGCTGCCGGAGCCTGAGAAACTCCACCGGCGGTCGGTCATACGATGGCTTAAGATGCCCTCACGAATGGCCCGATGTTGTTACGATCAGAGCCGAATTTGAACATTTCCTTAATCGTGTGTCCATCGGGTGTCAATTTCGGGACAGTGTGACAGGGGCTTAATGGTTGACAATGAGTGTTTCAGTTTGTCATTATTGTATATTTTTGTTTTACTGTGTTGTGTGTCTTTTTTTGAAGTCCTATGTTTTCATTGCTATGTTTCCTGCAAATATATAATGTGACATTGACCCATTTAAAGGGGCCTTATTATGCTTTATGGGGTTTTCCCTTTCCTAATGGTCGTCGTGTGTTATATATATTTGTTTTTTGTATTTGCTTTGCCTTCTTCTAATAGCTCTGCAGAATAATATATACAAACATTGCCCTCATTATCCACTGTGTGTTGAACAGCATTACATGTGCAGATATGTATTTCGTACTAGAAAAGACAAATGATGATGACATAATGTTTCGTTTTCATTACCTAAAAATATGATAGAGCTGCAGCACTTTCATCAAACATTAACAACACACACACACACACACACACACACACACACACACACACACACACACACACACACACACACACACACACACACACACACACGCACACACCCCTGTCGATCCAGCTCTCTATTTTTTGCTGTCAGTCAATAGAGGAGTCGGTGGCATTTCCTGCCTGCAGACAGCTTCTCCCATCAGGCCTCATGACTGACGGCGAGACTCTTGTGCATGCGTCTGAATACAAGTGTGCTAATAAACTATTCTTTATCCGTCCTCTAATGTGTCCATCAATCCATTTCACCGTCTGAAGCCGAATAAATATCTTCAACGCGGCCACAGCTTGTGATGCTGAGGCGTCTCACTCAATAACTGAAATCACACAGGCTTAATGCTCTCTGAAATCTCAACAAGCACTTTTCCAACAGGCTTTGTTTGGCTTGTCTTGAGTTTAACACACGTATTGTGCAGCGGAGTTTGCACATAGAGACATTCTGAGGCTCAATGTGTATAAAAAAAATAGCAAAAACGTCCACCTCCCCCCCCCGGCCGTCTTCATGACCTTTTTGAAGGTATTACACCTGGAGAGTTCAGAAGACCATTTGTCTCGTGCACTTTACTCCGGAATATTTACACAGAGGAACTGCGTCATTCCCAGATGAGCCCATGCAGCAGGTTGATGAACCGCAGGCAGGAAAAGGGCAGCTATGAGAGCGATGGCAGAGAAAATGTCATCCTGTGCTCCTTGTAAAAGGTAGTGTGACTTAGAGTGGGGAGAGAAACAGCTGCTGATAATTGAGAGTATCTGTCGTCATGTAAGGAGTCTGGATTTTGGCAATTGTACACTTTTGAAATGTTCAATAATACATGAATAGCTTTTTTTCTACTTTCAAAAATCCTGTAAACTGTGTTACATGTGTGTCTCTGGATGGTCACTACAGTACAGTATGTTTGTAGGTCATTAAACAACAGCCATGCCTCTATACACTCACCTATGTAGTTTAAAACAAAAAAATGTTGTGTGACTGCAGAAGGAACCAGGCAAAGTTTTCACAAACAGGTGACAGAGAAAGTGTCTGAGACAGCTGAGCGCCTCAAAGAAGTGCCAGCAGATGGTACGGGTGTCTAACAATTCAAAAATATTCAGCTATGGAGCAAAGCTGTCAAGATGTGCGGAGGAGTCGGGTTATGCAGAGGAGCGGAGCAGAGAGAAATAACAACGCTGCAACATTAAGAAATCAGCTGCAGAGAGATCACCTGCCCGAGGGTTTCAAGCGAGTTCTTTCAGACCTGACCTCTTCGTGAGTGCCTCCTTTTTGTTTACATACTTTCTTTAAGAGTCAACCTTTCACATTTTGTCTCTTGTTGTCCCGTGATATACTTTATTCCTATTAGTCACAGGGGTCTACAAGCACATGACATGATTTGCCACATAGTTGCTTTCCAATCAATGAACAATCACAAGATGGATAAAATAAAATATCTGTTTTACAAAATACAGGAGGAATGTTCATTTTCAAGTTTATAGTACATGCTTTGATTTTCTAGCTAAATTTAAAGCAGGAAATGAAATCCAAAAGAATTACGTTTTTTAGATAAGTATATCAGTAACATGTTTATTGTTATTTCTAGTTGAATTTTTGGAAAACCAATCACCATATAGGGCTGCTCAATTAATCGTATTTTAATCGCAATTACGATTATGGCTTGCAACGATTACGAAAACAACGTAATCGAAATAAAACGATTATTATTTTTTTTTAATTATTTTTTTTTATTGGTTTTTCAGTTGAATTATACTTAAAGTTCAGGGTAATCAACTGTTAAAAACATACTGTTACAAGCAAACATACACATTTTTTTTCTCCAATAAATTGATGTTTTCAAAGTAAATGAATAATCGTTTTTAATAATCGTGATATCAATTATTGACCCAAATAATCGAGATTATGATTTTTGCCATAATCGAGCAGCCCTTACCGTATCATCACCAAAATAGCAACATAAAGCTTCACAGTTGGTCAGATCAAACCGGGGAGATTTTTTAAAGTTTTGAGTTAGATGAGAGTAATTTTTTTTACACCTTGTTCAGTTTCTGGGCCAAACTGCAAGACTACGTTCTTCTGGCCTAATTAGCCTAATTAAAATCCCATGAATGCAAATATCCAATTAATGCCGCACATCTATCCTCAAGACTCTTGCAAACTCTTTTTCTGAGCAAACTGTGAACAAAGGAGACGGAGGTTCCGGACAACAATGCACGTTTTTTATTTTCAAATGTGCTGCCTACAAGGAGCAGACATGTAAAGTTGTGTTACGTGTTGTTGCAGCATTGTTTAAAACAATGTATAAAAAGGCACTGTGTGAACAGAGAGGGAGGAAAATAAATAACAAAAAATAATCCTTTTGATAAGATTCTCTAAAACACACCTGCTGCCAGAAATGCCATTAAATGTCAGCTGTCTGGGTTCACAATACACGCACACACACACACACACACACACACACACACACACACACACACACACACACACACACACACACACACACATTTCGTTATCTATGTCACCTTAACACAGTGTTAGAAGGTCGTGTAAAGGAGGATGGAGTCCCAGGAAAACGAACCAACCTTTTCTCTAATGACATTCACCGAGAATATAATGGGGACCGGTGAGAGGACAGAACGGCTGGCGGACTATTCTTCAGCTCCAATTCATGTGTTAGAGGTATGGCTGATGCATGATGGGATATGACAGTTGTTGCTTTGTATCAGCGGGTCAAACAGCGAAGAATTAAACCTGCTGCTGTGGAAATGTACAGCAATATGTACTGTAATATAAAATAAGCATTCAAATAGCAAAAGGTTATTATTGTAGAATGCAAACGCCAACAGTAATGCTAAAATACCCCAGAATCCAGAAGGAATACCCAAAGTATAATCGCAGTGGTAGCTATTGGAAGTCAACTCTGTGTGACCTGGAGGCCCCAGGCTGTGTGTGTGTGTGTGTGTGTGTGTGTGTGTGTGTGTGTGTGTGTGTGTGTGTGTGTGTGTGTGTGTGTGTGTGTGTGTGTGTGTGTGTGTGTGTGTGTGTGTGTGTGCGTGAGTGAGGGCAGCTGTTTCTCTGTTGAGGGTTCAAAACGCATGAAGAGAAAACACACATTTGAAATAAATCATGAATAGCTAGGGCCTAGAAATTAAACATAACTTTGGTTCACTCACTTTAACAGAGTCACTCACTGATTACTTTAAACACATTGAGAAAAGTCACAGTTTATATCAATTATTATGTAAAGTATTTTCTTTACCAGGTCAGTTTGTTGAGGAAGTTTTGAGTGCCGAGAAAAGCTATTTCCGTTGGGAGTAAATTACATAAGGGGTATAGGGAATACTGGGAAAATGTCAGAATACCATGTTGATGTGATAGATAAACACCTCAACAGATACATCACAAAAGACAGAAAGAAAGAAAGGAAGAGAAGGAGAAGGAGATGGAAGAAAAGGGAAAATGGAAGATCCCTGAAGTCTGTCTGTTCCGGCTGAGCAATCAGAACTGTCGGCTTTCCAAATTGACAATTTTCTCCAAGTGTTATCCACAAAGACGAGAGGGTTGTTGTATATTGGCCTGAAGAGATGGCTCTCTCGAATAAACAAGTATTTACTGGCACACATGCACAGAATGCACAATCAACGGGGGAATCTGGGAAAGAGCCGAGACAGAAATGAAGTTGGACAGAACACATTTCTGCAGGAGAAGGAGGCCATGCTGATGCTGTGACAGGACTTTCACACCTCCTGCCTCCGCACTGTGAACATCTCCCTCCAACATCCACCAGGAAGTGAACCAGAGCCTCCCTTTCATGCAGGACACCGTCTGAATTACACAGGCTGCACAGAACAACCTAATGTGAGTATATAAGACAGAGAAACGGTAGAACATTGTGTAATAAACAGCTTTTTGATTGCAGCATCTCCACACGAAAGGATGTCGAGCCAGGATGATTAAGTGTGTGTGAATGGGGGGTAAAAAAGAAAAGCTGTTACTCCCTCTAGTGTACATAGTTCATTCTAACACCCACTGTATTAATGTCTAACAACAGAACACACCTCACTGTATATTATACAGATTATTAACTTTCATTACTTTAACCCTCACTAAGGTCATGACAGAGCATGCTCCATTGGCAGTAGCAAACTTCAAGATGTGTTTGAAAGCCTCAAAACGACAGTAAGTGGAGCTTTGAGATAAGATTTGTTCAAGAATAAAATGCATAGAGATGCGACTTGTTTACAAAGCAGGCAGTCAAATAACAAATATAGGATGAAACAACTTTCACAAACCCAATAGTTTCCCTTCCAATAGCTTCTTATTATGCCCTAAAGGTAGTTTGTATTTTGTCTCTAGACACAATCCAATCAGTCAACAGAAACAGCTAATTTGTTGTTTTATGAAGTGTATTTGTTGTTGTTTGTTTCCTATCTGAACGCCCGGGGACTACAGATGCAAATGAGCTTCTATCTAACTTTAATGCAATTACTTTTAATTGCGTTTCGTCCATCCAAAGCAAACCCTACAACAAATGTAAGTTATTGAGTTGCATTATGGGAAATGTAGTATTGATCAAAGTCCTTCAACTTGTAATACAACGTTTCAGGAGTTTAAATTACTTTAAAACTATTCAATTAAAAATGAATAAATGGAAGTTATTTGACTTTTAAAGGATCATTTAAAGCTCTGAAGAGAGGAGGAAGACCACGAGTAGATCAAACTTGGTGCAGGTTATATTGTGTTACCTACAAATGATAATCATGTCAATCAAAACAATTGAATAATCCTATAATCTGGAAACTTTACATACAATTAATCTTTGATGTCCTGCCTCTAGATGGCAGTAAACTACAGCTAAAGAGCCAGATCAGCACAGCATCACACCAGAACACACAGTCATAAAAAACATTTTATTAAAGAAGAAGCGGGATGGTTTGATTCCCTATATTCTATACATTATGTGCTATAGGATGTAGAAGACAGACAGAGACACACAGGACAGGAGCGCTTACCCAATTCATATTTTTCACACAATGAAGAATGAATTGTCAGAGAGCGGTGACCATGTGCAGCACCAGTTTGTTTCATTGGCAGTACAACTTAGAGACAACATTAAATAAAGATTGCTTTGCAGGAGTAAATATCTTCCCAGGAAACACTTTGTGACTGAAATTAAAGTTGGACGTCAGAGTGAAAACCTAATAATTTAGGGTTTGAAGTTAAGTGTATTTCAAGCCTATACAACTACATCCTCTAAAAATGCATGTTTGAAGTCTTTTAGATTTCCTGTTTTGCTTTTAGAAACATGTCCTTGCTGACCTCGGATCAGAGCTCCTATACGGCGAGATCGATGCTGTTCACATGAAAATGATTGTAATACTTTAGTGATTAAAATACTGTTGACTTTTCAATCCAAACAAACACGTTGGCCCTTTTTTAAAGCAAAAAGCATTCGACTTTTGATACCAGCAGATAGTTATTAATGATTATGAAGTGGGGAGGTGATGAACCGCAACGTTGCTACCACACTGAACCGAATCCGCCCATCAGCAGCTTCTTCTCAATATGCGCAGAGCAAACCTTATTTATTAACACTACAAACCACACATCCTTCTTTATGTCGGACTTCAGAAAACAAACTGCCCAATTCAACATTTAAAACCATTCATTGTTAAATAAATGAAAAAATACATTTCTCTTAAAGAAACATCTGAACATGTGTAGCTCCTGTGTATGAAATGAGTAGAGTGAGGTTGTTGTGGTTGTTGCTTCATCTCTCATACAGACATAAAAGCACAAACTGTAAACAAAGCAGGGAAACCAAACTTCAATCTGAACTCATAAGAGGCTTTTTTCTTTCCTATGCCTCACACATGTAATGTCAAACAGTAACGCTTCTATTGAAATCAACAACTAATGTCAGATAAGGTGTAAACAAAGTCTGAAACAAAGGGGCTGAATGAGCCAGAGTGTGAAGTACAAAATCCTCTGTGTGATTGTGATCAGCTGACCGAACACACTCAAAAACCCTGAATTGTAAGGAGGCGAGATTGAAGAACTAGGGTTAGACCGATATCGTGCCGATACTGAACATAAATATTCAATAATCCGAAGACTGCACAGTGTCAGTGTTTCCAGCACATCTGCAGCAGAAACACAAAAATTGTACAAAAAAAATGCTCTACTTTAATAATTGTAATATCTGTTACAAATACTAAACTGCAAAAATGTCAACATCACACCCATATCGGTTGAACCCTAGTGAAAAGATGCAAAGCCACAGGTGACGGTGTCGAGATGCAAATATACACACACATTTACATTTTTGCATAAACTCTATGTACATACATTACGTGTGATGGGACTAGTTTTGGCAACCAACGCTGAGAAAATAGTTTTTTTTCCCTCGTTCATATTAAGGCATGCCTGTGTGAGTTCAGTCTGACCCCATGTCCAGCTGGATTTCAGTCTGTTTTACGGCGCTTATTTTAAAAGTTTGATTTACTGGACTTAAATCTTCTGGGGTCCCACACAGCTGACTTCACTGGAGCTGTCTGCTGTGATGTCATCACTTGGCGACCTGCTTGTTCACTCCTCCAAGGCATGACATCATCTCGAAACAGAAGTCTGCTGTGCGGCCCCTCGCTGTGATGTCCTACTCCAATCAGTGGGAGCCTCGCTTGTCATTGTCATCGTCTTCACGTCAGATATTTGACTGCCGTCGCCCCCTGTTGGTTCCCAGTGATGCTCGCAGCCTCGGCTCCCTGGCCCTGTAGGTGACATAAAAAAACATTTTGAGTATATACAGTAAAGGGATCAGAACACAATATAATCTCTCCTGAAGGAACCCTATAATACACAGAGATCTGATATATTTTATAAACAGCTCTCTAGGATTATTTCTGTGTCCTTAAAGGTGTTTTAGTTTCCTTACTTGTAGTGCTCATTGAAGTCCAGTCTGAAGCTGAGGAAACGCAGACTCTCATCCGTGCTGGTCATCAGCAACACCAGGAACTGCTGCACGATGTTCTGGAGAGGGGAAAGGAGTGGATCAAATAATATATATTAAAATGAGATAATCCAATCCACTTTATTTCTATAGCACATTTAAAAACAACAGAGTTGAACAAAGTGCTGTACATCAACAACTGTATAAAAACATAGCATAAATACATAAAAAACAGACAGGACATGAAACAAATTCAAAATTCTTGAAAAGGCTTTTAACTTGATTATTTATTTATTAATGTGATGCTATGAACTATTTATAGTGTAAATTGGAATTATCCACATCTGTGCTCCCGGGTGTATCTGTGTTTTCTTCCTGTATGTTCCTGCCTGTGTATTAATAAAGTTGTTGATTGATTGATTGATTGATTGAAATGTAAAACACGAGACAATGAAACCAGATCAGAAGCCACAGACTGAGGAACTCCTACATGATGTACAAACAATACAAAACACTAGTAAGATAAAAACCCAAATGTAAAAGCACAAGTGTCACCTGGTCTGTAAATGCCAGGGAAAAGAAATGGGTTTTCAAACGAGATTTAAAAACAAGCAGAGTTGGAGCAAGTCTAACCTGGAGGGGCAAGTCGTTCCATAAATCTGGAGCTGCAACAGCCTCTGATGATAATAATAAGGATGCTCTAAATGCTCCTAGAAGTCACTGAGGCTGGTACCTGGTAGAAGTGTGTGAGGATGCGGAGCTGGGAGCGCATCTTTGGTATGGTTTCCTGGAACTCCTGAATCCTCTTCTTCTCCTCCGCTTCCTGTTCAGCCGTCACTCCCCACTGACCCTGAATCAGGAGAGTATCGCTCATTTAGAAGCCATCATACAACCACCATCCCTTTTTCTCCCTGTATCCAACTCATCTGTATCGCCTTACCTCGCTCTCCTTCTGCTGCTTCCTCTCCTCAAACTGCAGCCGCAGGGTGAGCTCCTCCAGAGCCGAGCGGTACAGCGAGTCCTGGGCGCTCTGAAACTCGATGATCTGGTCGAATATGGCCCTCAGCTGGTTCAGAAGATTCTGCAAGGACACACCGAAACAGAGTTAAAGGAGGTGTGTGGAAAAGAGCAGGCAGAATGATTCAATCTGGTGTGTGTGTGTGTGTGTGTGTGTGTGTGTGTGTGTGTGTGTGTGTGTGTGTGTGTGTGTGTGTGTGTGTGTGTGTGTGTGTGTGTGTGTGTGTGTGTTACCCTGCTGCTGTTGTCTAGCAGGCATCTTGAGATGACTCTGTCGAGGAACAGGTCGTGGGCGGCGATGATGTGGTCGAGATCCTGCGCCTGCTGCACTCTGTTCCACAGCTCGTCCCAGGAGCACTCCAGCACCTTGTATTAAAAATCAAGACATAACTCAATCAGTGATCTCGGCGCCTTGCTATCCAGTTAAAATAGTATTCTTATATTTATTCTATCTGATGTCTGAGTAGATAAACCTACACTTAAATCAGCCAGCTTTCAAATCTGCAGACCAGAGTTCCTGTTAGCCGGTAATTACCGGACTACGACCGGTAAAATATGCTGAAGACCGTCAAATCTAAATCTCTCCGGTCAAAGGGTCCGGTCAAAATATATTTCCCCTTAGCGCAATACCACATCAGTTGCGCAACTTGCGCCGCTTACAGTATGTGACAGACAAAAGAGTGTGTGACAGAAACTGATAGTCAATTCTAATGTCTAACACTTAATGTGGAGAAAGAGATGTCCTGTATGGGTTGATTGTGCGTTGATCTGTTGGTAATGCCTCGGGGTTCCGGTGGGCATGTAAACAAATGCATAATGCTGCGCTATACTTTGCGGCCTCACCCAGTTGCATAGCGACGCTTATTGTTTAAGTGTCTTTTAATAAGCAGGTAGTCATATCATTAGCTAGAACTAGCTGGATCTGATCGATATGGACATAAACGCGAGTAAAGTCTAATCTGACGGGAGAGAGAGATCAGCTGCTGCTGACGAGTCGACACGCAGCTCTGCATGATCACATGCAGCGGTGAGCGGAACAAAACACACACTTCAGGTTAGAATATCACACGTAGCTATTTTAATTACCTCTCAAACTACCGTAACTAGTTATAGATATGTTTAGTTTTACTATCGGGTCACTCATTACTGATCCGCGAGCTGCTACTCACGGGCTGTCAGGAGAGAGAGAGAGCGCTCCGTTTATTATTCCCGTGTTATTGTAAATTACTGTTCACTTTTGAATAATGTAGTTAATCTACTATAATTAGTTTGTTTAATATCGAATCATATCAATTTGTTTTAAAGCTCAATAAATAACAAAGAAGACCTTTGACCGGCACTTTTCAAATTGTGTCCGGAAGATTTAAACTTTAACGGACATGTTGACCGGCGAAAAAATATTCTAACGGGAACTCTGCTGCAGACCCATCTAAAACATCCTCTTTAATCTGACTTCAAAGTGAGTTTTTTTCTTCTGGGTTTGAACCAGCAGCCTAACCTGGAGGCTACATTTGATCCTGAGTCCCGCAGCATTCAACAGACTCAGCAGAAATCTCTCCTGCAGTAATTACTTCTTTCTTTACTGGTGTTTTACAGCCTGTGATGGTAACGGCGCTGCTAATGGTCTGACCTCAAAGGTGATGTAGTACTGCATTTGGTGGATGAAGTGGACCATCTCGGAGGCCAGGATGTGGCACTGATGCAGCACACCGGACAACTCTGCAGGGTGAAAAGCACAAGGGAAGGAACAAAACAAGCACATCAATATCAAAATAACACGTGCTTAAGAAAAAAAATGTTATTTTAGTACCTGGCATGGTTTTGAGCAGCTTGGCGTTACACATCTGTCCCTTCCAGATGTCCGTCAGTGTGTACTCCATCCTCTTTGCCCTCCACAGGAAATTAAACACACGCAGGTAGTGGCCCATACACTCCCTTGTAAACACCTGAAACACACACATTTATATATTCGAATATGTGATGACAGCAGTAATACATAGAGATCAGGAGATTGAATGTGTGAGTTTTGTCATACCGTAGCAATGGGTCCATCAACGTGGTAGTCAAGACTGAAAACATCCCAGCCGGTATCACCTGGAGACACCTAGAGGCAACAAAAAGACATTTGTCAAAAGAACAGGGGATGCTTAGGTCAGACCTGCAACACACACACTCTCTCTCACACACACATTACCTCCAGCAGGCGTACATCCAGCCTCTTGAGGATCTCTGCGTTGTCATACTGAGCGTTGGTGGCTCTGACTGCCGTCTCTAAGATCCCCGTCAGGTTGTGTTGGTACAAAGTGGTGGCGGGACGCACTAACTCCGGTCTAGGATTTAAAATAATTAGGATACATATTCTGTCTAATAAATCAAATGCAAAGATTCAAAGTGTGTGTTCCTCACTTGAGCAGGTCCATCAGGTGTCTGATGAAGTCTCCCTGGCCCAGCAGCAGGTATCTCCTCATGGCCTGCAGGTGCTCCAGCAGCAGGTAGTTTCGGTTCAGAACGTCCAGCAGGTATTTGCTGGTGTCGAAATAGGCGGCGTCGATCTTCTCCTGAAACGCCCCTTCAAGGTCTGACAGCAGCTCCGCAGCTACGAGGAGACAGAGATGACAAAGTAATTCATTAACGAGATATTGAATTGCTATTTTTACTATCTTATCTTAAATCCTTATTTTGTTAGGGACAGACTGATTATTAGGTCACTTTAGTGCTGCCAGTTAATCAAACATATTTCACAAGACCAATAACAACTTTTTCTTTTCTCCCAATGAGTAATACGTGTCTAATTCCTGCAGTCTGGTTTCCTGGTCTGCTGCTGCTGGACGATGATGCAGAGGAGAACCTGATGTCCTTCATCACATACAGTAAGAGCTTTAGATCAAACAGGTCAGGAGAAGTCCTGCAGACTGGATCAATAGCTAAGTATACCTTTTTTCCTCTATATAGTCAATGCAGAGGAGGACAAGGCCAGCGAGCGGTAAGAGCATCGATTACTGCCCGTCCACTCGCCTACGTCAATACAACCATATCAATACGATGAGGAGGGAATACAGGAGAGGCTTCTTATTGGTCGGTGATGTCGTCAACAATAAAGACTTCCAAGGAAAGTCAGCATTAACCTTTATTTATGTGCAATAAACGTGCACAGAAACAGTAACAGAGAAAGACATGCTCTGAAATTGTTTACCGGAAAGTGTGAGAGGACATAAGAGAGACACGGAGACTCTTACTATCTCTGGGTGTGTCTGCAGAGTTCGACGCCGGCGTGATTTTGCCGAGCGGTGTTCGGTCTTGACAGACCTGATGCAGGAAGTTGATGGATTTACCAATTAGCAGGACCTAGAGGGAGAAGAGAATAAGTGAACATGCCTCAAGTAAACCGTCTTACCTGGATGTGTGTAGCAACAAGTGTTGTGAAGGATTAAAAAATGTTTGTTGATGTTTGACTAATTAGCACGCAACAGTTTGAGTCCAAATGTAAAAATGTGCACTAGAGATGTCCCGATCCGATCACGTGATCGGGGATCGGAGCCGATCACGTGATTTTCAAAAGATCGGAATCGGGAGAAAAAAATCGGGGATCGGGATTTTTTTATTTTTTTATAGATACTTTAAAAACATTTTGTATTCAATGTTACAGAACAAAAATGACCATGTTCAAGTCTTAAAGTCATCCTGAGGCCTTAGTTTTGGTTTCAAATGACAGAACATCATGTATGTGTTGCTTCTTTGGGGCTTGTTTTCATAGACCTGGTTGCTTATTTCTCTCAAATCTGGCAACAGAGTGGGCGCAGTGTCTAATTGTAGCAGTAAGCTAACGAGTACTGATA
>NW_011369945.1:26563991-26585200 GCF_000735185.1 Notothenia coriiceps
GTGCAGAATGCAGCTAGTGCAAAACGCAGCTGCATGTCTTCTCACTGGCCATAAAAAGCGTGACCACATCACCCCAATTCCGGCCTCATTGCACTGGCTTCCAATTCGGTTCAGAATTGATTTTAAACTCCTTTTGTTTGTTTTTAAAGCCCTAAATGGGCTGGCTCCGGCCTATATAGCCGAACTCCTCCATCGCTACACCCCAGCCAGAGCTTTAAGGTCAGCTGATCAGCTGCTGCTGATAGTGCCCAAGACCAGGCTCAAAATCCGAGGGCACAGAGCCTTCGCAGCAGCTGGCCCTATGGCTCTGGAACACTCTGCCCCTCCATGTGAGGTCGGCCCAGACCCTTGGGGTTTTTAAATCTACACTTAAGACATACTTCTTCTCTCTGGCCTTCTAGTCTGAGCGGAGCACGACTACTGACATTTCCCTGTGTGTTATTTTTTATTTGTGTTGTTGTATTTGTTGTAAAGTGTTTTTATTGTATGTACAGCACTTTGGCTCGACCAAAAATATTTAAAAAAAATGTGCTATATANTTCTTCTCTCTGGCCTTCTAGTCTGAGCGGAGCACGACTACTGACATTTCCCTGTGTGTTATTTTTTATTTGTGCTTTTGTATTTGTTGTAAAGTGTTTTTATTGTAAAGTATTTTTATTGTATGTACAGCACTTTGGCTCGACCAAAAATATTTAAAAAAAATGTGCTATATAAATAAAACTTAATTTGATTTAGAACAGATACAAAATGTGCGATTAATTTGCGATGAATCGCAATTAACTATGGACATCATGCGATTTATCGCGATATAAAATATAAATATTTTAATCGACTGACAGCCTTTTTTTATAGACATAGTCCTAAACCCAGTTTACGGTCACATAATCAGATTGAGAGATACTTTAATTATCCCGGGGGAAATCGTTTTTTTTAATGTTCCTTTTTACAACGAAATCAAAATATATTCAATTTTATTTAATTATAAAATTGAACAACCATCACGAAAATAAATTTCCCTGGGAAAAGTAGCTTTTTTAAATACAGTCTACATTCTCACTTCTGTATACAGTCTACAGTCCCAGGTCTCCAGTCTCCAGGGTGATGATCATCATGTCGATGCTGTGGTTTCCTGGCAGAGAGGATCCAGCCAGCTCAGATTTATCTGCATCAAACGTTTCTAGATCAACGTCCACACAGCTCATCTTCCACCTGTTGAGCAACACTTCTATGGACCAGTCAGCACTGTTGTGGCAAAGGGGGGTAGGAGGGTGGAATCAGAAGGAAGGACAAGAGAAGGAGGAGGTAGAGAGGAAGGTTAAAATCGAAACATTGTACTCAATCCTATTTTATTTAAAAGTGTGATGAGTGTATTCAGCACCTCCTCTCCTGGTATGTGGTCCAAAACTGAGCTCTGGGGTTTTTCCTCAGAAGATAAGCGATGGTCAGGAGAACGTCCTCAAAATCTGAAACAGGGCAGAGGCGTTATTACCCGGGTGTACATGCACACTATACGTTATTAATCAGGTACACATGCACACAGGAAGTACGTGCACACGGGGACTGACCCCGGGGCTCGTAGAAGACGTCTGATCCCAGGATGATGTCCAGCTGGGGTAGCTGAGTGAGCTCAGGTGAGACCTCCCCCCAGGTGAGAGGCAACACGCTTATGTCGTGGAGGCCGTTTGCTGCACAGCTGCGCCGGCAGTTCTCCAGACAGAGAGGCTTCTCGGCGTTGTCCGACAGGATCACCTTGGCCCCGCACCGAGCAGCCACCACACCGGGCAGACTCACACCTGCACCGAGCTGTGGAGACACACATAGACTCAGAAAGTGTGTCCAGCAGGCAGAGGTGGGGGACTCGAGTCACATTACTTGACTCGAGTCCGACTCGAGTCGCATATTTTTGGACTTGAGACTTGCTTGACTAACATTGATAAAAGACTTGACTTGGACTTGGTATTCATGACTTGAGACTTGACTTGAATTGAGACGGATGACTCGAAAGGACTTTACTTTTAAAAATATTTGCATTTGTTTTTGTATTGTACGGAGCCCCTAAAGGGCAATGAAAAAATATATATACTGTATCTCGTTCGCACGAGAAAGTTACCGGAGCGCCAAGTAGGAAGTGGAGCAAACGGGAGACAACCGTTTCATTGCAGACTGTTATGTTTATGTTGGGAAATGGCAGTGCATACATTATTTTAGATATACAGTGGGGCAAAAAAGTATTTAGTCAGCCACCAATTGTGCAAGTTCTCCCACATAAAAAGATGAGAGGCCTGTAATTTTCATCCTAGGTGTACCTAAACTATGAGAGACAAAATGAGAAGAAAAAAAAAATCCAGAAAATCACATTGTCTGATTTTTAAAGAATTTATTTGCAAATTATGGTAGAAAATAAGTATTTGGTCAATAACAAAAGTTCATCTCAAAACTTTGTTATATACCCTTTGTTGGCAATGACAGAGGTCAAACGTTTTCTGTAAGTGTTCACAAGGTTTTCACACACTGTTGCTGGTATTTTGGCCCATTCCTCCATGCAGATCTCCTCTAGAGCAGTGATGTTTTGGGGCTGTCGCTGGGCAACACAGACTTTCAACTCCCTCCAAAGATTCATCACTGCTCTAGAGGAGATCTGCATGGAGGAATGGGCCAAAATACCAGNGTTACATGGCCCCATTCATTCTTTCCTTTACACGGATCAGTCGTCCTGTTCCCTTTGCAGAAGAACAGCCCCAAAGCATGATGTTTCCACCCCCATGTTTCACAGTAGGTATGGTGTTCTTTGGATGCAACTCAGCATTCTTTCTCCTCCAAACACGTCTAGTTGAGTTTTTACCAAAAAGTTCTATTTTGGTTTCATCTGACCATATGACATTCTCCCAATCCTCTTCTGGATCATCTAAATGCTCTCTAGCAAACTTCAGACGGGCCTGGACATGTACTGGCTTAAGCAGGGGGACACGTCTGGCACTGCAGGATTTGAGTCCCTGGCGGCGTAGTGTGTTACTGATGGTAGCCTTTGTTACTTTGGTCCCAGCTCTCTGCAGGTCATTGACTAGGTCCCCCCGTGTGGTTCTGGGATTTTTGCTCACCGTTCTTGTGATCATTTTGACCCCACGGGGTTAGATCTTGCGTGGAGCCCCAGATCGAGTCAGATTATCAGTGGTCTTGTATGTCTTCCATTTTCTAATAATTGCTCCCGTAGTTGATTTCTTCACACCAAGCTGCTTACCTATTACAGATTCAGTCTTCCCTGCCTGGTGCAGGTCTACAATTTTGTTTCTGGTGTCCTTTGACAGCTCTTTGGTCTTGGCCATAGTAGAGTTTGGAGTGTGACTGTTTGAGGTTGTGGACAGGTGTCTTTTATACTGATAACGAGTTCAAACAGGTGCCATTAATACAGTTAACAAGTGGAGGACAGAGGAGGCTCTTAAAGAAGAAGTTACAGGTCTGTGAGAGCCAGAAATCTTGTTTGTTTGTAGGTGACCAAATACTTATTTTACTGAGGAATTTACCAATTCATTCATTAAAAATCCTACAATGTGATTTCCTGATTCTTTCCCCCCATTCTGTCTCTCATAGTTGAAGTGTACCTAGGATGAAAATTACACACCTCTCATCTTTTTAAGTTGGAGAACTTGCACAATTGGTGGCTGACTAAATACTTTTTTGCCCCACTGTATGTGTATATACACCTTCGAGCTGTTGTCGATCTTATTTTGCGCAGCTTACTAGTAAATGTATGCACAGAACTATTTGTACACAGCATGTTCCATGATCTATCCAGACTTCCTGTTGGAGGGTTTAAAAACATCCTGTGTCCGCTAGTCGGTTTGGAACTGCACTTAATGTGTCGAACTCGCAGACTGAGTGGCATTGGAGAGGGAGAGGAAATGCAACTGTGCAACATTCTTACTCCGTACTGGTTTATATTCTTCTTCTTTATCTTAGCAGGCCCATTGTGGCATATATTGGTGTCTTATCACCAAGTATTGATCAATGAAATTGTGTAACAATTGGTAGCACTGTGTACAGTTTGAACAGGAAATCAGAAACCCACTCATTGATAAAACTCATGGAGGTGAAATGTAATTATCTGGAAAGTGAAATGATCTGACCTGTACGGTGGTCTGCGCTTCTCCCCTGCAAACTGGAACAGGTCGTCCCTGAAGAAGAGCGGCACCTGGTAGTCCTCCAGTAGTTTGCGGCGTTTGGCGTGTTCACCGTAGCTGCTGTCGAAGATGTAGAGCGGGCTGTCGTCCCTGGTGGTCTCCAGGTACTCCATGTAGTACTTCATCTTCATCTTCACAGAGTACCCATCGTTGTCCTCTCCGCATTTGAATTTCTGGTTGCGGTATTTGCGTTTAAGGCGCTCAAGGGTCCACTTTTCCCGGGCGGGCCAGGTCTCCTGGCTGCTCTGCAGGACAACAGGCTTGTAAGGCCGCTCGAAGCGCCGGATGAACTCTTCTGGGCTGAGGTGTAGCGTGTCCACGCGCTCCACATTATCCTGTAACACAACAGATATTAGTCAAACATGGAACGGAATTTCCAAAATCATCACATACTCTTCTGTCCATCTGGATAACAAAAGGGTTCAACCTGTTAAATGATACATCTTCTTTTTTAAATATATATTTCCCAACCTTTGAGACAGGGCATTTCCAGCTTCCATCTCTATTCTATGACCGGATAAGAGCTTTAGAACAATATTGTGTCAACAAATTGTGAAAAGCCCTCCGATTTATTTTTCAAATGTTTAAAGGTATTTTTTTCATATATTTGACTATTGATCTATTTGAAACTACCATTACATCGTCACTTTACCTTTAATACACTTTAACGTAGGTGTGTGTGTGTGTGTGTGTGTGTGTGTGTGTGTGTATGTGTGCCCATATATCTTACATTTAGTACTTTTTATATCTTAAGTATATATCTATTCGCCTAACTTAAAAAACATAAATAATGAGCATTGTTGGATGGAGCCAGATTTGTTGGTACGATTTTCTTTGTTATACCATAATTGTGCATTTCAGAATAAATAAATACATTAAAGTCCATTAATATAAACACATGTATTCCATCAAACAGCTTAAAACAATTAAGTATGTGATGAAGTATGAATAAAGGGTTCATAGCCTGAAATTATACTAAGATTCACTTTGATTTTTTTGTGAAACCCCCGCTCAGTGTGTACGTGACAAGCTGCACACTTACTGTGGGCTGCGGCTTGCTAATGTTAGCTTAGCCTTGTATGCTACATTGACAGTTTACCTTCACGGTGCGGTGTGACAGGTCATATGTTTCATGATAGTTGTATTTTATCCAGTCTAATGAGTCCTTCAGCTCGGGTCTGGCGCTCCGTTTCGCCTCTTTAATCCTCTTCTTACTTTTGTGGTTCATTTCTCCTCCGTGTGTTAACCGCTTCTCAGCTAGCTATCGAACTATCCCAGGGCTAATGCAGAAATACATCCACTAGCCTGCACTGCAACCCGGCGGCTAGCTACGATGTTCTGACAGCCTCACCTTATGTATTTGATTAGATAACAAAACAAGTCTGTGTATGTGTTAAACACGTCCTCAGATCTACACCAACACATGTAAAGACACTTTTTAAAACCTGCTTGGTCGACACACTTTTGTTAAATAGCTAACAAGACAGCCAAGCTAGCTAATGCCGGCAACTGATTGACATCCATAGCGCCGGCCTCTTTTCCGGAACAGAAAGCTCATTGGCTTCAGCGTCCGCAAAAGCAATACGTTTATTTGATAGGATGTAGGTGAGCCTTCCCGCCAGACATTAACTGTGATTTGATTGGCTGTTGCAGTCAGCAATACGGAACTAGACATAGCATGGGCTGCAAGTGATAAACATAAATATCAATTAAATTAGTTAACAATACATTTTTTCAGAAAAAAAGAGTCGTAATAATAGCTGGTGATGTTATATTGTATTAGCCCTCATGATGGACCACAGTGAAGTCGAAACACCTAACATAGCATACAAAACATTTACATTTGAGGACAACAACGAAAACACACAAGAGTCCCTTTCTGTTTCAATACCTGAGGTACGTTGGAGTTTTTTTAAAGAACATTATTATAATACAGGTAGAGCAGTTGTGTTTAACCCCTTCAGAAACTAACTTTGACGGTAGAGTCTTCCCTTTACATCAGCATACATGCAGTTTTATTATAACGTTATTTAAATAAAATGATAACTTGGATGATTGGCTTCTTTCTAACTATTAATGTATGGTTAATCTAAATGAACGATGTTATATACGTGGTTTTTACTTGCTTAGACCGCATGCAATTGTAATTCTATACATTAGAACCACTACTTTTATTCGGCGTTAATAAAGTGTCCCAGAATGTATTAATTAAAGAACATTTCAACCAATTGGATTGCCTCTTCACGTCCACCAATCAGATTACAGTTTAAGCGCAGCACACCGCAAAACATTTTATTGAATGATGTAGAGTCCGATCTTTAGGCGACTTGATTTCTCAAAAATCTTGAGCCAGCCACGTACACATGTGTGATGTAATATGCAATTCATCTTTAAAATGTTGAATTTATAATGTGATGTCACCATTCACTAACTTGCAGTCTAACTATGATCCACACTCTTAGGTCCTGGATCCACACTATGGCATGTATGTGTGGCCTTGTGCAGTGGTGCTGGCTCAGTGTCTATGGTCACAGAGACAGGAGCTGAGAGACAAGACAGTGTTGGAGGTGAGAAGAAGAATTTCAGTGAACATGATGTGATCTATGCTGCCATTTTGGAAACCACAAGGCCGGTTAAAGTGACTTGATAGACAAGTTTGATCTTTTTGTAGTCAAACCCAATTCAGTCAACATGACATTTACCTTTTTTTAAGCATATTTCCATGCAGAGAGATGAGGTGACTTAGAACAGAACAATGCCCTGCCTTTTGGTTAACACATGACAAAGCATTATTTATTTGTATTGCATTTTCAATGGCGCTAAATTCTTAAACTAAAAATAATAATTAAAGGTGATTTTTTTTATATCTACCTGTTTTACTTTGTATTTTAACTTACACTAATATTGTGTTGTTTAAAACATTTTAATATCACTAATCTTTAAAATGTACAATGCCGTTTTAGGACCATTGTAAATTAAAAAGAGTTGGTGAAGGGGGGTAATATTCTTAGAAAATAACTAGGAATTTCTAACTTAAAAGTGCAACAGGTAAAACATTAGAATAGATAATACACACATTTTGGAGCAAAATATGGAACACTGTCTGAGGTAATAAGGTCCTACATTTTCCAAAGAAAAACAACGTATTGATATAAGTACTTAGAAAAAAACTCTGTAGGGCCTATATTCTGAGATTTAAGTGATACATTCTGGTGAAAAAAATCACAAATACATGAATGATACATGTGTGCGAAAAAATAAGCAGGAATGTCATGGGATCAAATGTTCCAATTTACATTTATTTTTGTCAACTTTTGTCACCTGGGGCCTGTACTACGAAGCTGGTTCAACCTAACCTGGATATGTTTGAGTTAGCCGGTTGGCCTAATCCAAAACATACGCTCTCTCGCTAAACGGTACTACGACGCGGGTTATCAAGTCGATCGCTCAAGCCAGCCGTGCCCTATCTAGTTAGGTGCGCGTTCACATGAAAGGGGTGGTATTTGGAGCATTCGACCAATCACAAACATGGAGAAGCGTACTGACAGCGCAGCTTCATACTTCCTGAATGAAAAGTCAACTATAATATTAGACATATGAAGAAGTTAAACATCCATGACTTAAACACTGTATCCAGGATAAAAGCCACATAGCTGCACCTGCAAGGTGAATACAGCTGGTAAAAGAAAAAGTGTTTGAATGCGTACATTAACAGGTTTATGATATCACTGCCCCGTCTAAGACACGATCTGACTTTAATTACATTTGACTCGAGTGTTTCGTCAACTTAATGTGTTGCTTAAAATAATACTTCTGCATACAGTATGTGACACTGTGAGTGTTGCACGGCCAGATACGGCTCAGCTGACTCAGATATGGAAATATATGATGTGATATGTGATATGAATGATAATGGGACACATCGACGTCTACACTCACAGTGCCGCGGACTGTACTTAATGTTACTTTGATCCGGTCACTTATGTTGCGGCAGATATTTAAGTAAGCTTTCTTAACGCTAATGTTATAATAGTCAGATTGCTCTGAAGATGGGAGGTGATATTCTATTAATGTTCACGTTCACACAGTGAGTGATTTTTGCCAGCTATCTTTCCTGCAACGGCAGCTTTTCTGTATTTCCTTTCTCCTGTAATATGACTTGATCGCTTTAAATTCCGCACACTGAGCTCTGATTGATCAGCAGGCAGTGCTTTCACTGAGTTGAGCTCTTAGCCTGCAACCTAACCTGCTCCGGGGCAGGTTAGCCGCACAGCATAAGTTACCATGGAGATCTAGCCCGCTAAAAACAGAACCAGCTTCTTAGGACCGGAAAGCCCGAGCTTTCCCTGAAGTTAGCCGGCTAAGCGAAAATCCAGCTTCGTAGTACAGGCCTCAGGTGGACAGATTGGTGGATTAGCTCAGGTGAGGGGAATGAGGTAATTAGGCAGGAAAACAAGCAGGCAGCTGATTGGCTGGCAAACTCTTTGAGCTGGAAGGACTAACGAGCTAATTCAAAGCAGGTGTGTAGACGGAGGGAAAGGCAGCACAGAAACACAAGATTAAAAAAAAGCCAGAAAACAAAATCCTCTTGATCACTGAGACTGAAAACAAAGGGCTAAAGGCAGCTTGACAACACAGCCAGATTGTGACACTAAACACATTTCATAGCCTTGTTCTTTCCCTTTGTGCTGATTCCAACAAACTTGAAAATACCGGCTTACAGCAGAAAGAGGCTGAAGGTCAAGCTTTTGACCTGAACAAAAGGACATTTTTGTTCATGTCATACCTACATCAAAACAAAAGCAAGCCATATGCCTTACTAAACTGTATTTCCCTGTCTACCATCACAGCTGAAAACACTCATTAGTTATGTCATAGTTGCCAAAAGCCCCCAGCCAGGAGTGTAATGCATTTATGTATGTTTTCACATGGCTTTCTTTGACCAGACGGATCAAAACATCACTACAAAGACTACTCGATGTAGAAAATAAACCTTTGTCTGGCTAAGAGAGATATTTCCAGTTAGTAAATGTTCAAAGGTCTTATATAAGACACGGCTGATGATGAGATCGTTAGGAGTGGGTGTTCTTCTATAAGTCACAGGGTCAAAGATGCAACGCTGCACACAAGCTTTTAAACACTATTATGTCAGTAACATAAACTTCTCAATATGTAAATAAAGCTGATGTTCTCTTTACCTATTTGCTTGTAAGGTAAGCAGCAACTTCTTTATGCCCTAAATACAAATATTACAACAGATGAATTCAACCTTATACTAATTGGGATTGTTAGACATTCCTTCTGTCTCACACATAAACAATGCAAATACAAGTTATACAGATTTTACATTTATAAAAAAACATAGCACTCTACTGGCATTGAAAATAAGTCAACATTAACGTTATTGGGTTGATTAAGCAATCTGTAATGATTTTCTAAACGCAAACAATAATGTTGATAGCTAGCATACAGCATCAATCATCTCTTACAGTGAGGGCACAGCAGTAAAGTGCAGTTTGAGATGATGCTACCTGTTTTTGAAATTCACACATTGCGAAGTGTTTCACATTGAACCACATGCTGTGTACTAACAGAAGTGTTCGAATTGAGGCGCAGCATGGTACTTGCATATAAGCTCCTAGTGTCCATCAATTACTAATATTGACTGCTCAATATGGCGGTTATTGTCCTTTTTAGCTACTTTAGATGAAACTGCCCCCACTTCTGTAATGCTAAAGCATCAATGGCTTTGTTCTGAATTTCCTGCTAATCAGCAGAAATGAAACAAGAATTAGAGCGAGTCTCGGCCCCTTGTGGCCTTTTTTGTAATAGAGGTACAAAGACACCTTCTGAACCCTTCAGGTGGCAACAACCCCCCGCTCTCTTTTCAACTGGCACATTCATGTCTACTCTTCCAAAATTATTTAAGTATTTTTCTGAAAAGTCTCTGTTGTGGCCAAAAGAAAACTGGCAGATCTATGCTGCATATGTTTTGCAGGTTAATTATCCAACTGCTTACTCGCTCAACTGCGCACAACCAATCCAAGCTACAAGGAATAATGGTGCATTCACACGGCTCAGAGAGCAACTTCGAGATTTTAACAGTATCAGGGGCACACAGGCCATGGTGGCCGTAGGATGTACAATTATTTTTGGGGCTTCACGGCTGGACCGAGGGGCAATGACAGCCATGGCCCTCACGGCCGCCGTGAAAATCCCACCCTGTAACCAACACTGAAATAAGACTTTAGTAACACCTGGAGTAAATTCACTACCTACTGTACCCTACAGTATTCAAAGTAATTACAACTAGCTGCACCTTTACCAGCTTCGATTAACACATTAAAAGGTCACCTATTATGCAAAACCCACTTGTCAATCTTTTATCCATAAATATGTGTCCCCTCTGTGTTTATGGAATGCCGTTTAAGCCAAAATTAAATAAATACATAAATAAATACATAAATAATTAAATATGCATCTGAAATAAATTCTGAAATAAATAAATGAGGCAATAAATATATGTACATTTAAATACACATTTATTTATTTCATGGGACTTTTATTTCATAATGCCACATTTATTTATTTCAGTCAGACAACTCATGTGTTTCTTAATATGTTTATTAGAAGCAGCATATAGTTTGGGTTTTGCGTCTAGGCTCGGGCCTCATCACTCCACAGATTTACAAAGAACATTGGGTGATGATTAGATAACTATCCCCTGAGCCTACAGGTGGAAGCTGGGGTGGTGGTGGGGCAGGCGAGCAGCAGCAACATGAACACAGCAATAGCGAGTGAACACAGCAGTGGCAGCNAACCCCGTGGGGTCAAAATGATCACAAGGACGGTGAGCAAAAATCCCAGAACCACACGGGGGGACCTAGTCAATGACCTGCAGAGAGCTGGGACCAAAGTAACAAAGGCTACCATCAGTAACACACTCCGCCGCCAGGGACTCAAATCCTGCAGTGCCAGATGTGTCCCCCTGCTTAAGCCAGTACATGTCCAGGCCCGTCTGAAGTTTGCTAGAGAGCATTTAGATGATCCAGAAGAGGATTGGGAGAATGTCATATGGTCAGATGAAACCAAAATAGAACTTTTTGGTAAAAACTCAACTAGACGTGTTTGGAGGAGAAAGAATGCTGAGTTGCATCCAAAGAACACCATACCTACTCACTTCTTGTAGCCCTCGAAAGGGTTTTGGAGGTTGATGCCTCGGTGAACGTGAGTTGTTTGGCTTTCTTGTCCGCAGCAGCAGAAAGCATTTTCGAAAAATGTTTGAATGAATCAAAGTGGGTCGTCACCGTCGATTTTCTCTTATGCTCCAACACACAGTTGCACGGGGTGCAGAATAGTTTCCCCCCACTTTCGTGCAAGACATCGGGGTACTGCTTTGCCCGGTCTTTAGCAGAAATGTTCGTCGGTAAATGAGATGGATCAGATTTTTTCATCTTGGTGTTTTCTCTCTCGTGTGAGTTCCACACGTTCACTTTACGGTGTTGTTTACCTTCTGTGATGCGCGAGCTGATGACGTCGCGTCATCATCACTACTTCACGTCAAGAGTAGTTAACTTTTTTTTTTTCAACTTTGTTTGGAAAAATGTGGGGATTATCCGCCATTTTAATAAATATGCGCCCTTTTAAAAATCTGCGCCATTTAGTTGATTATGCTGTAAATTATGGGATCGCGTCTTTCTGGAGGGTCTAATTGAGGGATTTTTATTCCTAAATAATATTCGTAAACTTAACCATGTTATAGCCTCAGAAAGGCTAAACGACAAAGAATACATTCATTAACTACATTATTACATTTAGCTGACGCTTTTATAAACAAAAAAAATAAACACTTACCGGTCCTTGAACCAGTGACCCTTCAGTTGAAAGTCAACTGCCTTCCAGCTGATCCACAGCCCACATGCTAATTCTACCTGAAAACACTGTAGTATTACTTTACACTTTACACCGATCAACACATTCCTTCATTTCTATTTCTCACTCGTCGTCTCCGATCTGTCTGTAGATGGTTTTAATTGGCATGTGTAATTTAGTGCAAAACTTTTATTTAAACCCAGGAAAAGTAAGCAGGTTATGAAACCAAACTTAAGTGATGTGTTGAGTCTATCTAGTCCGCTGCGCTTCGCCTCAGCTCCGATACTGCACACACACCCACAGCCCGACACAGTACACACATCAGCAAGTGAGACAAACAATCTTCAGAGGGGGTCTGAGCTGTTCTGTTTCCACCGTGGCACCGGGCCCGGGTACAGGAGGGATATTATGAGTAGGGATGCTCCGATCGATCGGCTGCCGATCGATATCGGCCGATATTCACTCTCTGCCGATCGATCGGTGCTCTCTAAAAAAGCCGATCGGGAGAGCCAATCACATAACGTAAAATACATGACACTTTTCTCTGTGCGCGGCAAAAACAAGCTCGCCAAAATGGCTTCACCAGTCTGGCAGTATTTTAAGGTGTCCGAAAAAGACAATAAAATAGCGGTATGCAACGTGTGTGAAGCAGAAATCCTGCAGCTCCACCCGCTGTGACGGACCGGTGAGTGGAGCAGAACACACACTACATTACATTGCATTTAGCTGACGCTTTTATCCAAAGCGACTTACAATAAGTACATTCAACCTGGAAGATACAACCTTGAAGAAAACAGAATCATATAAGTAAATCAGGTTTCATAGAGCCAAACATTTCAAGTGCTACTCAACTGGCTTTAGATAAGCCAGTCCTTTATTAGTATATAAGTGCTTTGTTAGTAATTCTATCGCTCGAATTGGAGTCGAAAGAGATGAGTTTTCAGTCTGCGCCGGAAGATGTGCAAGCTATCTGCTGTCCTGATGTCAATGGGGAGCTCATTCCACCATTTTGGAGCCAGGATAGCAAACCCACGTGTTTTTGCTGATGGGAACTTGGGTCCCCCTCACAGTGCGGGTGCACCGAGCTGTTTGGCCGATGCAGAGCGAAGTGCACACGCTGGGGTGTACAGTTTAACCATGTCCTGGATGTAGGAAGGGCCAGATCCATTCGCAGCATGGTAGACACTAGAGTTAGACCTAACACACTTAGCTATTTTATCTACCTCTGGAACAAGCTAAACTAGTTATAAATATATTTATTCTTCACTCATTACTGGATCAGTGAGCTGCATGAGATAGCACGTCCGCTCATTTCTCCCGTGTTATTATCCAAAGTGAATGTAAACTTGAATAATGTACTTCATTTGAATGTAATAATTATGTTGGTTGTTGTTTGTGGAAGCGCCATTGAATGAGCCCCATTAACTGAGTTTTAAACTTTTAAATGGAAGATCCCCATAGGCCCCGCCCACACGATCGGCCTCAAAATTGACGATCGGAGCATCCCTAATTATGAGTGTTGTAAAACTGAAGTGTCAGTGGTACCACCGATCTGAAGCACTTTCTGAAGCAGTCCCGTGGTATCGCCGGGCAGCGAGGCCTTCGTTTGTCATCAATGACGTCACTGGCCTAAAACAATATATCGATACAACGATCATGTTGGTGTGATACATGTGGACATGAGCACGAGCAACCACTTACTTTCACTTTCCTTTTTCTTTTTTTCTTTTTTACAGTTTCCACCCTTGCTAATGAAGTTTTTTCACTTTTTTTTCACTTTCATATAGATCACATGGATCAACACCATTCAAACACAAGAAAGAAGTGTCTAGATGCGCTTTTAGTAATCCGTCTTTAGAAAATTGTATTGAGGTTTCAGCACGGCACATCTACTTCATTCACATCGCCCAAGTGCAGTCTCTTTTCTTCTTTCCTTTTCACATTTTTCATCCAGCTCACGGAAAAGAGATTAGGAGAAGGACGTGATTTATAATTAGTTTTGCTTCCTATTCGAGCGGAGCCATGATGTTACCGCTAACGGGGTTTGTCCTCTGGTCCCCTCACAGGTGGTTTGTAATGGGCCCCGCTCGCTCCGGCACTGGCATCCACATCGACCCACTGGGCACCAGTGCCTGGAACGCCCTGGTTCAGGGACACAAGAGGTGGTGTCTGTTCCCCACCAACACGCCCCGTGAGCTGATCAAGGTGACCCGAGAGGAAGGGGGCAACCAGCAGGACGAGGCTATCACCTGGTTCAACGTGGTGTATCCCCGGACGCAGCAGCCCAGCTGGCCTCCAGAGTTCACACCGCTGGAGATCCTCCAGAGACCCGGGGAGACCGTTTTTGTGCCTGGTCAGTGAAGAAACATCATTTTATAAGACGTAATAATTCTCCATCAGAATCTCAACCATGAAAACACTAAAACCAATAATTGATAATACCTTCACATAAGCATGTCCCAATGATCTTGCATGTATAAAGGATTCTCCTAGGAGACTTAAAACTGATGTGAGATAAGTTGATGATGGAGGGTAAAAAGGAGATGCTTACCCAGTCAGACTACCAAAACATACCATCCCTACACCCCTGTATTAAGGAGATTGTAGGTGAGACATGTTGGGTGTAATATTCAGGGTCATTTGCCTAATATTTAAGTCTGAAATTGTGAATGGGCCACTTTAATCTGAGTTTTCTTAGAAGTGATGAGTCACCTGGAATGTGCTCTGTAATTTAAATGGTTTACCTTCAATGGCTACAATACCTTAAATCCTTTTAATCCAAATTACACATTTCTCTTGGTTTGAAAACAATTTAACTAGAGATGATCCGATCACGTGATCAGGGATCGGTTGCCGATCACGTGATTTTCAAAAGATCGGGAGAAAAAAATCGGGGATCGGGATTTTTTTTTTTTAATTCTTTTTTTAAATTTTGTATTCAATGTTACAAAACAAAAATGACCATGTTCAAGTCTTAAAGTCATCCTGAGGCCTTAGTTTTGTTTTCAAATTACACAACATCATGTATGTGTTGCTTCTTTGGGGCTTGTTTTCATAGACCTGGTTGCTTATTTCTCTCAAATCTGGCAACAGAGTGGGCAGGGCGCAGTGTCTAATTGTAGCAGTAAGCTAACGAGTACTGATAAGCTTTATTTAGTTTTTATCCAATGCTGCACAACTGAACTGATTCAATGCTGCTGTGAAAAAAAAAAGCTATATCCAATTTAAATTAAAAAAATAACCTTAAGGGACAACTTGAATGCTTTTTACTTTTTTTTCTCTTAATGCATTGCATAAAGATCGGATCGGGAAAAATCGGTATCGGCAAATTGTCAAAATCAAATGATCGGAATCGGATCGGGAGCAAAAAAAGGTGATCGGGACATCCCTAAATTTAACAGTTGGGATGATGTAAGCACAGAACTCCACAAAATACACAACATGTTTTTCGACATTTTAAATGGAACATATTATACATTAAAGACACATTGTTTTCACCACACAGTGTTGGTGGTGTGTACATCTGTGTGTATGAACAGAGAGAAACTCGGTGACCTAGACTCACATCAATTTATGCTAACAGGATTAATCCCAGGATTTAGACTTCACCTGTCTGACAGTAGATTACATCACAGACCAAACACCGACCTGTGTGTCTGCACACACTGGCTGTTGTTTTGACCCTCTTGCTTTGTTTACTCGATTCCCCCCACAGTTTGTTACAGAAGAATCCATCTCTATTAGATTTAATAATTAGATTTAAAGAACATTCGGGATCAAAAAAATAATGAACAAAGAAAAGGCATTTTAGGGAAATATTCATTATCATATTATTATTATTTCGATGGCGAATGTGATTTTGTTCCATCACAAATATTTAATAAATTAAATATCTTCTAGCAGCTACACTAATACGTATTTATAAAAACGTTTGCGGATGTTGAAAGCCTAAAAAAAGTTTGGTCCAATTAAAGTAAATGTTTGACCTAAATAAAGTCATCAATTATGTAAAAATCTTATGACACAAAGAATTCATATTTGGCCCAAATCAAATGGTAGTTGTTAGATTTCTGTACAAATATCATCCACAATAAATCCATACATGTGTTCAGGAGTTCTGTACCAAAAGTTATTTTTGATCAGTATCTGATAATCAGCTTCAAACAGGAACTGACATTTCATCATGTCGATTTGTTTTATCTTTGAGACAGAAATTCTCCTCAGGAACTTCTCAACATTTCTTAACCAGATATAATATATTTTTTAATTTTAATGTCAAAAACGTCATTAGCATTATTATCATAGAAATAATCCAAATGTGTTTTATTCATCTAGATTTTTTTCCCATTAAACACAACCTCTAACAGGTAAAAAGTAAACACATTAAACACTTACTTCACTGATATTTGCAGCCTTTTTATCAACTCTTCTAATTTTCTGTATCTTAAAACGTTTATTTGATTTTTATTTTAAGATTTAATTTTTTTCAAACAAATGAGTATCCCTGACACTCATTAAGCACCCACTGACAACATGTGAGTAGACAATCTAAGAATTATGTTTAAACTGAGGAAAGAGCAGCAGCATTTAGACAAAACAGGGAAGCAGCGCTGCAAGGTGTGCCATCTAGTGTTTGTTTCTGATGTTAATGGTGACTAGCTGTGTGTCCACAGGCGGGTGGTGGCACGTAGTCCTCAACATGGATACGACCATCGCCATCACTCAGAACTTCGCCAGCACGACCAACTTCCCCATCGTGTGGCACAAAACCGTCAGGGGGCGACCCAAACTCTCTAGGAAGTGGTACCGGTAAGAGTTCAGAAACACACAAGTAAACACTGAAGACTTTTAGCTTTACTCCCCTTATGCTGCTAACCATTTGCCCATTTTCAGTTTGAACGCAATAGTTATAGTTCTTCTTGTTTAGCCCTAGCAGTGTTGTAATCAATTAAAAATATTTAAAAAGCGCATATTATTCTCATTTTCAGGTTCATATTTGTATTTAGTGCCTCTACTCAGTAAACTACTAATCAAAGCTTGGAGACATGTCACAGTAGACTCTCCTGTGACATGTCACCATGCTTTAATGTTCAGAAGCTCTTTATTGTCCTCATACTGCCTGTGCGGCAGCACCTCTTTTCACCCTCTGTCTGAAACCAGAGCCCAGTCTGCTCTGATTGGTTAACTGGCCAGCTCTGTTGTGATTGGTCAAATGCTTGGAGATGTCCTTAACCTAAGTTATTTTTATGCATATTGTCATAATATCAAAATATCGGTATTTTATCTGAAAAAGGTGTGATTATTTTTTGATGTGGATGCATGTTTCTATGCTCAGATAAAGTTGTAATCTTAAAGAAATGCTTATTGGTTATGATGCAGTTATTCATCTTGTAAAGTAGAGCTCTTTCGTGGTTGTTCCAGGATCTTGAAGCAGGAGCGCCCCGACATGGCAGTGCTGGCGGACAAAGTGGACCTGCAGGAGTCGACCGGCATCGCCTCAGACAGCTCCAGTGACTCGTCTTCATCGTCCTCCTCCAGCTCCTCTGACTCCGACTCTGATGTATGTGCTAAAACACACACACGCACACGCACGCACACGCACACACACTGAGATTTAATTTATGCTAATAATACAAAACAAACTGAATTTTACATTTATGATTGATATCAATCACCCTAATTAATGTAAAGAGATACATGTTGAAGTAAAGGTAGGGATGCACAGACATGCACAGATGGTAGCAGATTATATGTTTGCTCTATCACTGGAATTGTCAATTATTATGGACAAAATCTGAAGTCTATGCTTCATTTTGAAGGATTAGAACACTGCCTGATGGCGGTCTGCCGTAACTGTAAAGTCATTCAGGGGGGGGGCTCTCCTCTCCTCTCTATAAGGAGCTGCTGCTGTGGGGGAGCACATGCTGCAGGATTTTTGCCCCCGGGATGGCTAAATGTAATCTAACATTCAGAGCGTGTTTTTCACATTTGATCACTTTGCTGTGAGAGATGTTTCACAACTTCAAAACGCTACAATATCCTGTGGTAGCCTCTCTGCTGTCAGAACAAAATGAATACAGACTCAGGAAGTGGTCTATCCGAGACAACATTTTCAAATTTGGGATATGCACAATTAATTAATTGAATTAAAATAAAAAGTATAATCAAAGGACTATATATATACCTCTAATCAAAGGGTAAACAAGTTGAACAAAAGGATGACATTTAATTCAAAGTTGATGAATTAAACGGGAAAAGGTAACTATAAAGTAGGGCTGCCCTCGACTAAAGATTTTTCTAGTCGTCTATTAAGGCGATTAGTCGACTAATCGTCTCACGTTTATGATGCCTTATGATTATAAATATATATATTTTTTATTCTTTCCCCCCCCCCAAAAAATGGTTTCAGTTTCAAAGGCTGATGAAAAGCGCTATTATAACAGCATGGTAAGTTGTGCTTCACATCAAATATAAAATAAAACTAATAATGAACCTTTGAAATATAAATGAAATGTAGAGAGCGAATGAGAGTCACAGCGCACGGACGCAGCGGTATAAACAGCAGAAGCTCCGGTAAGGATTCTTATTGTGTGTGTGTGAACAAGCAGTGAGGACACACACGGAACATTTAGTTCTAGTTTCTATTATTCATATCTGAATATAACAACCCAATAAATACTACAGAGGAAACGGAAACACTGAAAATATGAGCGTCGGCAAAAATCCCTCATCATGAAATGAAAGCTTTATCGTTTTCTGAGGTCAGAATGATTATATATTATAGGTCTATATATGTTGATACAAAGCTAGGCTACTGCCCGACTCACTGCTGCCGTTTTCCTCCGAGTCTGAGAAAGTAACACACGTTGGGGAGAATTAAGCTCCGTGTTTTGTTATGAAGCCGGCATTCAGGAAGCTGATCTCTGATGGTGTGGATATGGAGGAGGCTTTTTGCTGTTGTAGTTTGCCTTTACTCGCTCAGAAAGTAGATCCACACTTTGGATTTCCTGCCCGACCAAATTAAGTGAATGACCAGGCTCCGCTCTGAATGAAGTCTGAGGGTTTGCAGCGAGTTTTAAAAAAAATGTTGTATATATATATTTTTTTTTTTTAACTAATCGACTGATGAAAAATTGCCTCGATTATGACTTAATTAGTTGCCTAGTGATTCATCGACTATTTGGGGGCTGCCCTAGAAGACATGAACAAAACATACGAGTATCATAAAAGCTTTTTTTGCCACAGATCTTGTTTTCTACAATAATCTGAGAGAACTCTTGCGATAGTAACTTCTGGGTTAGTCTTCACATCACTGCACCACTGTGTATGGCTCCAGTCCCCCTAACCTGCTGTCTGAAGCAATACTTGATGCTGTATTTCTTAGCTTACAATAAAATGTGTCATATAGAGCAGTGCTTCTCAAACCTTTTAAAGTAATGTACCCCCTTTGAAACATTTTCTCAGCCAAGTACCCCCTGACCGACCCCAAACACTTTTGATAGAAAAAGCCAATATAAATAATTAGAATATAGTGATGCTCCATCAATGTGTGATGTATTAACTCCATGCACGAATTACAACAAACTAAGGATATTTTCATCTTTAGTAACAGATTTTTAAGCAATATATGTTATTATATATAATAAAATCCACTGTGGTGCCTGATGTGCAACTATACCATCCGAAACCCCATGCATAGAAAACAGCATTACATTAGCAGTCTCTAATGTAGTGACCACAATGCATGAGAGGGTTAAAAAAACAACAACGTTCTAACTGAAAAAAATGTGCAATTATAAACAAACTATGTAATAACACTGCAATTTTCCACCGCAGCGGAGCCGGCTCTCAGTACCGAAAGCCGGTTCTTAGCTGGCCCCACTCGGCTGCCGGCAAGTATCAATACTTCACGCTTACGTCTGAGGGGGGCGAGATTAACCTGAGCAATAACAGTTAATCGCGAGTACGGAAAATACAAGTTGTAACAAGCAGTAGCGCTGAGCAAAGTGACTGCGTGACCACACACACTTGTAAAAACAGAGAAGAACCAGTTAAGCACTAGAAAAGCACAAGAACGGATCTTGAACCCTTGGTGGTTCTAGGAATATTTTATGTACAATTGTGTTTTCTATTTAACTTATTGTACTACGATTATTTTTGTAATCATGCATGGTATTTTTTTAATTAACCTTTTTTTTTTATCTCACGTACCTGCAGTACCCCAACGTACCCATAGGGGTACCCCCATTTGAGAATCACTGAAGAGAGTAGCACTTATGAGCATTTAACATGCAAGTATCATAATCGTGTGTTTACCACAAATCTAGTTTTCTACAATATTGCAAAATCAGATGGAATAATCCCATTGCTTTTTGTCCAGTGAGCCGTTGTGATGCTTAGTTCAGGCTCGGCCTACAAAAATAAATCATCACTACACCACTAAATTATGAATTGGATACGGGCAAACAGCATATAATGTGGAAAAAATCTGGCGTCGCCGCTATTTGTATATAGGGAAAACACTGGGGTTGGGTATCGTTTGAATTTTAACGATTCCGGTTCTGCTTTTCGATTCCAGTTATTTTCAGTTCCGGTTCTTTGAGAGGGTAAAAATAAGTCCCATGACAAACTGGGAGAAAAATATATTTATGAAAACATTAAGTCAAATCTGTATTCCTATTTCCAAATCACTTCATACTGTTTAATTTGTTAGGTTATTGAATAAAATTATATAAAAATAATCTCTGCATTGTTTAGTTAGTTCTAAGTGGTGCAGTTTGAGAATGTACAATTGGCCCAGTCTCCTCCGATGTTACACTGCAACCTGCCTGTGAGACAGAGTCCAACCACACATGTCCAACACATAGGCCTAATAATAATAATACATTATATTTATAGCCTATAGGCCTAGCGCTTTTCTACAACTCACAGACGCTTGCACGCTTACACATGTCCTGCAATACACATGCTGCAGCTGCCCAGCTGCTCACTGTTTGTAAAAGTAAATAAATAGTATTCTCAATTCAATAATTTACTTTCTTTACCCTGCTTCATAAACAATACTGACATCCCTTTGCTCCTCCGAGTCTGGGGGTCCGGGGATGTGAGGACAGCGCGAGGACACAGACAGGGAGGCTGCTTTACTCACAAAGGAATGGC
>NW_011369945.1:26585245-26599522 GCF_000735185.1 Notothenia coriiceps
TACATTTTTAACTAAGGATAACATTTTTTACTTTAAAGGTGTTTTTAAAGATAAAGGGCTGAATAAAATTGAACTTAAAATGGAAAAAATGTGGAATCATTAATACAAATCTAATTTAAAGACCAAAAAGGTAATTGCAACATAAAAAGTTTAGTTAAGTGTGAAAGTTTTGAATTTAGATATGTGGGATTTGAATGGTTCCATAAAGTAAAATATGTACTTAAAAGGTTTTTTTTAAGTTCAATAGAAGGTTAAAGTGCTTTTTAAACCAGTTTTTAGATTTAAGCCCAGAAACCACGTGAGTTAAAGGGTTTTTAAGTTGACAGAAGTTGAATGATTGAATATACAGTGGGCAAAAAAGTATTTATCAGCCACCAATTTGTGGCAAGTTCTCCACCCTAAAAATATTGAGTAGCCTGGTAATTTTTTCATCCTAGGTATATCTTTAAACTTATGAGAGAACACAATGAGAAGAAAAAAATCCAGAAAATCACACATTGTCTGATTTTTAAAGACTTTATTTGCAAATTAATGGTGGAAAATAAGTATTTGGGGGGTCCAATTAACAAAAGTTCATCTCATCACTTTGGTTATATAGCCCTTTTGTTGGCAATGACAAGAGTCCAACACGTTTTCTGTAAGGTTCACAAGGTTTTCACCACCACTGTTGCTGGTATTTTTGGGCCCATTCATTTCCATGCCAGATCTCCTCTAGAGCAGTGATGTTTTGGGGCTGTCCGCTGGGCAACACAGACTTTCAAGTCCCTCCAAAGAATTTTCTATGGGGTTGAGATCTGGAGACTGGCTAGGCCACTCCAGACCGTTGAAATGCTTCTTAACGAAGCCACTCCTTCGTTCCCGGGCGGTGTGGTTGGGATCATTGTCATGACGAAAGACAGCAGCCACGTTTCATCTTCAATGCCCTTGCTGAGGAGGAGGTTGTCACTTCCAAATCAATATCACGATACATGGCCCCATTATTCTTTCCTTTAACACGGATGCAGCTCGTCCTGGTCCCTTTGCAGGAAAAAAGCAGCCCCAAGCCATGATGTTTGCCACCAGCCCATGTTTCACATGTAGGTATGTGGTTCTTTGGATGCAACTCAGGCATTCCTTTCTCCTCCAAAAACACGTCTAGTTGAGCTTTTACCAAAATGGCTTCCTATTTTGGGTGTTCATCCTGACCATACCCGTAATGACATTCTCTCTCCCAATCCTCTCCTGAATTCATCTAAATGCTCTCTAGCAAACTTCAGACGGGCCTGGACATGTACTGGCTTAAGCAGGGGGACACGTCTGGCACTGCAGGATTTGAGTCCCTGGCGGCGTAGTGTGTTACTGATGGTAGCCTTTGTTACTTTGGTCCCAGCTCTCTGCAGGTCATTGACTAGGTCCCCCCGTGTGGTTCTGGGATTTTTGCTCACCGTTCTTGTGATCATTTTGACCCCACGGGGTGAGATCTTGCGTGGAGCCCCAGATCGAGGGAGATTATCAGTGGTCTTGTATGTCTTTCATTTTCTAATAATTGCTCCCACAGTTGATTTCTTCACACCAAGCTGCTTACCTATTGCAGATTCAGTCTTCCCAGCCTGGTGCAGGTCTACAATTTTGTTTCTGGTGTCCTTTGACAGCTCTTTGGTCTTGGCCATAGTGGAGTTTGGAGTGTGACTGTTTGAGGTTGTGGACAGGTGTCTTTTATACTGATAACGAGTTCAAACAGGTGCCATTAATACAGTTAAGAAGTGGAGGACAGAGGAGGCTCTTAAAGAAGAAGTTACAGGTCTGTGAGAGCCAGAAATCTTGGTTGTTTGTAGGTGACCAAATACTTATTTTCCACCATAATTTGCAAATAAATTCTTTAAAAATCAGACAATGTGATTTTTTTTTTTTTTTCTCATTTTGTCTCTCATAGTTGAGGTATACCTAGGATGAAAATTACAGGCCTCATCTTTTTAAGTGGGAGAACTTGTACAATTGGTGGCTGACTAAATACTTTTTTGCCCCACTGTAAGTGTTGCAATCCTGCTGACATTGCAGTGTGAACACGCTGTGACGACCCCTGCTTATATAAATCCTGTCAGCCTCACACATGGCGCTCTGAAGCGGACAACAGGTGCCAACATGTGACTGTAGCACGAGACACACGTGTAACACGCGTGTAACATGGTGCAACACGGTGCAGCGCTCTGAACACTTTGTCCTCCCGCAGGCCGCCTCGGGCTCCGAGGGCGACCCCGTGTCCCATCGCAAGAAGAAGAGACGCACCTGCGGCACCGTGGCCAACGGAGACACCAGCAGCAAGGACGACTGCGTCAGCAAGGAGAGGAGCTCATCGCGGTGACCTCCGACCTCTGTCACACACACACACACAGAAAAAGCTGCTTCCTTTGTTGTTTTAGGTCTGAAGCGAAGGAGACCTGTCACCACTGTGCTTTCAATCAATGTTTGTGTCTGTACAGAGAGATTATCTGCAGTAAACACTCTGGGGAAGGTTAGGAGCGTGACACACGGTTTTAAAAGTCTCCCAGCTGCTCTCTCATGTGAGAAATAAAGGGACGAGAACATTTCTGTAACTGTAAAACATGACATCCATCCACCAGAGGAGAGAAAACACACTTCCTTTAAGAAAAATAAATATCAACATTTCTGAAGTGTTTGATAATCAATAGTTATGTGGATATGAGGGAGTGGATAAAGGCAAATAATGATTGGTAAATTCAGAAATGTTAATCTAAATAAAATAATTCAGCTTTACAACAATGAAAAGACCCCACTTATATTACAATATCCAAAATATAAAACAATATCTAATCTCATATCACATTATTGATATTTTGCCAAGCCCTCTTATGGACCAACTTCACAAACACACATTTCAGTACACCATATTAAAGGCCAACTTTAACCTGGACTCTATTTCCCAGTGTTTAGGTGAGTTACGGGGACAGTTTTGAGTGGGAGCGCTGCAGCTGCTAAAGGCGCAAACCTTTATCAATAAATATCCTCTAAAGCTGCATTTCTCCCACACGGTACGGCTTCACTCACAGAACTTCTTTTTCACTTGAAGATTGTACATCCTTAGTCAAGGCATGTTTGCCAGCTGCATTAAATACAATTACCTGTTTGTTACCTGTGATGCACTAACGACGGTTCTCTCAGACCAACCAGTCGTCTGTGGAATCTTTTACGTGACTATTTAGAGAAAACATACAAATAAGTCTAGTGAGTCGCTCCATGCAGTGGAAATGGTTCTTTAATGTGTTGGTTTTACCCCCCGACACACTCATATTGTTACTATACATGTCTAATATCATTATGAAAAGGAGCCTACAAAAAAATGTACTTACTTTTTCTTTTTACTTGATCCAAGTAAAAAAAACTCGTAAAATTACCTGAGATTCCCAACAAGACTGTTTCTTGAGAAATTAGGGTCCATTTTGAAAATCCTAGAGAATATTGTGATATGAGAAGCAGAGTTTGGCTGTTAGCCAATCACGTTATCACTGGGAAACTAGAGACTCGCTAAAGCAAAACAAAAAAAAAGCACTTCTCTAAATGCTGTTTGTGCGTATAACTGGTGGTTTTTCCTTAGAATGGTTGGAGTTTGTGTCGCTCCTCTACCCGCCTTGGTGATTAACCTTCACATTGAGAAGTGTGATTCAGTCAGCCAGCCTTAAAGAAATGAAACGTTTAAAGGAAATGTGCGCATGTAAGAATGGTTAATTCTGTATGAAATACAGCAGAGAAACGGCTAATTGAAAACGTTTCTGCCATCTTCATGTTCTGCCTGCTTTGTGCCAAAATGCTGCAGATGGGAGAAACTGTCGCTAAATGTTGAGGCTAATCGTTTTTATGGAGTCGCAAAAAAAAATCAGCAGAGGGCACTACGTTAACTGCTGTGTTTTGTTTTAGTTTATCAATCAGTTTGTGCATCTTGTTAAGAATAGAAGAAGAAGCTAACTAATTGATGATGCAGATTCAACACCACATCCAATATCAACAAATAAATAATTTGATGTATTGATTAGCTGTTGATTAGAGCTGAAACGTTAGTCAACAGACATAAAATTTATTAGCAACAATCAATTAATTGCTTTGGATTACTCTAAGGCAAATATGGCAAAACGCATCTCGGTCTGCTTCTAAAATGGGACTATTTATCGATTTCCTTCTCTTCTATGGTGGCAAACTGAATCTCTTAGTTGAGGACTACAAACAAGACATTTAAGATGTCACCTGGACCTCTTGGAACACATTTCTTTTTATAACTGCTGCCTTTCTACATAAACAAGATTATAAATAAAATCATCAGCTTTGAAAGCCAATACCTGCTGAGATTGAGTTCATCAAGTCATTATTATGTAAGAAGCAAGCAGAGAAGGTTAAATAGTTTACTGAAAGTGTTTATGAATTGTTTCAACATGCATGTTCTGTCTCCTAAACTAAAGCCACGGGGGGGGGAAATAAACAAAAACAGTCTAAACATGTAGAATTCCTGTTTTGTTTAAAAAAGTCTATCAAAGATACTGCATTCATGCCCACTTTTATATGATTAATAATGTTAAATAACGTGCAGTTCAAATCCGTTTCACACAACATGTAGGAAAGACTAAGCAAGCCACACACCATCGAGAAAAAAAAGCAGTCGATTAATACAAAATGCTGAAAATAGTCAGGTTGCAGAATTATTTAAAGAAAACATCTTGATTTGTTATTAAACATCAGAAAACAGTTAACGTCTTTAAATGTCTTTTCCGCAACACCCAAACATTCAGTTTACTGAGATTTGAACTGTTTTTTGCTTGAAAAATGACTTGGTTTTGTGAACAGTTTCTGATTAAAAAAAAATCTCTTGATCCACGCCTGGAATCTACGCTTGAGTGAAACGTTTGAAGCTTTTCTACAAATCCTTTAAAAAGAGCTGTAAAATGTTGCTGTAGACTAAAGTGCCTCTAAAGAAAATGTGTAAGTTTGTCTGTCTGTCTGTTGGGAGGTTTCTGTTTTTTATTTGTTTTTAAACTAATGTGAAGGCACCGTGTTGGTCCCTGAGGTCGCTCACATGGTGCCTTTAGGTTCTCTGAATCCTGTCTGCAATGTTAATAAAGTAAATCTGAGGAGCTCAGATAGACCTTGAGGTGATAAATGTAATTTCTTTCGTCAATAAACTATTTTCTATGACTCGAAACTTGTTTGTCTGAGCATTTTTTTAATGTATTTAACTTCCCGCTTTTCAAAGTATTTATTTTGGGACTGTTCATGACCTACATTTCGGTAAGGATGTGAGTTTTTTTTTTAATTAAAAAAATTCAGTAAGTTATTTCATCTCATACGAAGTGTATCCTAAAAACAGAAAAAATACACAAATTAAAAGTTTAATTTGTGCTGTAATACACATTATTTCAATATTTTTTTACATTTTTATTTTAAGTATTTACTCGTATACATATGAAGGTAAATAAATATATATATATATATATCGCATGATGTACTATTGTTAGATGTGCCAAGAGCAAGGACTGTCTTAGGTAAGACAGCTTTTATGTGCGCAGCTCCACTTGCTTGGAACAATCTTCAGCTAGAATTGAAACTNCGTTTATTTATAAAGCTTTGTTGGGTAAACTCCCGTATTGTATCTGCTCTCTGATAACACAGAGAGTTGCAGGCAGCTATTGTCTGAGATCTCATGATGTAGTATTTTAGATGTGCCAAGAGCAAGGACTGTCTTAGGTAAGACAGCTTTTATGTGCGCAGCTCCACTTGCTTGGAACAATCTTCAGCTAGAATTGAAACTGAGTAATCTCATTCCTCTGCATGTTTTTAAAGCTAGGCTAAATGAAATGCTCGTTGATACTATGGGCACTTGTAAATGTCTATAACTATGTAAATGTATGCTGTAAATATAATGTATGATGTCCTTTATTGTTTCATGTTTCATGTGGAACCTATATGCTGCAGGCAGGGTGTCCGCGAGGTCTTAAAAAGTATTACAAGTTGATAAATCAATTTAGCAAAAATTAAGGCTATTAAAAAGTATTAAAAAGTATTAAACTGCATTTTCCAAGGTATTAAGAAGGTCCACAGCAACGACAACATGAAACTACCCTTTAATTTACTGAAACGACATGTCGGAAACCCCTCAAGGCCGGCCCATGCATAGNTATTGTTATATGTGCCAAGAGCAAGGACTGTGTTAGGTAAGACAGCTTTTATGTGCGCAGCTCCACTTGCTTGGAACAATCTTCAGCAAGAATTGAAACTGAGCAACCTCATTCCTCTGCAGGTTTTTAAAGCTAGGCTAAATGAAATGCTCGTTAATACTATGGGCACTTGTAAATGTCTATAACTATGTAAATGTATCCTGCAAATATAATGTATGATGTCCTTTCTTGTTTTATGTTTCATGTGGAACCTATATCCTGCAGGTCTCCCTTGAAAAAGAGATCTATGATATCAATGGGACCAATCTGGTTAAATAAAGGTTTGAAATGAATGACACAATGGTATGGGGAATGGAAACTCAGCTGTGTACTAACAAACTGGATGGACTGGACGCTGAAACGAGGCTATTCACTCCAGTTTTGCAGCGGCCCACCTCCTTTTATGAGCATGCGAGAGGAAATCTATCTACCCAGGATGAGATTGTTTTCCTCTCAGCAGAGATTCAGGCTCTGGTGCAGAAACAGGCTGTGTCTGTTGTGCACCCTCAGCACAGAGAAAATGGTCTTTATTCCATGTACTTCCTGGTTCTCAATTCAAATCTATTCTAGATCTCAGCAGCCTGAATCGCTACATTGCCAGCAGAAAATTCCGCATGTTAACTATACAACAGTTAATGGGGCTAGTGCAAACCGGGCGATTGGTAGACCACCATCGACCTGAAAGACGCATACTTTCATGTGGAAATTGCTCCGGAGCACAGAAAGTGTCTGCGTTTTGCCTTCCAGGGGATAGCCGACGAGTACAACAGATTACCGTTCGGCTACTCCCTATCCCCACGCACGTTCAGTAAATGTGTGGCCACTGCGCTTCAACCGCTGCGCGCCCACGGCGTGACTGCATATGCGCCGCCTGCAGAGATGGTTCTCCAGCCTGCGTTTGGATCCCAAGAGGCACAAATGGCAGCTGGTAACCATCCCCCCCCTCAGTGGAGGGCAACCTCCGGTTCTGGGGGTCTCCCGGGCACCTCCGGAGGGGGTCTCCACTGGGACGGGTAACCTCCTACATCACAGTGTTCACGGGAACAGGATGGGGAGGGACCTGCCTGAAGAGGGCTATAGGTGGGCGCTGGTCTCTAACAGAAACACGACACAGCAACCTCCTAGAGCTACGGGCGGTAGTGTTAGTCCTCCAGCATTTCATGCCCCTAATTCAAGGGAGACATGTATTGGTCAGGAGCGACAACAGCACCACAGTGGCTTATATCAACAGGCAAGGCGGATTCCGCTCCGCCGCCTTGTTGGCCACAGCGGAGAGGCTGTGGTTATGGGCATCAGAGGTGGTTTTATCTCAGATTTATTATAGATCAGCGGTTTTCAAAGTGTGAGGCGCGCCTCCCCTGGGGGGCACCAGAGAGCTTCAGGGGAGGCGCAGCGTGAGACACAAAAGTTGTGTCTCACGCTGCGCCTCCCCTGAAGCTCTCTGGTGCCCCCCAGGGGAGGCGCGCCTCACACTTTGAAAACCGCTGATCTATAATAAATCTGAGNGGTGGGAGAGCTCTAAAGAGGTGAAGGTATCCAATTTACACCAAAAAAAAAGCAAGAGAAAATTGAAATAATGGAAATAAACAGAATTGAGTTTAACTGATTTTGTTGAAATCACTTAAAAAGTAGAAGTGGGCGCTCAAGTGCCTCCAGGTCTCAATTAGAGGGTCAGTAATTAAAAAACCTGCTGTTTAAAATCTAGATGAAGAAATTAAGTCTTTGCCTTTACTACTGAGATGTTTCTGTTCACAGAGTTTCCTGGAAAGCAGTGTTTATGTATTCAGATAGCTGTCAACAGAGGGCAGAGGAAGAGGAGAATACGAAGAGGAGGAAGAGGAGGGGGGGTGCAGGAGGTTTGCCGCAGTGCTCTAATGATCTGATCTCCTGCTCTGAATCCTCTCTCTCCCCTTTGATTTCCTCCATCACTCGTCCTCTCTTTATTCCACCCTCCTCTAATGTGATCAATAGGATCTGGAAGTGTAATTACTCGTCTTGTTTAATTGGAGAAGTCAAAGTGTAACTAAAACGTTACTTCAGGACCTTCACTGACCCTTTTCTGCTTCTGTAACCGAGCGAGTGTGTGAGAATAAAGTGAGACACGTTGAGCTGTGAACCTGCTCCCTACAGACGCCTGTCTCCCTGCAGGCTGAAGGGCGGCCATGTTGGAAAACTGACAACGACAAAAAGAACATGTTCCAAAACTCTCTGTAGGGAAATTGTGCTTTAAAAGTAGAATGATAACTAACCCTTTCACACGATAACTGACCAAAACCAATAATTAAATAATGTTTTTTTCCACGTTCTGTAAAAAAAAGAACATATTTTTGTCGTCAAATTCCCACCATGGCTTCCTGTCCCTCTAAACCACTTCATACAAACATCTGGATATCTATCTTACCTTCCTTCTTGTTGATTTGTTGCTGAAGCCCTTCTTTAAGACACTGAGGAGGTCACGGGAACACTTTGTTGTCCCGGCTCTTTCATTCCCAGTTGATTGAAATGTTGTAAATCTAGAAATACGCTGGTATCACTTCTTCGGATCTTCTGATCGAGGGTGAGCGTTTTGTTTATTTGTGCAACTTCAGGTGTGTGATGATGATGATGATGATGATCATGATGATGAAGGGTTCCTTCCAGTCACTCTCTTTTCTCTGAGTCTCAGCTTTTAGAAGTTCTCCCTGTTTCATGTGTGTGTGTGTGTGTGTGTGTGTGTGTGTGTGTGTGTGTGTGTGTGTGTGTGTGTGTGTGTGTGTGTGTGTGTGTGTGTGTGTGTGTGTGTGNTCAATTCTGTTTATTTCCATTATTTCAATTTTCTCTTGCTTTTTTTTTGGTGTAAATTGGATACCTTCACCTCTTTAGAGCTCTCCCACCCACTCCAGTGTCCTCACTGAACCTACAGCCTTTGGTTGCAAGTGAGAAAAATGGGGAATCACTGATGAGTGAAACCAGTGACTGTATTCTCCATGACACAGACAGTCTGTGGTTTGGACTTGTTTAACTTCTGTCTAGTTTCTGAACAGATATGAGGAGCTGTGAGCTCTGAGGGCTAACAGCTAACGGATGATGTTGGTTTTGTGGTTCTCATTGAAGATGACGTCAGGGCTCCGTCTACACTGCGTTACTATAGTTACTACCCCAGCTACTAAACTGTAATGGAAAGGCCTAACTATACCGTACTAAGCCGAGCGAGGCCCTGCAGTTACAGTTCTTCATCTTTTCTCCTCTCGTTAATCCCCTTCTTGTCACTCAGATTTTAAAAGTACTCGTACAACAATAAACACATGACCTAAGATTCAAACATGAGCGAAACATCAACAAAAACAACACGGTTATTTAAATATAGACAGAAATGAGTAGGACAGGCTTAGTGTCTCACTAATGGACCTTAAGAAGTGTATACTGTATTATTTACCAAAAATCAATCACTAGCATCTCCAACAAGTATCAGCAGGTTAGAGGAGCTTCACATGTGATGACTAACCTCACCATGTGATCTCAGTTAACACACAGCTGGAAAACTAAGTCATCCAGCTGCTCGTCCACTGAGACAAAGGACGAGGAGGAGGCAGAGAGGGAACGCTCTGAAAAAGACTTTGTGATATCAGAGTGGATGTTAGAGATCAGGGATGCACGGTCAGCACTCTTTAATAGCTCCAGGATGATATTACCTGGTCACCAGTTGACGAAACCAGACAATATATTAGAGTTTTGTCTCGTTTAAAACTCTACGATGGATGCTTTTGCGGTTAGACAGAAATGTAAAACGTCAAAGTGTTTGGTCATGCAGGTTTTCAATCAGTTACTCGTGTTTTAAGAACGAATAAGAGTCAGGAAACCGTGAGAGTTCCCTGTAAATAGTTTGATCGATCGTCTTTTCCATGGGACCTGTTTGTACTGAATGCACTGCGTCACACTTGACGCCTCATGAGGATTGTCCAAAAAGATCTAATCAAGTTTCATTTCGATTGTTTGTTTTTTGGACTCTCTTGACGAGGCCTTCGATGAATCTCAGCTGAAACGCTTGAAATCAAAGAAGCTTGAATTCTCCGGTCACATGTCCAGTTTGAAACTCATGGTCGGTCATTTAAACCTTTCTGCTTGAAATGATGGTTTGATATATCCAAGCCAGACGAAACAGTATTGAGTTATTTCACAGAAACAGATATTCAACACATACTGCTCTTGGACACATTCATATATCTACGTTTATTAATGTCTGTTACATCCACAGAATGTACTGTACAGGTCTAAGCCTTCAGACGAACAACTACACAAGTCAGTTAAATACGAAATAAAAGATTTGTTTATGTACAAACAGCCCACCAGCATTATGCACATCATTAAGGGGTTTGGTGCCGTCCCTTTCAGAGGGAGTTCGATCCATGAAATCTACTGACGTCTGTAGTTCGTGTCTGAAGGGTTAAATCTAGGGAGAATGGTCTCTCCCAAAATGAAGATTATCTTTGTTCAATAAGGCTGCACCGGACCATGAGACGGCAACCGCAAAACAAAACAAAAATGAAAAATCTAAATCCTTATCAGTGTCAGCGACAAAGGACAATGTTTGAGTTCAATGAGTGACAATAATGTGCCAAAAGAAGCCAAAGCATACGAGCAAATCTGCTATCAAGCAGCCCTGGATGTAAGTGAATAATTGAATACGTTAAGTGATGATTGTTGAACGTTGTGATTTAAACAAAGTGTATGTGTGACCTGGTGCAGCTTTAACGTCATCTCAACTGGAGCAAAGATAATCCAACATATCTGTGACGTGTTGGGGATAAGAACACACGTTACGTTTGTTACGTTCATCGTCACTCGAGATCAGGAGGATGCGTGTGTACGGACTGTTTGTGAATATCGTCATTTGATGGTTTTATGGCTTTTCTTTGAATGTTTCCGTTGCTTCTCGCTCTCAGAACACGTGTGTGTGTTTTGTTGCCGACTGAACATCCGAGCTTTTGGTTTCCACAACGAGCTATGCACACAAAGAAATCTGTGTCTTCCACAATTCAAACCCTGGAGGAGGAAGGTGTTTGTGGCTCCATCTACACAACAACATATCTCATTTTAAAACATCCGGACAGAGAGAAGCCTTGGACAGTTAGACGTATTCTCTGTGCCACCAACGGTTAGCTTTTAGCATTCGCTCTCGGTGCAGGGAGGGAAAGCAGAACACATCTTTTTACATGTTTCTGATGATGATAGAGATCTGAGTCAAAGCAACCAGCGCAACATTTTAACATTTCTATTCAAACGTTGTAGAAGTCGGTGTTTGTAACGGCCCGTCCACACAGCGGCGTGCGTTGACGCTTCACCGTTCACTTTGAATGGGGTGACGTCACTTTTCGCCGCACTGCATGGTGGGAAGCGACGTGGAGCGTTGCTGGCGTGGCTCGCTGCAAAAGTTGAGCAATGTTCAACTTTTGACGCCTCGTTGTTGGTTAGTGTACTTGGAGGCTGGGATGTGTGTTCGTCGGAAACTAACCGATCTGCGATTGCGTTACTAGCTAACCGACNCTGCTTTGGAGCGGCGCTGTAAATGTCTGCAGAACGGTAAAGCAGCGAATCACTGGGAAAACATACAGGACAGATATATATGAGATGGTTTGTTTACTTAAAGTATGTGTATACTAAGAATACACCAGAATACTAAGTACTGTATACTGAGACCTGCATTTTAAACATGTAAACAATGCATACACAAGGTTTTCTGTTTGTTTCTAACTCTTATATGTGATTCAGAGAATGGATGGAACACCTCGGCACTACTGGGGAAGGGGATTAGGGCTAGGTGGACATTTTGACGTTCTTTTTTTAGTTTTCACTTCGACACCAAAATTCTGTGGCGCAGATTTGGTCTCAAAGTGACATTGGAATTATTTCTGGGAAAATGTATCGACCAACAAAATGATTTTCCGTGGCTGGCCTACTTACAGTTTCCTCACACGTTTCACAACATTGACACTCTTTAGCAGCATGGCTTACAGTATAAATTAAAAGGGGGCTTAAACGGAGCTGATCCAGATTTGCGTCCGATATGACGTAATATCTGAAATGTGGACCCACGGCCCTATCAGAAACGTTGCTATCAGAAACAATGCCCGACTGTTTTGGACGTAATATGGTCGGTGTTTACATTAGCATCGCTAACACTCAGAGCTAACCTGTACTGGAGAGCATGTGTGTGAAGAAGCAGGAAGTAAAAAGGAACTCACCTTGTGGTATAACCGGCAAGAGAGAAAGCCTTTGAGCTCCATACTGTTTCAGAGAGAATCCTTGATAATCCATGATATGGCGTTTCATCACGGCAGCATTTAGTTTAGACAGTAGCTGCCGGGTCCCGCATGAGCTCAGACCCCTTTCCTTTTTTTTTTTTTTAAAGCTTTATACCCCAAATCAGCACTTTAGAAACAGGAAGTGGAATAGAGGGACATGAGGCATGGCTAGAATGGGTGATCTGTTTGGTGACCTTTAAATGTATAAATACACAGGTACCAGCCCCTTAAACTGCTCTTTAAATACCGCTTTTTGTGATATATAAATGGTGCCATTTCTTTCAACATGTTTTTATGTCTAAGGGAGGCGCTTTTCTTCACGTCTGTATGGAGAAGTACCGACGGTGCCACCTCGTTTTATGTTAATTTCTTGATATAAACGAATGCTTTGAAGTGTCAGATATCTCAACCTGAAAACACATCTGTTCTGCTTTTAGACAATTTATGGGAGTTTCTTACCCGATGGCGCTGTTCTGTGCGATGTCTCGCAGCGTTGGGATGGGGGACGTCACTGGCCTGAAGAATAAAAGTTAAATAAAAGTTAATAAGGAGGAGGAGTCGCCATGTTGGATCAGAGCGTTTGTTAAAAACATCAGAACACGAGATAAGATGTGTGAAAATGTGAGAATGAAGCGTCCTTACTGATCTGGGAGAATAGGTTTGTCGTCAAGGTTTAATAAACCCTGGATCCCATGGCACAGCTCTGCGGGGATCTCAGTGTCCTTAACGAGGAAGATATGGAAGTTTTAATCAATTAATGAGGATTTTATTAAATGACAAGCAGAAAAAAAAAAAAAGTATATTTCTTAATTTTTTATTGACTTATTTGTCCATAAAAAAATGTCTTAACGTAAATATTAAGATCAAAATATGATTTTCTTAATTGTTTTTACATATTTAAGCATCTATATACATACACACTTATGACCTACATAAATAAATACAATTAATTATTAAGAAACTGCCAAAATAAAGTAAAATATGGAGTTTTTAATGATTTGAAAAAGTAGATTTTTGTTCATTTTGTATTGACTTATTTTGGACATCACATTTTTTTCTTACGGTAAATAATAAATATTAAGATATATAGAAATCAAAATATTAATATAATTTCCTGAATTTGTTGTATATATTTAAGCATCTATATACACATACACTCATGACTTGCATAAATAAATACAGTTAATGATAAAAAAAACGGCCAAAATAAAGTAAAATTTGGAGATTTGTTCATTTTTTAAAATTGATTCATGCGTTTTTTGGGCTTAATTTGACTCAAAATCACTGATAATATGTACGTTCTCAATAACGGCATTGACGCTTCACCATTCACTTTGAATGGGGTGACGTCACTTTTCGCCGAACTGCATTGTGGGAAGTGACGTGGAGCGTTGCTGGCGTGGCTCGCTGCAAAAGTTGAGCAATGTTCAACTTTTGAAGCCTCGGCAGAAGCGTCAGCCAATCGAATCATAAGCCAGTGCAAGCTCTAGCCAATCAAACCGCTGCTTGTGTGTCCGGGGCGGGAGATTCATGTGATTGGTTGTTGGTCGAGTTTCAGACACGCCCGCCGGCAAGCGTCAACGCACACCGCTGTGTGGACGGGCCGTGAGATGAAGTCTTTCCATTTTGATATCTCTAATTGACGACATTTATTTCGTTTATTCGGTCATTATTGTCACTTTTTCTACTCTTTAAAGTCCATTTTATTCAATGTTGAACTTGTGACAGCAGTGACTGTGCTGCAAACCGACTTTGTTCCTCGGGATCAAAGTCTGTAATGTTGTGCTTCTCTCTTCAGA
>NW_011369945.1:26599538-26600804 GCF_000735185.1 Notothenia coriiceps
CCAAAGGAAAACATGACATGGAAAACAGCAAAAACACCCAAACCTACAAAACTATAAACGAGACATAACATGAGAATCGTGACAACCATTCACTTTGAATGGGATGACGTCACTTTTTGCCGAACTGCATTGTGGGAAGCGAAGCGGCGTGGCTCGCTGCAAAAGTTGAGCAATGTTCAACTTTTGAAGCCTCGGCAGAAGCGTCAGCCAATCGAATCATATGCCAGTTCAAGCTCTAGCCAATCAAACGGCTGCTTGTGTGTCAGGGGCGGGAGGTTCATGTGATTGGTTGTTGGTCGAGTTTCAGACACGCCCGCCGGCAAGCGTCAACGCACGCCGCTGTGTGGACGGGCCGTTAGCATTCACAAGAAGCACAAAGCAGCTTTTGAAGTATTTCAATTCCTATCTGACTCCGGTGTGTATCGCAGACGAGAACAAACATGGAGTAAAGAAGACTGATGCTCATCGTTGGAGCGATATTCATGGAGATTCAACCGTTACCACGGACCTAAACTTCAGAATGTTTGTCAACGCACACATGATCACGGAAACTTTGGATTGTCAGACTTAAGACAATGCAGTTCAGGGGATTTTATGACTCTTCAGCAAAGATACGAAAACACGACCTGAAACAAATAAACTCCAACGTAGCGACAGACCCTTCTGTGCGTGATCATTTATATTATTGAATGTTTTGGTTTTGGTTTGAAATGAGATTCAGTTTGAGGTTTTGACTTCTCAAATCTGTTGTATCGAGACATTTGGGTTTGAATCATGGATTGTACTCTTTATCACTTTGAATGAGAAGCGTCTGTTTAAAGAAAGAGAAACACCTTGTAGTAGCTGGTGTGTTTTTTAATGGCCTTTGATTTGTTTCCAAAGTGCTGATATCTCGTTTCTCAACTCCCCCTCGGTCCTGAACTACTGTCCTGCAGTCTGTGGGAAATGAATCCACGCTGACACAAATCTGACAAAGATCTTGAAGCTCTGTCGGCCCAATTATTATTTCTCAATCCTATAAAAACTGTAAACACTAGCTGACAACAAGGATGTTAATAACTTTAAAGGTCCCCTATCATACTGTTCCTCATCAATATATCACAGACCTCATATCCAGAGCCTGTCTCTGATTGGCTGAAACACCAAACAGATCATTGCAGCATTACCCATAATCCCCTCTGTTTCAGCCCTGTTTCCAAAGTGCTGATTCTCTGTCTGTTACTTTAGATGAAAATAAGGAGCCCCTCCCCACGCCCCTCTGAGAGA
>NW_011369945.1:26600858-26603464 GCF_000735185.1 Notothenia coriiceps
AGGAGTCTAGGTGGATAAGGGGGGGGGGGGGGGTTACCTTGGTTGCTGATTGGCTAATGGTTACACAAGACAAAAAATCGTTATGACATCATAAAGTGGCCAAAATCTGATCAGCTCGTTTTCAGTTTTATAGAAATGGATCAGGACAAAAAGAGAGAGAATCTTTTTTTCCCAAAGCTCCGTGTTGCATATGAAAAACATAGCAAACCAAACTCAGAGCGAACTATCTGAACATTGTTTAAAATAATTATACTCAGTTTTAACTTTGTGTTGTTTTGAAGGAGTTGCCCATGTGCATTGTGCAAAAAAAACAAACACTGATATTGTGTCACAGCTTCTACTTCCTGTTTGGCTAACTGGTTTTGTTTTCCTCCTGAAAAATGTTCTGACATCCTGTGACAGAAACATGTTGTTTTCTTATTTATTTTCTTGTAACAAACGCAGACGAACAAAGAGACAGACATCGTTACGTCGCAAAAAGAAATCAGTGTGATGTGTTGCAATCAAACCATTGTTACAAAGAGGAGCTGACACACACACACACACACACACACACACACACACACACACACACACACACACACACACACACACACACACACACACACACACACACACACACACACACACTTTAATATTGTTGTTTCTAAGGAGAGCTTGTTCCCTGTGTGCGGACGTGCTCGTGTATCCTGTGGAGATCAGTAAGATGTTATTATTGTACCTGTTACAGTCCAGCAGCTGTTTCTATCCACCACTGTAGCAGCATGTGTTCTTTTAATAAATGATATATGTTTGTAACCCCGTGTTCTTTTGTCTTTTCACACCGGATTATGACATTGATGAGATAGCGGTATTAATTGGAGGGTTATAGATGTAGCACGTGTTACGGGAAGAAATATTCAGATCATTTACAATATTTTCACAATCTTGCGCAGGTATGAGTCCTAACATACAAAATACTAGAAGGAAAAGTAGTCATTATGCATTTTACAATAATATATGTTCTTATTAACTTAAAAATATATTGATTCAATCATGTGTTGGGAAAGGTGCAGAAACTTAATTAATTTCTTGATATACTGCTGGTTGGCTTCACACACAATAAAACATCAGAATGTATCTGTTTATATTTGTTTTGTAATATTCATATACATCTGCAAAGTATCCCGAGCTTTCAAATACATCTGGAGCATGAATGGAAAGAGGAAGTTAAGTACAAGTTGTCGATGTTACTTTCCAACACTTAATCCATATAAATAAATGTAATTAATGCAAGCTAAGCTAAATATCAGTAAAGCAGCAGAGGAGGATCATGGGAAAGCTGTGATTTGAATAAAGTTATTCGTCTTTAAATGACAGTTTTAAACGGCTCACTACAGCCTGGCTGCTGAACATATAATCTGCTTATGTCCCTCTGCAGATGTGTGTGTGTGTGTGTGTGTGTGTGTGTGTGTGTGTGTGTGTGTGTGTGTGTGTGTCAGTCAGCAGCTTTACAGAAATAATCCTTCATTTCTCATCTATGCAGCAGTTTAGGGATTGGAAGGCAGGCGAGGTTCACCTTCTGTGTGTGTGTCCTGTCAATGGCTTATGATGATGTAAGTGTGTGTGTGTGTGTGTGTGTGTGTGTGTGTGTGTGTGTGTGTGTGTGTGTGTGTGTGTGTGTATTCCTCTCTGATGTGAGGATTAAGCAGTTGACCGAGCTTTCAAGGTGAGACAGCAAGAAGCCAGCAGAACAAAACTATGACTGTCCTGTTTATTTTCGACTATGACTATTTTTCAATTTTTGAAATACTACACTGACTATATTATTACTTATTTTTCAATATAATATGACTTTGTGTTTTATTATATCTTTGAAATGAGTCCTACCTTGAATTGCTGAACTAAACGAGCAGCTCTTCAGTCCTCTGCTAAACAAAGAGTCCACGGCTCCATCTAGTGTTCACTCAGTAAACAACAACACAGGTGCATTCCTCTGGTTCCTCGGATGGAGCACGATGTTCTTCAGATGCTCCAGAGACAGGTGATGAGGAACCAGCAGACTCACAGACATCAGAGCAGAAATACTTTAACGATAGAAAGCAGCGACAGTGCATCTGACGACACCTAAACATACAGACGACGCAAAACCACAGAAGCTTTGAATACGACAGAACAAAAAAATAATACATTTACCATAAAACTAAATTATTATACTTAGATTTACGTGATTTAATGAGAATCTCCATCTGCTAAACTTTTGTCCATTTTTACTATGGGATTTGTAGCTTTTTTATTACTATTGTGTTTACTTGTANNACACACACACACACCATCCAGCACCAGTCACTTTTTAAGCTGCTATGGACAGGGGTGCACATAAGTGGTACGCAGGTACGCATGCGCGGCAACAATCTGAAATGCGTACCGTCACTTTTGTCACAAAGCGCATTTGCGTACCGATGTATATGTGAAGCTTTTCCATAAGGCGGTTGGATCACCGGACGACGGAGTCGGTCTCCGTGTGCAAAGACATGGCTGCTGTTAACGTCGGCCTGTACAGCAGCACTGCGCTAAAACAGCTGATCACAACGTTCACAAGCTCTGTGGTCACGAAGCTCTGCACT
>NW_011369945.1:26604774-26608349 GCF_000735185.1 Notothenia coriiceps
GTTTTTGATTTAGTCTTAGTCTTAATCTTTAGACGAAAATGGTTATTATTTTTAGTCATATTTTAGTCATTCCTATCCTTCGTAGTTTTAGTCTAGTTTTAGTCGACGAAAACTCAAAACGTTTTAGTCAACTTTTAGTCGATGAAAAATTACATTTTAGTCAAAATGTGTCTCTATACTCTCTGAACGCTCCGCCCCCGGCCGATCTCTGTGTCCGCTGCAGCATGTATGTTAGGCCCCGCCCCCCGCACACAAAGAGACACAGGGAGATCGCTCTTCTGGAGTGAAGAGAGCGGAAATAATGATATTGCAAGTTAGAAACGTAAGATGCATTTTGACAGACAAGATGGACACTTGGGGGAAAATATGCTGCATTTTGAATGTCCGATAGTCCACCATTAACACCTTAGTCTTCGTCGCTGCTTTTGTGGCAGACTACAGCGCCACTTACAGGCCTGGCATATGTACTACAGCGTCTCCAGCGCTTTCGAGCAGCAATGGCCGGCCGTGGCCCAACCCCACATTCCCCTGATAGGTGGAGAGTTGGCCATATAGGCGGAGCTCCTCGTTCCTGACGTCAGAGAATTTTCTGTATCAGATCCGTTGCAGCCCCATTTTTTTGAGATTTTGGTATGAAGGAAAAGAGAGGGTTGTGTTTTCTGACACTTGGTGAGTTCCCTGACACACCGGGGACACATATTCATGTATAAAAGACGTACAAAAGTGCATTTTGCACGATAGGTCCCCTTTAAGTATTCAAGTAATATTGATTTAATGTCTTGTAATCATGATTACAAGACATTGTGATATTGGGCTATATAAATAAACATTGATTGATTCTGTCTTAAATAATAATGATTTAGTTTCTCGTCATCATGATTTTGTATTTGTTCTTGGTGTAGAATCATGAAATCATGATTTAGTATAAATATAATCACAATTGAATATCTCTTAATCATGATTTTGGATTATATAGTCTTCATTTACTCTCTGAAAATCATGATTTAACATTATACAGGCATGATTTTATTAAATGAAATTATTCTTATAGATTTAGATTTAGAATCTTGTTATCATACTTTTCTATTATACAATTATGATTTGGTTTGATATAATCTGAATTGAGTATCTCATGATCTTAATTTGATATTTTACTATTGTGATCATCTTAAATTTTGTATTTATATCCCTAAATATGCATCACATCATGTTGATAAAGCAGCACATTAGTCACATTGTCTTGGTTCAGTATCTCATATTCTTGAATTAGTACATTGCAATCTTGATTTCCAATCTCACTATCTTGATTTGGTATCCTATAATAATGACCCTCTATAATCTAAAAGTCTATCATCATGCTGACTCACAGAATGAGTTAATGACTCTGCATTTAGCACAGTGATCCAGAACACATCGAGTCTTTGGTGATGAGATTATTTTGGTGTTTCATGGCTCAGGAATGCAGAGGAAGGGAAGTGTTTTGTGCTAAACGGATGCCAATCCATTTAGAGGGAGAGAAGGAGGGGGGCTGTGGGATTAAGAGGGTGGCCGGCACGAGTGCTCTGATACAGTCACGATGCATTCGCTGTCACTGCCACATGTGGGCCTGTACTGAGAAGCGTTTTATAATATTGAGTGAACTTTTTTTGTATCTTTTTATCATGAATGTTTATAAAATCCTCTTTATTTGGTATCGTAATCTTGATTTCGTATTTTATAATCATGATTTTGAATAATATAAGATTATTTTGTATCTTGTAATCCAATTTTTTTAATAAAAGAATCTTGATTTCGTATTCTGTAATCTGGATTTTGTATTATAACATTTGTATTAAAGGTGACCTATCATGCAAAATGCACTTTTGTACGTCTTTTATACATGAATATGTGTCCCCGGTGTTCCAGGGAACTCACTAATGGCACATTTCCACTGCAGCGGGGTAGCCCCGTTTAAGCGTCCTCGCTCAGGCCTCGGGTTGCCTCGCTTGCCGTCCGAGGCCGTGGCCATTACAGTTTAGGACCTGGGGTAGCAACGCAGTGTAGGCGGGGCGATCGGCTTTTTTTTGGCCAATGAGATGTAGGAACGTCGTCACCTCCTCGGTCGACCACGGTGTGTTTTTCTTTGACGATGCCATTTTTGTAGCTCCTCCGTTTACAAAAATGCTGTGTATAAAAATGCTGCAAGCTTGCTTCTAGATATATATGTGACGCTAGGGATGATCTTGCGCGCGATCTTGTGACGATTCTCTCTGACCAATCAGCAGTCGAGAGTGTTGACGTCACTAGTTCAGCCCTGGCCCTGGCCTGATAGAACCACGATGTTTATGGGGGCCGGAAAAGAGAGGGAAAAAGTACCCGCTACCGATGCTACGCTATAATGGAAAGGGCCACCCAAAACCTGGCCTGGCCACTTGAGGACGATTAAGGATGTTAAACGGGGCTAACCCGCGCAGTGGAAATGCGCCATATGTCAGAAACAACCTCTCTTTATTTTGCCTCCATACCGCCAAATCTCTTAAAAAGGGCTGCAACGGATATCTTGAATAGCAGACTGATCTAAGATGTGAACACTTCTGCTGACGGCGCACAAGGAAGTTGGCGCTACGGCCGATTGGGGTCCAACTCCACCAAATCAGGAGAGAACAAACCCACCGGGACATTGCCGTTCGAAACGCTAAAAGAGGACCTGTAGTACATATGGCCAGGCTTGTAGATGGTGGCTGCTCCCACAGAATCCAGCCAATAGCAAAGACAATGTTAAAATTGAGCGAAGTGAGGAATGCTAAAAATGGGCATGATCTGTTTGGTATTGTTGAAAATAAAAAGTATAAATACATGCCTTTATATAGGTATAGTCCTACACCTATATTCATTCAAATATAGGCATGATAGGTCTCACTTTTAGTTAATGTGTGTATATTCCAATGTATTAATGTATCATTAGCGGAGCATGCTCATAATCTTGAGTTCATATTTTGGTTATATTGATTTGATGTTTTAATGTTCCATTTTATCGCTGACTTAAAACTTCTAATCATGTTTTAGTTTAAAACTTAGATTTTGTCTCACGTAAATAATGATTTAGAATTTTACTTCATTTTTTTGGTTTCATAATCATGAATTTAAGTATTATACTACTTTTACTTTGTATCTCATTATTATTTTAAAATATGCGATCATGGATTTATGTTTAAAAACTTGATTTTGTAAATGATCACCTTGATTTAATGATTGTTAACCTAGATTTTGGTTTCTTGATCTAGGGTTTACTGATCTAGATGCGCTTTTAGCAAACTTCGAATGTAGGTGTTTTAGAATCCTGATTTAGTCACATGTTCATTGCCTGACCACTCCTGATGGACACGACACTCGATCTGCCTCCTCGCAATGTAAATCTTTTCCAAACTCAAGCACTTTACATAAAAGACAACACGGTTAACAGATGGGTCTGGCTGTGGAGGACAGGGAGGGTCTGCCCTGTTGAAAAGACAGATAAAATTAATATAACTGAGAGCTGTCGAGGAGAGGAGGGCGGCCAGACAGACTGGAGAGGCATTTCAATTTTGTCCTGAAGT
>NW_011369945.1:26608394-26611427 GCF_000735185.1 Notothenia coriiceps
TTAATTTTTTTTGAGTGTAGAACTGGCTTTACATCCAGTACTTGTCAGGGTTTATTTATGAAACTTGTTCGCCCGCTCAATGTTATGTAATTTTTTACGAGTCTGGTTGGTTCAAAAAGCTCAGGTTCTTTGTGATCAAATTACTGCTTTCTTTAATGGAAATTATAGTTCCAGATAGACTCGAGGAGTCTAAAGATGAGGAAATAATTGTAACGTCTGTCCTAAGTCTCTTGGATTTCCGTGTCATTTCGCTGCGGTCCCTGCGTGTGCCACGAAGTGTAATCAAATTTTTTTGTTTATTTTGTCACTTTGGAGGTTTGTCTGTCTGTCTGTTGAAGTCTTGTAAAAGAAATCTCCGTGAAATCAGATGTCGTTGTAAAATGTCGACGAAAAATTTTCCTAGAACATCTTTTCGAAGTTTGCAAAGTGAGTTCGCATCTAAGGTCCGCACCTAGTTCTCTAAAAAAAATTACTGAAAAGTCTTGACAAGTGTTTTGGTTCAGTTAGAAAAGTTTTTCGTTTTTGTCAAGTTAGAGTCATTTGACTACAAACCCACAAACGCCTTTCTGTAAATTTTCTGAATTGACAAAAGACCCAGTAAGTTATTTCATCTCATACGAAGTGTATCCTAAAAACAGAAAAAATACACAAATTAAAAGTTTAATTTGTGCTGTAATACACATTATTTCAATATTTTTTTACATTTTTATTTTAAGTATTTACTCGTATACATATGAAGGTAAATAAATATATATATATATATATCGCATGATGTACTATTGTTAGATGTGCCAAGAGCAAGGACTGTCTTAGGTAAGACAGCTTTTATGTGCGCAGCTCCACTTGCTTGGAACAATCTTCAGCTAGAATTGAAACTGAGTAATCTCATTCCTCTGCATGTTTTTAAAGCTAGGCTAAATGAAATGCTCTTTGATACTATGGGCACTTGTAAATGTCTATAACTATGTAAATGTGCTGTAAATATAATGTATGATGTCCTTTATTGTTTTATGTTTCATTTGGAACCTATATGCTGCAGGTCTCCCTTGAGAAAGATCTATGATCTCCATGGGACCAATCTCGTTAAATAAAGGTTTGAAATGAAATGAAGTATAAGAAAATTAAACTAAAATATTATTTATTTGGATTTATTGTCATTTCGTTTTTAATATTTATTTGCACATTGCGTCTTCATCTATCTTAATTTTTTTTCGCAGCTTTTGTCCTCCATACTCATTAAGGTCGACTCTAGTCTAGATGCTGTTTATATTCTGGCAGGTAACATCGCTCAAAACCAGACTTTTATTCTGAAGTGGCAAACCATTGTCCTTTAGGCTTTTATTTTTGAAACACCCCCTCCCTGAGTGGTCAGCTGTTGAGGTTAGATTGTGTTTGGAGGCGGGATGCAGCTCAGTGTGTTTGTGACTGCAAACTGGTTAGCACACCGAACTCACGTTTGTAACTTTTTCTCTTTAATATTTCTTTCGTAAAACCTCCATCATGGACCTGGACCCGGCCGTCATCATCCCCGCACTCCTTTTCACTGCAGTCGCCATTTATTTCGCTTCATCGTATCTGAACAAGAAGCCCGACGCCTCCGCAGCCGCTAAGAAGAAGCCCAAAGTCGGCTACGGAGACGACATCCCTCCGTCCAGAGCCCTGGGACAACCGACCAGATCCGAGCCTGCTCCGGTCAAAGTGAAGGTAAGATGGTTTCACTCTTTTGGTGTTTAAAATAACCAATCATGACATGTTTAAAGTTAACAGAAACTTGCATTTTCTTCCATAAAAAATATTATTGTATCGATTTTTTTTCTTAAAAAACGTTATTCATCCAGACATTTTTGCAAAGTATACATATCAAGTAAAATATAGGCTTGGAAACAAGTACAAATTGAAATAAAAAAAAAGAAGCATTTTTATATTTTTTTATAAATAAATATAAATGTATTTGCTATACATAACAATGGGGGATGACCTTTCCATAACTTAAATGTTTTGCTGACTATACATACAGGTAAACTATAATAACATAATATTTTTAACATAACTGTTTTTTAACATACATTAGATAAAAAAACAGGCCTATAGCTAGAAATTAGTGATATATTTGAATGTACAAAAAAAGGAAATTGACATTACAAAAGGTAAATTCCTTACTTTTTGATGACTTGGAGTAGAAATGCAAATGAGTATGCATTGGCATTGGAGAGGAATTCAGCATTTTGGTTGAACTCAAATAAATTAACTGATCAATCTGTATTTGGAAAATTGTGTTAACAATACTCAGCTATGATGTTTCAATAAAGAAAGAAATGTTACATTAAGCCTTAGTTTTCATATGATTGTGCAGGTTCATCAAATCAATTGTTAAGTTACCGTTTAACTTAAAGAGCATCTTGCAGGGTTTTTTTTTTTCTACATTTATGCTTAAACTTGCTTGAAAATTACAATTTAAAAAAGTGAATGTAGGATTTGATATGTTTTACGAGACATAAGGGCAGGAATTCAGAGGGAAAGGAGCAATTTTGAGCTCTGGGGCCTCATTTATAATGCCGTGCGTAGGATTCACGTGGGAAGGTTGCTTACGTAGTAGAAATCAAAAAAATAGGTACAGAAATGTTCCGATTCACCAAACATTACGTACCGGCGAGGAAAGTGCGTACGGCACTTCCTACGCCGGTTTCTTTTTATAAATCACAATCGACAAGAAATGCGGTGCAGCTTTTGCGGGCTTCACGTAACGCCTATATTTGCCTATACATAGTCAAAGAAACGCCCATTCATTCATTCATTTTTACTGACTGCATGAAGAAGATCGCAGGAAATGACGACAGAACAGCTAAAAAAGACATCTCACACCCTGTCAGATTTTGGCTATTTTGGGGAGGTCGAGATAAATCATATTGTTTGGTGGATGCAGTTTGAACCAGAGTAGCAGCATGGAGGTCGGATCGTCACCAAAATAAATAAATAAGTGGTCCGAAAAAGGTTCATGACAAAAGAAATACACATAGCCTTCCTCAGGCAGTG
>NW_011369945.1:26611472-26618242 GCF_000735185.1 Notothenia coriiceps
TTCTCCTCCGATGGCCCGTTATTTCTTTAATGCCCCCCCCAATCCTTGGCCTGGCTCCTCTTTGGTCTCTTGGACGCCTACACAGGCTCATAATTTAAGGTTGTCGTCCGCTCATACTGCATTCTGACCATATTCATATTCAACTCTTCTGTGTCGAAACTAGCATTGGGATCCATGTTTATTAATACGTTACACCGGCCGCTCTCCCCCTTGTTTCCCCCATGTTACGTCACACGCGGGAGGTCACGTGCCGAGGCTTTTTTATGCGGAAGTGAAAATGTCTTACAAAAACGACGCCAGATGTCACTGTAGTGTATATTTCTGTTTTTTTTTTTTTAAATCTAGTGTATTCATCATTTTCCTACACATTTATTCACAGGCGTCTTTAACCTGGAAGTTGCTCTTTAAGTAATGAGTAACACCACCTAGACACGCCCCCTCCTTTACACTGGGGAGAAGAAATACAAACATTAAAAAACAGGGAACAAAGGGATAAGATTACATAGGAAAAACAATAAAAAAGAAAGCAAGGATAAATTACGTGATCTAATAATTAAATGCGTTAACTCTTCCATATTGTAGGACAAAAGGTACATATTAAATAACACATTTTTTAGTAATGCTTTTGGTTCACACTGTAAATATACTGCACATACAGTAACAACATCAAAATACTGCTGTGTACTGTGCACTAACGAACCAACTACGGGATGCATTGTGATGATATTTCCTCTGACTTTTATTCTGATATAAACTGATTAATCTAAAGATTAGTTTTCGGAAAAACGTTTTTTCCAAGATGTTGTCTCTAAATGTCTTTTGTTCTTAGTCCACAACCCAGAGAGAGGCTGAAAACTCAATTAAAGACTTTCCTGCAGGAAACCGTTTTTCAAAATAATTTACTGGTTATTTTTCTATAGACATATCCATGAGCCAAATACTTTTTGCAGCTCTAATCATCAAGTCTACATTTGAATGAGACAATTTATTTGGATGATGAGCAAAGTCCTAAAGAACTAATGACTTTACATGCAATATTTATTAGCTAATCTTAGCATGCTAACATGGATAACCTTATTTTTGCTAAAAATTAGCATGTTAGCATTGTATTGTCGGACAGCGGAAAGCACCACTAATGCTAACAGAGCTAACGCTATAAACAGGTTTGCTATCCAACAGTATTAAAATAAAAACGATAAAGCCGAATAATATTCAAGTTATTTGAAGGACTTAACCGCCAGACCATTCTCTGGTTCAAACTTCTGCAATGTTCGATATTTTTTTCATTATATACTGGCCATATTTGGGATTGCAACAATACAAGACATTTAATACTTCATTACTGATTAATATTTACGTTTTCCACTTTTTTTTTTACAGTTTATCAAGAAAAGTAATATTCCAAAGAAGATAGTTATTCGTGGCAGTTATGTTTTACTCTGTATAGCTTTTTCTATCGAATTTATCATTTTGAACTTGTTAACATAAGTTGAATTGAAACGAAAGATCCACAACATATACATATATAACCGTAGCTCACCACCCGCGCCTGACCGCCCCTACAACTACTACCCCACCGCTACTTATACCTATATCAGTATATATATATATAAAATATAATTTCCACTATGAAAGCTTAGGAAAATAATTGAGCTTTTCTGTTTAGTTTTTTGCTTGAATATATACAATTATTGACAATAAGCTGTTAGTATTTACATGTTAATTCATCCTGTCTAACTCTATTTCTCATACCGGTTTATGTTTGGCAGCATTTCCGGGACACGTAAGATGATAAAAACGCTGTTATTATGCCAAAACTTGCCCTGTGTGTGCAGCAGCTCTTCATTGTTAACTCATACCGAAATCGATTGAGGAAGTTCTTTGAAATTTGCATCCTCAGGTCGAAGCTTGTCTCTCTATTGGTAAATGTTGGCCTCTTTATGGTTGATGATGCCCAAATAAAGTCATCTTCTTTTTTCTTCATGCAGCAGTTGATGACTAGATTTGCTTGTGCACACAGTGGCATACTTTATGTTTTGTGCTCCTGATGTTAAAATGCAAATCAGTTTCATACGGCAGCAGTAGCAGAACACAGTAAGTCTGCAGACGTTGTTTGACCTTTAAAATGCCTGAGGAATGTGCCCACCGCTGCTGTAACATGCGATAGACTGGGCGTCTATATTTGGGGGCAACATGAAGGCTAAATTGGGCGTGACGCCTTCACATGGCTTCATGTGATGTTTGACACATGGGTCATTTCATCCGGCTGATTCAGGCTGAACACACTGAGACGAACAAGCCGCCTTCTACCAATTTGAAGTCACATTTAAATGTTTTTGTCATGGTTTCCTGAGTATAGAATCACAAGAGTCAGCTGGATGATTTTGCATGTATATATGTTTATTTTCTGACCATCAGTTTGTTCTGGTAGGTTGTACAGCTTAACAGACAAGTCTTGAAACATTGGGGGCATGATAAATAAAAAACAGGAAAGTGTTAAACTCCTGTGTGAATATTTTATGTCTAGGGCTCTCGTAATGAGGTTTGCTGTTTTGGTTTGGACACAGAGCCTCTGTGTTATTGTTTTATAATTGTCATCAACCTGTTACGCACAACAAGATTGGTTAAATTCTTAATATGCGGAGTGAACGTTCTCCACACAAAATGACTACACAAGGAGGGTAAACAACTTAGAAGACACATAACGAATACAGAAAAAAAAACTAAATGACTTCACAGAAGCACGATAAAAAAGGCACACAAAATGACAATAAGAAATACAAAACAACTTCAAGGCAAACATACATTTCTAAAAGAGACACCAAACAACTACATAAAGACATAAAAGACAACAAAATGATGCAAAACAACAGACACAAACTAAGCACAGAGAAAAAACAACTACAAAGATACAGAGTAAAAATACAATTACTTCAAACAGACACTCAAGAACAAAGACAAATTACATTTAAACAAAATCACTACAAGGAGGGCCATAACATACTTCAAAGAGACACCAAGCTATTCCACAAAGAGAGTTGGCAACCACAAAGAGTCAACAAGGCTACAAAGAGTCACAATGCAACAACACAGAAAGACTCAGAAAACATCTAGAAAGCAACACAAAATGACTTCAAAGATACCCAACACCAAATGTCACGTTAAATCACATATTTAAAAAAGATACTATGAATTTTGCTTATATTTGACCAATTAAAATCCAACAAAAATGACCTAAGACCTCAAACAACTACAAATAGTGACATAAGACAACTACAAAGACATTAACGACTACAAAGACATTAACGACTACAAAGAGACACAAAGAGACACACAACGACAATCAAAACAGGCAAAGCGACTGTTAATTCTTCATGTCTGTGCCCAGGGTCCATCCTTCTGCCCTTGCTGCAGCAGCAGAATGGTATGTGTTCTCTTTGTGTAAATGTGCACATAAAGGAAGTGTCTGTGATTGTGACCTCAGGGAGTGAAACACAGAGGCTGTTGTTCTTAAGTGAGGACTGAAGCTGTGTGGGAGTCAGCCGGTAACGTCACCGTCACACAGTCAATTATTTCTCATAGTTTTATGATTTATTTAGTTTAAAACTCAATGAATTCAATGCAAAGTCAGTCATATCCCCACTGATAGCTCCCAATAAATGTTATTCCTTTTGAATGAAAACAGCTAATACAAATTAGATGATGATAATAACAGTAATTATGATTATAATAATTATAATACTGAAAACAAATAAAATAAATAAAGGTCCTTGGACATTTTGAAAAAAAAGTAAATAAATGAAGTTGTGCTGTTACATGTTACTCAACTTGTGACATGTTAGAATCATGTTAGATACATTGGAATATGATAGGATGTAGGGTTGTACACAAAACAAAGCACTATCAGGGCCAATGTACTCAGATTAAGGTTATTTAGTAAAATAATTATGAAACTGCCTTGTCTCTGTGTAAAGAAAAGGTGAAGGTAAGGTACACACAATTATTGGACAGTAAACAAAGCCATTTTAAATCAGTAATGCTTGTAATTTCGTCAAAACTAGCTAGAAATTAGAAATGAAGCTATTTTTTCTTGACTTCTGCCTGAAATCACATCCTCATTTAATTTTGTTTTGATTGTACATTGAATAAAAGAATCCAAGTGAAAGGAGCTTGCATGTGCTCCTCCCTTTGGCTCAGGCTGTTCTCAGCTTCCTGTCTCAGACTGAGAGCTCTGCATGCCTCACGTATCCCTGCCATCAGAGCCGAGCCCAATCTGGCTCCCTGACATTTATGTGCTTAGTATGTTGCACTGATCCTCCTCCTAAAGTTACAGCTGTCCACTTCTCTGTTCCCTACAGGGTGTACCCTCCACCCGGCAACAAGAAAGGCCCCACACATATCACTTATATGAATTGAACATTTAACTAGAGATACAGTCAATTCTTTATGGGGTTAATATAATATCATTTGGACCTTTTTATATCTTTGTCAAGTAGATAATGATTCATACATTGTTTTAAATATATCAATAGACAAAAGGTCAAAGTCCTGTAGGACTGAAATAAATGAATTGAAGGAAATGCAAAACATATGATGTGAATATATTTACGAATCGATTGCTCATTTGTCTTTACTTGAATTGAAACTTCGATTGAATGCAAAGTCAGACAGAATATCCACATTGATCCGGTCCTAAAATTTAAATAAGTAATAATACAAATAATAATATGCAAATCTGTTGCACATAGTGAAACATGTTAGAAACATTAAAATATTCTTTAATACATTTTCAGTTAGATTAAATTTGTACAGAAACTTGCAGCACTTTTTTTTATTTGAGTGATTTGGTGCCGTTTTTACTATTCAATATTTTATTATGATAGTTAGAGATAAAATTAGGCTTCTTAAAAGAAGAACCTCTGACAAGAAAATCGCAGTGTTGAACTGTTCCTGGACGTACAATAGGACATGGATTTTATTATGGGTGAAAATATGTGCTGTTTTGTAGAAATTAGGGATGAAGTCTGGATATAAAAGTGTTAGTCTGTTTTATAATGTTCCTCCCTCCTCATTCTTGGTAAATGAGAACAGTGCTGCTGGCTCTCCATACATGGACATGTGAGTGCTCACACATTAGTGCAGGTTTGAAGGAAGGAAGGAAGGACTCTGCAGCTGTCTTCTGTCCAGAACAGATGTGGAGGTAGCTGGGTGTGTGTTTTCTTTTAAATCCCTCTTTTGTCATGGTTCCCATTCTTTATAGTGGCCCACAAAATAAATACTAACCAATTTTGAAATGTTAAATCGCACAACACACATCCACCATCTCTTATTGCTTCTCATGATTCAGCTGTTTTCAGCCTGAGTCATGCAGTGGGTTTGGCCTGTGTTGCATTCACAGACCCCTCGTCTCTTTGGGCTTCATCAGACTGTGAACAGGAGTGTGTCATGGACTCATAGAGCTGTTGTTTCTGACACATTTCTGCTGGTATTTCCCTCCCTCAGAAATGTTGGCTGTGATAACAATGGTTTCATATCAAACATTCGCAGCTAATTCCCCCTCTGTGATTTCCCCCTCTTCACCACACCCTATTTCCAATGCACAAGCCCGGGAGCATCCTGGCATTTTGTGCTTTGGCCACAATGAACACATAGTGTACAGCAGGGCAACCTTTTTGATATGAAGTGCCATTTAAAAAAAAATGTTTATCAGCGTGCCAACTATCGAGAATTATCAACGGGGGGGGGTTGAGGAGCTTGATGCTCGTCAACTATCAGCAGGAGGGCGGGTGAGCCTCGCTGAGGGGAAGCAGTGTGTGGACCTGTCAGCGCAACTTACATGATGCCGAATTTAACAAACACATTTAAATAATTGGTTTAAACGGCATACTAATAAGGACGATCGTCCGTTCTGTGATTCTCCAGGGCACACATGTTATGATATTACGGTCATGCAGATAGATCGCTGTCCCTTTTAAGAGAGAGAGAGAGAGAGAGAGGGGTGTGGCTTGTGGCTTGTGCATGTGTGTTTGTGGATGGTAGAGCGACAGTGAGAGAACCTATGGAGAGAACGTGTGTATGTTTCTGGAAGTGAAACGAGGAAGCAGAAAAACAGAGGTCTGTGATGTATTTTGTGAAACAGAAGAACAGCTAAATAAATGGCCTCCCAAGAAGAGCTCGCCTCTCTCTAAAGTGGGTTATTGAACCTGAAGCTTGTTGCTTCTGCCCTCCTCGACTACGGTCTGGGAGCCGACAGGAAAGTTCAACACACAGATGGCCAGTCCGCCCCTTTGTAGCATATTATTTCGATGAGAGATGAGCAGATCGCCACTGGGCTTTCAACTAAATACACAGCCACGCAAAAACTGCGGCATTTGTACAGCTCCTTATGGGTACTGCAATTAGTGAAGTGCTTTCCTCCGTGGTGAAACAATCAGCACTGCACCACGGTGGAAAGCGGCAGAATGTCACCTGGAGATAGAGAGCGGGGCTGCGTTGCGTGCATTGCTTCCTTCTGCAGGTAACGGGGAGACGCACTCTGGCGGCGGTCTCGTTCAGGATCCGAAAATACAATTTAAATATTTTTGCACACTTATTCCACTTATTCCTAGTGTGCCACTGGTTACGGTGCCGCGTGCCAATGCTGGCACGCGTGCCAGGGGTTGCCGACCCCTGTACTAGACTCAGACTGTGATGACAATGTGTAACAAATCTCAGAGCACTATGATACGCAGCATCTAGTTTGCTCAGGTAGTTGGCAGGTGCATTCATAT
>NW_011369945.1:26618282-26623469 GCF_000735185.1 Notothenia coriiceps
TTCAAGCATGATGTTATCATTTACACATTCCAACAAAAAATGTTCATCATACACTGAACAAAAATATAAATGCAACACTTTTGTTTTTGCTCCCATTTTTTCATGAGATGAACTCAAAGATCATTTTCTATATACACAAAATAACCATTTCTCTCAAATATTGTTCACAAATCTGAAAAGATCTGTGATAGTGAGCACTTCTCCTTTGCCGAGATAATCCATCCCACCTCACAGGTGTGGCATATCAAGATGCTGATTAGACAGCATGATTATTGCACAGGTGTGCCTTAGGCTGGCCACAATAAAAGGCCACTCTGAAACGTGCAGTTTTGCTTTATTGGGGGGGTCTGGGGCAGAGTCCCGCCCCGCACCCGCGACGTCCAATACCGAACCCGCCCCACTACCCGCACATATTGCCAATTAGTTCCGCAACCCGACCCGTCGGCACAGGATCCGCAACCCGACCCGAACCCGCATATATATGAGCAGTGAAAACGTTCAATTATTAACACACGCATTTTGTCTAAAAAAGCGTGGGATGTTGGTTATTTTCTGCTTCTAGGAGGACACCAAAAGCCTCCCAGACGTTGGATTTCGCTCTTGAGGAAGTGTTTTTGAAGATGCTGTATTCTCCGCTAGAGAGCTTCACCTCAGCCATTTCGAATGTGGCGCGCTCAGAAGCAGATTGATGCGCTGCAGAGGTTATGATTATACGCGGTCCCTTAGGGGAGAGGTCTGAGGATTTAAACATTAAACTAAATTACCCCGCGGGTACCCGACCCGATGCAGGACTCTGGTCTGGGGGGGTCCGAAAACCAGTCAGGTTTAACCCTAACATGTCACCCACTGACATGTTAGGGTTAGGGTTAAACCCGAAAACATTTTTTAATCTTGATATGCCACACCTGTGAGGTGGGATGGATTATCTCGGCAAAGGAGAAGTGCTCACTATCACAGATTTTTTCAGATTTGTGAACAATATTTGAGAGAAATAGTTATTTTGTGTATATAAAAAATGTTTAGATCTTTGAGTTCATCTCATGAAAAATGGGAGCAAAAATAAAAGTGTTGCGTTTATATTTTTGTTCAGTGTATGTTAAAAATAAAGCATTATTGATATTGTTTATCCACTACAGAGATACAACCCAATAAGAAAAGCCTCGAGATGCAGCTCTTTATCAGATATGGACAAATGTAGAAAACCGGAGCAACTTGGTAGCCAAATAACTTCAATGTCACTTTTATTTAGACCTTTGTTGATTGTGTCTTCTCTGCGTATTTACTGTCAACTGCCCAATAAAGGTGGCAACAAACAGTCGATCTTTTTCTCTTGTAAAACCACAACAAACGGTTGGAAAAAAAATCAGAAAGCGCATAGATTTCACCTTTGTGTCACTTGTCAAGTGAATAAGAACATCCAAAACAGGACTCATTTGGGATGCATCTTATGGTTGTTGGGTTTTTCTTCTGTGAGCTGATAGTCATTCTATTATCAGTGTTACATACAGATAAGTAGATTTATTGAGATAGTGGGATTCATGTTGCTTAAAACCACTGACTCTACTGCAGCGTTATTTCAAGCAGTTACAATTATATAATTACATGTAGCTTTATCTTTGACATAATAAGATGTTAAATCAACTGCAGTTAAATAAATAGCATGCTTCAAATACGCTTGGGATAATAAACTTACAAAAAGTTTTACAAAATAGTTTGTGGGATGCACCAATCATATGATTTTGACTTAATGTTTACCCAAGAAGCCACGCCTTTTTTGACCTTAACCAAGTGGGTTTAGTTGCATACGTGATCTGAACGTGACCACGGGCACATTCACAACATGTATGCAACTCTGCTTCACAAACAAAACAAAAATACAGTGTCTACAGAACATTAGTAATGATTGATTTTGATTATTAAAGCCATGGAAAGTAATTTAGAAACCACAGAAATCAGTGGTTTCTGCCATTAGGAGAAGTTGGAGAACTTTGAACACATTAGATGATTCTCCACATTTACGCATCATTGGCTTTTAGAAAAGATCACAGAAAGTGTCAGGATATGTTCCGCATTATGGTTATGGTGAATATCTTGCACTTTCTATTTTATCTTTTAATTAATATCAACGTCCCACAATGCCTGAAAAGTAACTCATCTGCCCTTTCTCTCAACGGGAGAATCCATCCTAACAGCTTTTAAAGTGAGCAGCTCAGCACTTTCTCACTCCTCACTGCTTTTAACAACGACAGAAATATTTTGTTTCCCAATTCTTCACCCAGCTGTCAAACACACTCCTGCATAATGTTCATTCCTTGTGGCCTTCAGCCGCTACCCAGCTAGAAAATAAGCTCATTATGTAAAGCACAATCTGCAAGAACACAGCCCACACACACACACAGATCCGTGCACACAGCTCCCGGGTGCACACGGCACTCCGCTGCCTCGGAAAGGATCACACACTCCTAGTCTGTCTGTGTGAGGCTGCGTGGGAGACACACATCAACCAAATCAAGTGATCAAAAGCAGCGACAGCAGCATTTCAAATCTCTTCATCTCTGGCCAGGTTTGACGCACACAAACGCAGACAAGGCAGAAATAACAAACTGGCACCTGGGTTTAGTAAAAACACCGCTAAAGAGTCTAGTTGCCAGCTCATAGAGTGCTATTGTGAACCCGGAAAAGTTAAGTACCCCAAAGTTTAATGATAGAAATGTACAGTACGGGTCCCAGGCACATAGAAACTGCCGGGTGCTAATTTGCATATGTTGGGCAATTAGCACAAGTTGCGTTAATTAGCATGAATGACTATGAAAGCCTATATGGGCAATCGTTTTCAAATGCTTGACACTTTTGGAGTGGTTTTGGGTTCATTTGTGATGCTGAGTCCATTTCTGACATTCAGGATGAAAAATGCCAATATGTGTTCTCTTGGTGGGATGATTTGGATTCATTTTGGGTCGATCTGGATGATTTAGGGGACTCTGGATCAGTTGGATTGAACAGATTGCCAATTATTTGAAAATAAATCGTCCACAGTAGAGGTTATAATTGTCATCTTGTGCCCTCTATATCCAATGATCGCAACATTACCCATGGTAGTGAAAATCAGCCTAATCAACCACATGTTCACATGGGCTATGATGCCATTCATGCTAATTAACTAAACTTATGCTAATTGTGCAAATTGCCCAACAATATGCAAGTTATCATCCGGCAGTTTGCTGGGGACCTGTATTATACATTCCTGTCATAAAACGTTGGGGTTTTCAACATTTCCGGGTTCACTATGCAACTACACCAGGGGTGTCAAACTCAATTTCATTGCGGGCCACATTCGCATAAAGGATGCACTCAAAGGGCCGGTTGTAACTATATATAATATATATATAAAATAATGTATTATATGACATTATTGCCTCTGAATTGGATTATTATTGGATAGGATAATAACTTAGTAATCAACTGCGTCTGAAAGATGAAGTCAAGGGCAAATAATTGCAAGTCTCTTCAGTGTGCATGTCACAAAACGAGATGCATTGTGGGACATGTAGTTTACGGGCAACCAGCTTCTGTAAAGTGACATGTAACCGTATAATAAACGTATTATATTCTTTGCAAGCTCTTGCGGGGCTACATAAAATGAAGTTGCGGGCCGGATTTGGCCCCCGGGCCTTGAGTTTGAGACCCCTGAACTAGACTAAACGCCGAAAACTGAGTTACAATGATGCAGAGTTAGAGGGAAGGCTGCAGGCTAGATCTCTGGGACTAATGTCTCGAGGAGGAGATATCATAGAATACCAATCCACCCGATGCACTAAGTAACTAATCTGAATATATTAAGTGTCTCTTAATGGAGAGCAGCAGAGCAACAAGTCTCCACGGGGAAAAAACTGTTTGGCACAAAATGCAATTTCTTCTTTCACTCTGATAAAACACACAACACAGATATTCACATCATCCAAGCAGCTCGGCAAATCTAATTAATTTAAAAGGTAAAGCCCTGGATTGGACACCAGGGATTCATAAGATTGGAAACGTTGCACGAGCAGAGGAGCTTATACTGCAAACGGTTTTAATGCAAATGAGAGTCGGAGCAGCACGCTGCACCTTTTGTCTTTTTAATTGGAGCGAGCCAAACATCAAAATGCAGCGCAACGCTCAGATTGTGGTTTGAGACTGGATATAGTATTGTCTGACATTTGGCTAATCATATCACAACAGTGTGCTCTCTCCCTGGTGCTTTCATGAGCGTTTGTTTCAGGACTCAGGCTTGAAACTAAACAATACATCCCCTACTGTGTATCATAAATGACACTTTGAAAACCACCTGATTGTATATCTACCAATATGTTTGAGTTTGTTTGGGCTGGTGTGAAAGGCAGGATATCTGTCAGCTAGAAGCCATTTGCGTATCTTTCTATTTAATATGTAGTTTCCCTGCTTGCTTTATATCTGCAGTTAACCTTTGCTTCTGTAACGCCGGAAATACTGACTCCAAAGATTATGCAATATTATATTTTGTATAGTTTGACCAGTGCTGTAACATCAACAACGTAAGAAAGTCACCGTTCGTATTGTAATCTCGATTACGATTTTGGCTTGCAACGATTACGAAAACAATGTAATCGAAATAAAACGATTATTATTATTTATTTTTTTGGGGGTTTTTCAGTTGAATTATACTTAAAGTTCAGGGTTATCAACTGTTAAAATCATATTGTTCAAACGTTTTTTTCAATAAATGGATGTTTTCAAAGTAAATGGATAATCGTTTTTAATAATCGGGATATCAATTATTGACCAAAATAATCGTGATTATGATTTTTGCCATAATCGCACAGCCCTAAAAGTCACCCTAAGTGGTAGGGATGCACCGAATATTATCGGCCGAAAATTGTTAAAAAGGCCCTTTCTGCTTTCGGCCGAAAGGGCCGAAAAAATATCACCGAATGTCAGAGAACAGGGTTACGTTGATCATACTCCGCATATTTGTCCGGGTGTTTTGATTTCAAGTGGTGGAGTAATCCCGAAGTGGTGAAAGTCTTTGCAGTTACACCCCCTCGAGAAATGTCAGCTGAACACGTTTTACAAATCGCAATCTGCGCCTCTCTCTCTGATATTTTTAAATATCTCCAAGCGGCAGACATGTTGGCTGTGAGCCAGCCGCGAGCATGGTCGCGCGCCGTG
>NW_011369945.1:26623514-26631481 GCF_000735185.1 Notothenia coriiceps
GGACGGGACTTTCTCTGGGTGCCTAAAATACCCGGTCTTTTTGACACTTACATCCTGGGCGAATTGGCCATGACTCCGGTGTTCACCTTTGCGTTGGGTTCTTTGCCCGGGGCGTGCCGTAGCCGTGCAATTTCGTGAGGACGTGACGTCACCTTTGCGCGGTATTTTCCGATAGTGATTAACCCATTTAGGGGACGCCGTGGGGCACGTCGTGACTTTGTGAACATCAGGTGCGGGTGGGCGTCCACCCGGGTGGGAGCCGAGGGGAAGATACCCACAATATAAACACGGAGATAGGACTCCGTGCGTTACCTTTGTACAACTCGTATCCCTTTTACCGTTGACTCGCGACGTGAACTTGTAAAACTCGTCGTCCTCTTTATATAAAAGAGAGTTTTTTGAAGGACGAGGGCACGCGGTCGGTCTGGCGACGTGCGCGGAGAGAGAGGAAGCGAGCGAGGCTGGAGAGGTTTGGGACACGTGCGAGTCGAAACGGACGCGAGCGAGTCAACAGTGCGCAATGTTTACACGGTGTTTTGGTTGGTTAGTCTTCTTGAGCTCTTCCAGTTAAGACTAACCAACCAGGTCAGTCGGGTACATCTCTCTTTTCAACTCTGTCGACTTCATTCTTTTACGAACTAGCAGTGCACCAAGTACCTCTGAGTCTTTCCAAGGGGGCGCCTTTCAAAAAGGGCCCTCAACACCGCCCCCGGTAAACCTAGTGCTAAAACTTACCCTTAAAACTTACGTAATGTTCTCGTCCTTATCTTTACGTTTAAAAACATCAATCACAGTTATTGTGCCAAAAAATAAACGTAGTAATATGCTTGTATAACTATACACATACATCAATCGTAGTTTACACAAAAAAAAAAAAAAAAAACAACAAGCGGGGGGTACCGACAAGGGTCTTCGATGTTTATCTATACCTCCATAACCCCATCTTTTCCTTTTTTCCACCCGTTTATTTACTTTCCACCCTTATTTCGTTCAGTACATAGACTTCGCTTTTCCCATGGATGTTTTAATGATGTGTAAAATATGGTCTACCCGAGGGGATTTTTTCTTGTTCCCCTTCTCGCACAATTCTCCCAACCGTATATGTCAAGGGCGTCTGAAATTTTTATAGATAAATGTTTTTTGCCGTTCCCGGTAGACCCTAGTTTAATCAGTCCGTTCTCCCCCCACATATGTCGTCTTTTAGAACGGACCATTAATTATCCCTAACCGTCCACCCCCAACTTCTCCACGTTCCTGCGTCCCTATCCCCACCCAACATATACGAATGTCTAAAGGTAACCCCCCAGCGGTATAATGTTTCGTATGACCATGTTTAGGTTGTTGGTTGATATCTCTTCTTGTAACGAGTATCTCCGGACTTTAGTATTCCCGGACAATTCTGGGACGTGTCTTCCCGCCCGTATCTAGACCGTCAAGACCGACCACGGGAGGTCGTAGTCCCCCCCACTTTCCCTTTGCTCACCACGGACCTATCTAATCCCGGTTTTGAACCCCGTGATCCCGTTCTCGGTTTAATTGTGATGGTCAAGTTTTGACCATTTCCTTCTTCCTTTTTCCGTCAGTAATTCTTTTTTCCCCTCCCTCTAGACCCCGTCTTTTCCACCCCCCCCTCTTTCCTCGGGTTCTTTCCGTTCCTGATTTTAGCGTTCGGTTTCATGTTTTTTATGTCTAATGTTGAATTATAAGGTATGTTCTTTCTTTCGTCTTCCCCTCCTTTACGTACCTTTTACGATCTGAGGGGCTTGATTTAGTGTGGGCTGAGTCGGGCTGAGTATGCTAAACTAGAGAGAGAATCGCTGTCAAGGGGGCTACAACTACAAAAAGATGAACATATTTGACCGTGATTTCATTGTAATACACGTTTCAAAATGATGCTGAAGTAACAACATACTGATACCGGTTAGTAAAAACCATGAATTAATGCTTTGACAAGTCTGCAGACAGACGGCAGGCGAAAAACCTTTTAAAATGCGTTTTCTAAATGGAGATTGGCTAAGCTAACGTTGTAAATGCCCCGACCGTCCACACTCACAACGGCCTACAGACATAAATAAACCAGCGACTGTATTCTCCATGACACAGACAGTCTGTAGTTTGTACTTGTTTAACTTTTGTCTAGTTTCCGAACAGATATGATGAGGAGCTGTGAGCTCTGAGTGCCAACAGCTAACGGCTGTGTTGTTTTTCTGGGGCTCTCATTGAAGATGACGTCACGGCTCCGCCTACACTGCGTTACTATAGTTACTACCCCAGTTCCTAAACTGTAATGGAAATGCGCCATAAAGTGAGCCAGTCCTAACGAGGCCTAACTATACCGAGCGAGGCCGTGTAGTGGAAATGCGTCATTAGAGGGCTACGCCTATACTCATAGAAGCTGGAGTTACAGTAGGTAACTTCAGTTTCATGTTGTTATTCTTTTATTGTCTTTCACTTCCTGTTTTGTTTTGTCACCCATTTGTCACTTCTCATTTCAGGTTCCTTGACTCCCTTTCCTAATGTTTTCTCCCACCTTCATGAGCACCAGCCCCGCCCCTGATTGTTTTAACCTGTTCCCAGTTATTTCCTGTTTATATTCCCCTGTTTCCCTCTTTTTGTTGTCAGTTGGTCTTGTCCTGTCCTCATCAGTTTTTGATTCTCTTGACATATGCCGGATTCAAGCTCCTGAAAACTTTTTGTAAGTTTTGTTCCTCACGTTGTGAGCGTATTTTGTTGAGCCTTATTGAAACTCTTTATTTTTTTCACCTCGTAAAGAGTGTTTTTTCTTTTTGTATATCCTTTTGGCAAATACAAGTAGGCTATATTGCTTATACTTTATCTCTGGCTGCCGGGTCATACATTTGAATCCTTTTCCCCTTGTGAATCCAAGTTCATAACAATAATCGTATTACTTTTTGTGAATGTAAATTTCTGTCCGACAGAATCAATATTTTTTACTTTCTGTACCTTTCATTTTAAAGTTCCACCAAATCATAAAAAAAGATTTGGGATCAACTAAAAATTATTAGCTCTAACGAATTAGCAATAAATGTTTAAGTTGGTCCACAGTATAATTTTTTTCAGTGATGAGCTATAATCAATGTTTATGTCTTAACAGCATTTGTACAGCTTCTTTAGCTTATAATCAGGCGTACATGTAATTCAAATTTAACTGATTGCCAACATTGTCAAAATGCAACAGATTTCCCTGCTAGTATCTTTGCCTTCTTAGTTTTGTGGGATGAATCAAGCTAGATTTGTGTACAAGTACTGACACGCTTACCTGTTGTCCAAAATGATCCAGAGGGCAGTGGTCAGCAGGCTCCCCAAACAGAGAGTGATCATCAAAGAGATGGATAACTTCTCATGGTGTCGCTTCATCCCGATCTCTTTCTGCAAACACACTCGTCCCCTCACCTTCTGCCCACACACACCTTGTATCTAGATGTCAAACTTTGGATTCTCTGCTCTCTCCTCAGTTTGTAGCCTTTATCTTGCCTCTTTTCTCCTCTGTCTTCTCTGCACTTTGTCTGTGTCTTTCCCCTTCTGTTTGCGTCAAATGGGTATAAGAACTGATATCCTATAGTTTGTTGAACTGCTTTAGTCTTCCTCATGTGTCTTTGGTCCAACCATCTTCTATATGTCCGCCCCCTCCATCTTTTTGGATACTGGATACTCATGCAATACAATGCATCGTGAGGTGATAGTAGCAATACAGATAGAGGGTTATTAAGGAAAGTTAACCATCTGTGAAATAGCATTGCCATCAGGCCATCAGAATAACTGTAAATGATTCATGTCAAAATATTATATTCAGGGAATACTTTCTTCTTGAGGAAAATAGACCATACATAACATCTGCCTTATTGTTGGGAGAAGGAATGGAAAGGAAGTGGTTCCAGACTTAATTTCAGCTCTCTGTTATTGCTTTTTTCTTTCCCTCTGCGAATTGGTTCTCTGGCTCCAGTGATACTGCTTCCACCCGAATAAGCCACTGGTGATTTACTGAGAGTTTCCCAGTCAGTCCATGGCGGCCAATCAGCAGCCATCCTTTAATTCTTCCCAAGTGCAAAAAAAATCGTAACTATTTTTCATTGTCTTTTGTTGAAGGGAAGCAAACGAAGCAAGTTATACATGGGTGACAGGCTCAGAGTGATGCTTTACAGTTGGAGCCACTAGAGGGCAACCCCCTGTCAAATGAGGGAGCCCACAGAGAAGTGAGGAAAGGATGTTTTGTGGAGGGGAATGGGGGTTGATCAACTGTCCAGGTAAAACAATTGCACTGTAGGGACTGAAATTAGAAATGTAAGTGAGTGAAGCCAATAACCAACTAATACATTGTGAATCCATGCATTTAAATACATTTCCCAGTTTAATAGTTAACATTTGGTTTTCAAAAATGATCTATGTGACGTAAAATAAATTAAATCAAGAAAATAATGCATATAATAACTTTGCAAAACTATGTTAATAAATCAGTGGATTATTTGGTTTTTCAGGCGAATGTGTGGTTTGTATGCAGAAATTACAATGTATTCCAATGTGAAATCTTGGCAGGCACTTCATTGTGCAAGCTGAGATGTCTGGGGGGAAAAAATGGTTGCCTGGTTAGTTGAATGAATTGAATAAATTCCACTCTAGCAACAACAACGACAACTTTTTTGTAATAAATATTTATTCATTGCTTCAGTTTGACTTCATTTTTCCCTCGCATCAAATGCATTAAAAAAAAATCACACAATTCTAAAACTGGCTTTCCGATAGTTTTCAAGTTTTGTCGTTGCTTGTCAAATGTTAAGACTTCATGAGTATCAACATGAAAGACAATACTCCCAGTTACATAAGACTCACTTTAAGTTTTGATGCAAATGTGACTTCTTACCCAAAGATGAACATTTTCATCAAAAGAGCACAATTCACAATCATTATATCACCTTATATTTGAGTCAGTCATTGATTTAGCAATTACATAAACTTGAAAAGTATTAATTTCCAAATGTTCATTGTATTAACATGTGAATGTTGCAATCTTATGACCAACGATATTTTTGTCACTGTGGTAAGAAGGGGTAGCACATTGTAAAACAGGCTCAGCAGAGGGACTTTTGTGAGGAGGGTCCTCCTGTGTTTGGTAATGTAATTATTACTGTTTCTTTCTGTTGTGTCTTTGTTTAGTCCTTGGTTCTGAGACAATAGGGTCCTCTGATGACCGCAGGTCCCACAGAGGGTAGCCCTGATGGTTCGTAGTTGAGGCTACTGGGACACAACCTATGAGGTATGAGGCTTAAATTGTGCCTTAATACATCCAGCAGTGTCAGTGACGCGTAGAGGAAAGAACATTGTAAAAATCCTCTTCCACAACCAGCACCAGTGAATAAAGTACGGTAATATGTGTGAGTACCATACATTTCCCCTTGAAAATGTTAGAATGGTTAAGATTGTTATGCAATGTATAACACAAATGTCAAAAGATTACTATTTACTTAAATGTAAACTAAAGTGTTTTAGAAAGACAATCTTCCTGTTAAGGAGGTATTTCATTAGAAAACATTACGTTTGATGCAAAACAAGGCACTAAACCCTCCCAAGGTTTCTACAAAGGATTCCATTTAAAGGTCCCCTATTGTGCAAAATCCACTTCTTCATGTCTTTTATACATAAACATGTGTCCCCTCTGTGTAATGGGATTCTAAAAGTTTCAGGAAAAAAGATTCTCTCACTTTTTGTTCTGATCCATTTATATAAAAACCTGTCTGAAAATTAGCTGATCAGATTTTGGCCATTTTATGATGTCATAACGATTTTTTTGGCTTGTGTAACCATTAGCCAATAACAAACCAAGGTAACACCCGCCCACCTTATCACCTGAATCTCCTCCTAGAGCACCATTGTGTTCTTTTTAACCAAATATCTCTCAGAGGGGCGTGGGGAGTGGCTCCTTATTTTCATCTGAAGTAACAGACAGAGAATCAGCACTTTTGAAACAGGGCTGAAACAGAGGGGTTTATGGGATGCTACAATGCACAATCTGTTGGGTATTTAAAGCTAAACACTTCAGAGACATGTTTTGTATATATCTGAGACCTATTATATATTGATGAAAAACAGTATAATAGGGGACCTTTAAATCAAACCAACTCCCTCCAGACTCCAGCTGGAACATTTTTGGTAATAAATACATTTTTACACACACCACAAGACTGTTAAAATAATGCTAGTCTTAAGATTGTTTCTTTTTTATATCAGTGCAAATGTCCTGGTAAATGATTCAGCATTACATCTAAATTCACAAATCTACTTTGCATGAACCAATTCCATGTTTCAGCCAGAATACATATGTACATTCATTCCAAAATTATATGAAAAACGTCATGAGTGACTGGGCTACAAAAAGGCACTTTGACACTGTCCTGCCAGCTAATTTGGACCTGGGAACTACTTTTCACCTGGTTGACAGTCTCCCAAGTGAAGTCTGAGCACCCCCTGACTGTGCAGCTGCAACAAGAGGTCAAACTCAGCAGGCATGGAGTGAAATTTAGTTTTAGTTTGTCTGTCATCGTAGTAGTGGTTAGTCAGTGCATGGAGTCCATGTGGGTGATTACTGAAGGGCCAGAACCCGTACAGATGCACGTTGGCACAGTGTTCCAGCGCTATGCTAGCCATGATAATGCCTGTGCTGAGGCGCACTGCTCGTAAGCCTCGGGAGCGCCAGAAGAGGGCCAAGCTCTGAAGGTACTCAGGGTTGAAGAAGATGGGCTGGATGGGACTCTCAAAGTCTTCAATGCTGTATACTGCCCTCATGCACACAGGAGTGTTGTGGCCATAGGAGAAGGCGGGAAGAAGCAGACGAGACTTGCCGTAGCTATGTAGACTCTCCACAAATGGACGCCGACGCCCCATTAGAGCCCCATACCTGAAAATAAAAAGGAGATGTCAAGAAACAACACAAGGGGAACACTCTATTGGTGCAGTGAGACTAATTTATTTGCTTACTTCTCTAGGAAAATGCTTGGGTTGGCTGTCACAATGTCAGTCTTGGTGCCCACATTTTTCTCATAGCCTTTTCCTAAAGGAGGTAGGTTGCACCTGAAAAGACAACAAAAACGACATGTAAAGATTCTTTCATAAAATGAAAGACCGAGACAAGTTTATTTCTGTCGATGACATTTTCATCAGCCTTTCAGTCCTCTAATATTAACAGCTTTCTCACCTGATAACAAACTGTGCTGAATCAATGATGCCTCCACAGCTGCTGTTTGTCAGAATCCCTCCATTCCCGACAACAGCACACGTGTCCCAAGTTTTATTAGGGAACGGATGCTCCTGGAAATAAATCCAGCAGGAATTGTATTACAAAACAAAAAGCTTTTCTATTTGTCATTAACTGTGGTTGAAGGATGGAATTCTAAAGCCAGAGGGTATGTTTTGTTCATTGGATTTTCTTTTTACAAATGGATATTCAGAAACAAAAAAAGACTGGATATTTGATTTTCGTTTTAAAATTGAAAAAGGCATTTTTCTTTATCATGGTCAAAAAGGGATTTACTCAACTTAAAAAACGGGATGATTTTCATTTTCTACTTCTCAAAACAAAAAATAAAATCAATAGAAAACAGAAACCAAAAAACTACAGTTTATTTCATATTCTGCTACCGGAAGTTACCTTCAATCTGTGTATCTACGGTCCATTTGTTTTCACAACAAGAACAGCCAAGAAACATATTGAGTATGGAAGCAAACAAGAGACAGAAGTATTTGAATTTTATCAGACACCAAATTTATAGCATTGAAAATAATTACTTTGAAAATCATGCATCTGAATTTTTCTTGCTCCGAATTTACCTATGTGAAATAAAAATGTAAAAATTCAAGTTAAAAAAATGTGATTGTTCAAATTCAGATCCCAAAAATTCAAGTGAAAAAAATTCGACGTCAAATATTTCGGTGTTTAAAATTCGATGTCAAAAAAT
>NW_011369945.1:26631521-26645767 GCF_000735185.1 Notothenia coriiceps
CAATGCTTGGCCTGCCACTCCATAATAATAACACTGCTAATTCGCCTTCTCTCTCAAAGCNAATTTGATTGGCTGAGTAGCGTCACCTCCTTAAAACATTAAATAATAACTTTTTTAAACCTTTTTATCTTTATTGGGCAGACCGGGACTAAAAATCAGCCCTGGAGTCTCACCCAGCCCAGCCCACACAAATTGGAGCACGCTAGTGAACTGACAACGGTGGGGGGGGTGCTCGTCAGCTCGTGGCGACAGAAAAAAATAAACTAGAAAAATCAAAGGCCGGTGCCGGTGATGACTGGCCATTCTGTGTTTATCCAGAACACACAGATGGCCAGTCTGCCCCTGGGTGGAGGTGAAGGAAATGAGCACTTTTACAGCCTTTTTGGCGAGGTGGGGGAACTCGGTCTCCACAGACAGCCAAAAGTGTGCAAGTGACACTTTACTCGTCTTTTTCTTGTTATTGTTTTCTCACGCTGCACCTCCCCTGAAGCTCTCTGGCTCTCTCCCCCCCAGGGAGGCACGCCTCACACTTTGAAAACCGCTGTCCTAATCAATATAACCGGCCTGCTCTCGTCTATCCTACATGCTCCACTGTGATCCAACATCTAGTTACAGGTGGCCTGTGGAAATGCCAGTCAGCTGTCCCTAAGGCTGACTTCATCTTGGGCTACGCTTCCCTGCAGTCTCTGGATTTCCTTGCTCTCACTGAGACCTGGATTACTCCATCCAACACCCCAGCAGCTCTCTCCATATTCCTTCTCCCATACACCCAGACCCACTGGCAGAGGAGGCGGCACTGGTCTCCTGCTCTCTCCCAAATGGAGCTTTTCCATCTTCAAGCTAGGTAGCTTGAAGATGGAAAAGCTCCATTTGGGAGAGAGCAGGAGACCAGTGCCGCCTCCTCTGCCAGTGGGTCTGGGTGTATGGGAGAAGGAATATGGAGAGANATGACTGGACCTGGTTTGGTGTGCCAACTAAAATAGCCTTCTGTTTTGGAGCTATTTAGCTACAGGAATGTGTTGTTTGCATCAAGCTTTATCTTCTCTCAATGCAGGGTGTTAAAGGATGTTGATGGAAACGGTGATGAATGAATGGTGACAGTGAGGAAGCATGTGGGATAGGTTCTATCTTTATATATAGCTGCGTGCATCAGCGTAGCAATGGAATGATATTCCAATGCTGGCTGATGACACGGCCAAGGGGCAAGAGTGTACAGGGTGAACAGAGTGGGCCCGAGGACCGACCCTTGAGGGACACCACGGGTGACAGGGTGTGTCTGGGACCTCGCACCTCCCCAAGGAGACGTATCTGTTCTTCAGACAGGTAGGAAACTGGAACCAGCTCAGGGCGGAGTCAGAGAGTCCCGATGGTGTAATTGGGAGGCGCTGACCAGTGTCCAGCCGCCATCAGACAGGTTCGTTTGTGACCCTGACCAGAGCTGTTTCAGTGCTGTGGGCGGACGGAAACCGGACTTGAATTTCTCAAGCTGAAGCTTGGGCGGAATTTCTCAAACAGCGAAGCTGGGCGGCAACTACAATGATTGTCTTACCCTAAGCATTTGGACTGATGTTCACAAACTTGGATAACCTGAGGTTCATAATTGCATCAACAACAGCAGAAAATCTGCTGGCACCACAGAGGATGCATTTCCACAACATGTAACAAAGAGAAATGTTTCAGACAGCGATATGGGTGTCCCAGCCCGAACCAAACCTTGTTTATGGAGTCCTGTTGGCAAGGGGGTGGATTGTTCAGGAGGTGGGGCCCATTCAACCAGTGCAATTTACAAAAACCCCCAGCACTACAGAAGTTGAGAGACATTACCACTAGTATTGCGCAAGATGCAAAGTGTTGGAGAGAGTGGAAATTGCCAGTTGCCTCTGTTTGGCCTTCCCTGTACGGGGTTCTGCATCTGCTGTGCAGAATTTCAAAATATGTGCCCGCTAACGTTTCTGAAGGAACCTGACATTTAACATTATATTTCTAGTATCTATATACTTGACAGTCTCACAGAATTATTATGATGAATTGTATACTGTACTTTGAATTAAGGTTCCAGTTTCAATAAAACCTGTACTATTTACACCTATGTTTTAGAGGCTTGCAATTTAGAACTAATACACTTGATTGTATTGGGTTACTCTCATTCTGACTATTTGGTGATGTAGTTCAGCCACCTGGTATTTCCCTCTCCAAATAGAATGACCATCAGAGTGAGCATTCTTAACTTATAAGCTATTGTGCCACTTATCCCTCATTCTGAATTTGACTGTCTCAGAGAAGAGGTAGGCCTATGTCTAAAGAAATCTCATTTACAATAGAACTGTACCAAATAATTCAGTAATGGTATATTTTTTAGGGATTTCTGTTTTTCTGATAAATGAGAGAAAAGTGATGGAGTCCTATGTTCCTATCACCAAAAAGTACAATTTCCGTCTAAACTAAAGCTAAGTTTACAGGACTATAATTTTTTATTATTTTTTTAGGTAAATAATTGTCTGACTATTTGGTGATGTAGGACAGCCACCTGGTTCATACCTCAGCAAATCTAAAGAGGATAAGAGAGGTCATTCTCAAGTTATGGGCCTTTTTGTCACCTTTCCCATATTCGGCCTGGTCTAATTTGGCTCTTTTTCAGGGATTAGGGTAGTTCTAAAGAACAACCCAAAAAACATTTTTTCCCCCAAAATAAAATTTGACAACAATCAATTTCATTAATGGGAGACCCTAAAGATAATAAAAGTCATTGTTGTCATTTGTTCTACCTCGGGTAGGGGTATCTCGAAAACTAAAGCCTTTTTTGAGGACTTGCTGCTGGACTATAAATAGAGATTCACTTTAGCACGTTGGCATCACACGGTAATGTCATTTTAGTAAATAATCGAGTAATGTAATTTTCTGTTATAAACAGAATGATTCATACTCAAGATATTAACGACATGTATTATAAAATAAAAAATCTTTGCAGAACACTAAGAATGTGTAAAGATGTGTCTGGTTGGCTCCTCCTGCTCTGAGCCAACATGTGATCATGCATGTGTATCTGTTAAAAAGTGAAGTCTTTGCTTTAAGTCGCTTGATTAAAACGTCTTAATTTCAACCTTCAGTATCGCACTTTTTCTCTCTTAATTGACGTCATTCTTAAAAGTTCAAAATTGAGCCATGAGCATTCATTAATCCATGTTAAAAATCGTAGAATGGATACAGTATAAATTGTATTATAACAAAATGTTATTTAAATATCCTTTTTTCCCCCTAATGGCCTAAACATCCCACTTTATAAGTAGTTCAAACAATACATGAAGCACTCATAAATGGTTAGTAATTAGCTGATTATGTTTTAGTGCACGAGTACTAATTTGACTAAAGTCTGTTTTCTCTGCTCTTTCTTACAAGCGGTCACTTCGTACATACTTCTTAAAATTATTTTTATTTGTAGATTTTTTTATAAATTAATTATGTTTATTTTTCATACACAAACACAGCAAAACAAATGTATTTGAAAACCTGCTTGTTAATAACATTGATTCTGACTCTGACATTGGGTCAGGCAGTACCTTACAGTGACCACTGGGGGGCGCTGTGCCCCCGGATTTGAGTCAGCCGTCAGTGAATACAGTATGTAAATGACCTGGGTTCATTTTGATTGGCAGACTAAAATGGATCCTTCAGACTGACGTGGCATGGAGGCTCAGAGACTCCATCCTTTGTCTCACGGTCGGCAGTTACATGAAGGAGCCGTGAAAAGAACACATTTAACTATCATTCTCACAGGAGTCTTCCTCTATCATGCACCCTTTTCCCATCATCCCTCTCTCTCCCCCTCAATGTCTTTAGCCTAAGGTCCTCTCCACATTTGAGTCACCTCCATTTCACAGCTTCTTACAACAGTGCTGTTCATTGTTGCAACACTGTCTTCTTATTTGAACTTCACACTGGGAGTGCTTTGTGTCTGTGGCACTGTGGGTATCCTACAGGCAAACAATATGGCAGGTTCCCTCAAACTGATAAACCCATTTTTACCCCTAAAGGTCATTTAACATGGTCAGTTCATTACATACAATAACTATATTTCTATACATCTCTCTGCATTGTGGTTTAAATGTTGTTTCAAATCCCTTTTTCCACTGCCATATCATTTGATTGAAGATATTCAATCCCTCTAATTTGATAACATAACCATTAGTTTCCTGTCATATTGTTAAGATATTGAGTCTTAAGTCGTCTGTAATTCAATAGAAGTGATACAGCCTTTGTCTGACTCTAAATATGAGTTCTTAGAAGAAGATATTGACCTCAATGACACTAACCTGTCAGAGCGTTTTCTAGGATGCAAAACAGAACCGTTTATTTTCAAGCTGAAAAGCCATTTACAGAACTTTTTTCGTAAAACAATTAGTTGTGCAATTAAAAAAAATTACTATAAACTTTAGTTTTAAGTCTGTATTTGAAATGGTTTGCATATACAAAGTTGTCATATCTGAGATTTAAACTGACACCATTTGATTCATGGCATGACTATCATCTCACAGACTGAGGAGACTTGCTTAATATAGTGATGTTGCTGTGTTTACCCACATGTGCTTGTGATGTGTTTAAATCACGTATTTTAATTATTCCCAAAACTCTATTTGACCATTTTAATGTATTACTAGTTTCTTCTCTAATGTATAATAACAGTGAACTGTATTTCTAGAGCACCTTTCATGCAAGATGCGGCCCAAAGTGCTTCACAGAGTGAGAAAAGATACCAAATAAAGAGCGAGGAACATCATTAAAAACAGGTTATAAACCAACAGAAAGAGTTATATCACCGAACCATAAAAGATGAAAAGTGATGCCACTAAAATTACCCCAAATTAAAAGCTACATTAAAAAAGATATGTCTTTCATTTACTTGCAATGGAGTTTGCTGTTATAAGATCCAATGGGAGGCTGTTCCACAGTTTGGGGCCTACAAACAGAGAGTATAATGTGACCGGCTAACTTTACCCAGATGCTTTAGGCTATAAGTACAATTCTAAATGTACTACACCATTAAATGCAAATGTAAACTTATTTTAAATTGAATTTCAGAGTCAAGTAATTTACCTTTTGTTCCACTTTTTTTATTTGAGTTACCTTAGATGCATTTCAGATGAAACATTTCATCCCTAAACATGTCATTTCAAAAAATACAAGACATTGTTTAGATTAAGCTGCCCATTCATGTGAACACAGTTTAAAGTCACCATCAAAGTCAAATGTTGAACTTGTCACAGAACGTTTTAATTGTGTTTTATTGTAGTTTTACGTGGGTAATAGTTATAATTACTTCCTTCACCGCAGCATGCAACACATCAGGAACCAACAAAAGCCAGTTCTTTGTCTGTTACAACTTGCAAACCAAAACGTTCTGAAACAAAAAAATGTTTAACATGTAAACCCTACCTCAATGTTTGAAATGTTACTTTGTACCTTAACTGACTAAGATTTCATGTTTGCTCTTTTCCATTTGATTGGAATTAAGGTCATTTCCTTATCATTACATAACTTTTAAATGCAGTCCTTATTCGTGTTTCAATACTGAGACTCAACCATTAAAGTCAAACCTCTTGGACGTCTTCCAGGTAAACAAAGGTAAGCACCACAGTGAGTTAACTGATTCCAGCTCAGTTTCAGCACTTGACGAATCAGAGCCAACTTATTGTGTTTATTTAGCGGCCATCTTGTCTTGCTGCTGATTCAGCCTCTGACACTTTGACTGCTGTCTGTCCCAACACGCCTCACTCTGCTGCTTGCTGGTTTGGCTGGTGAATATTATTGGATGTCCATCTGACCTCATTATAAGTGCGTTGCCATGGGCAACCAGATTGGCGAAAAAGGAGGGGTTGTGGGGGGGGGGGATAGAAGAACAGTTGCATCATGGGATAGAAACCTGACCTCTCTCTTTTTTTCTTCCCCTTTTTTCTCTCCCTCAGAGGGCGCACACGTGCACATATGCACATGTGTACACGTGCACACATGCAGAGAGTGCAACCGCAGTAACGCGCACACACAGTAAGCCTAAACAAGATACAAGAACCCGTGCGTCGAGCCTCTTCACTCTGAGTCTGAACAACAATACAACATTTGTTTATGGTCGAATGTAAAGGAAAAACACGTACAGATGCTCTCACACACTGCATGCTATTGTTGGAGAGAACTAACATTGTGTGTGTCAGCATTTAGTTATCGTTTAACTGTGAACAATCTGATACAATGGTCCACTTTTGCACAACTCGAGTTTAAAACGAACAAAACTTGCATCAAGAAAGAAAACATGTTCAACATATTTTCAATTCATTATTTGGTTGGTTGGAGAATAGTGAAGAATATCCATCACAAAGTCCCAGAGCCCAGCGTGTCATCCTCAAATGTCTTAACGTGTCCAACTAAAAGGCCAAAACCCAAGAATATATCCCTATGTTTCTGTATATACGGGTGTAATTCTGTGTTTCTGTGATTTTATGTTGAGTTTAGTGACAGAGTTGTGATTGCCTGTGTGTATAACACTGTGTTGAAATGACCATTTCTGTCTTTCTGTTAGTGTGTTTATCATAAAGTGTTCGCCTGTTTACAAAATCGGATGTGTCCAATGTTATGTTTGTAATATGAAGGTTGTTTATGATGAAGCGTAAAATGTTGGTGCATGTTTATACTGTATACGTTTCTTTTATTTAGCATTTCTGACTTTCTGCTTTGGTTGCCATGTCTTGTATTTGACTGTCCACAATGTTTGTGTCCATATATGTGTTGTGTGTTTGTGTTCATGTTTGTATGAGTGTGACATGTCTGTGTTTAGTTTTGAAATTCTGTTCATACAATCTTTGTTTTGCGTGTTATATCGTGAACACACACCATTTTTAGGTGTGCACGTGGTATATGTTTTGTGGTCATTGCACTTCCTTTGTCCTTCCCCTGTCTTTGTGCTTGATAATAAATGACATAATGTAGTTGTTTCTGCATGTTGTCAAATGTGTTTGTGTGTTTCCACAATAAATGTTTGGTGTCTTGGTGTGTGTCTGCCTTTTTTTGTTCTATTCTTGTTTATATTTGTGATTGTTTAAATGGATGTGTACTTTTCTGTGTACGTGTGGTCTTTAATCTATGTGTTTTGTCTTTGTCTTAGCATTGAACCTTGTGTCTTTGCTCCTTCTTGGAATTTTTCGTGTCTTTGTCTCCGTCTTTTGTGTGTGTGTGTGTGTGTGTGTGTGTGTGTTGTGTTCTTTCCTCTGCCTCAATGTTCTTCTCCACGTATATGTCATTATATATGGACGTGTACTTTTATGTGTGTGTTTCTGGGTGTGTACATGTGACTCCATGCACTCTTGTGTTTTAGTATGTGTATCAGGTTGTACACCAGTTAGCCTGTAATTTTGCGTGTTTGTGAAGGTTTGTGTGTGTGTGGACGTGGGTTTGCGGAATGTATGTGTGTATCATCACCAGTGTGTGCTTGTGTGTCTTTATTTATGTATGAAGTGAGCTTTATCTGCAGAAACACAGCTATATGAATGTATGCAACTGCATGTGTGTGTGTGTGTTCATAAATACAGTGAAACACACACACACACACTGAGCCTTCATCTCTGACATAACTGGTTACCATGCATACTGTGCGACTGACTATTATGGGGTGTTCTTTGTTTTGTCACGATGTGCCCTGGTATGGAATGGGAGGGGGGAGGGGAACAGGGTGTGTGTGTTGGCGTGCACGGAGTGGGGGGGTGCATACGTGTGTGAGGGGGAGGTATGTGTGTTTTGGTGTGTGTGTGTGGAGGGGGGTAGCAGGGGAAAGGGTGTGTGTGTGTTTGCATGTCGAGCAGAGGATTGGGTGGGGGTTGGGTGTGCGTGTCTGCGCGGACGTGCGAGCATATAATGTGTGCATGAGAGAGAGTGAGCGAGTGCATGCATGTGTTTTTGAGTAGGTAAGGGGGTAAGATGAAATGGCGGCTGGTGTGTGCGTGCATGCAGGCCTCTGAGGTGAAATCTAAAAGTTTAAAGAAAAACTGCCTTTTTCTACTTCTGCTCACATCATCATCTCATCATTAACCATTTACTCAGCGTGTATTTTTATACAACACACAGATTCAAGAGTTCTGATTTGTTGCCTGACCAGAACCTGAGAGGAGACATGTATAGGACTCAGTAAGCATGGGAACAGAAATCTTAAAAAGAGCAAAAAGTAAACTAGAACTTGATAGAGATCACTTCCTGTCACATTAGTCAGAGGTTAAAGGGTTTTCTTGACTTTGCTGTCCCTTCACAGCACCATACATGTGATCTGTCATGATTTACTTATTCAACACCATGATAATAATATACTGGCGTTTCTGTAGCCTGTGCACTGGAGTTTCTTTTATGTATGCCTCCTTCCTGCCAAACAGCCTTTGGTTTCCATTCATTTCTGTTTGTTATAAAAGTTGGTTGTGCAGAATATTGACTTTGTTGACCTGTATCATCATACGGTGGCCGACAGGGGGAAACGCGCTAGAACGCTCCAAGCCGCTTACATTAGGAGACTTTTGCACTTTCAAAAACAATGCAAAAATGAAAACACAAATTTCCCAAAACACATACAAATGAATAAACATATTCACAAAGTTGACAACACAAGCAGCACCAAATGCTCAGGGCTCATTCAAATCTGCATAAACGTAACGCTACAAACACAAAACGCTGCAATTACAAAAACGCTGCAAGAAGCTCAAAACACAGTGGAGACGGGGACACTAAAAACTGATGCACACAGCTTGGACCGGAGCGTTTGTTGACGTTCCGAGGTTTCTGTAACGAGTTTGCACCTTTCAGCCACCGTATTATCCATCAAAATGTGTAAGTGCATTATATTAGATATAACGTGTGTTCATGGTGTTACATAAAAAAGCACAAGCTTTTCAAATCAATCTGCTAATAAACTTGTGACAGTTTTGATAATACTACAGACTTAATTAAAGTGAAAATCATGATTGTTAGGAATTGGGAACTAAACATTGGAAGTTGTTATGAAGGAGCAAAAACACTTGGAACACCGATGCGGGAGGATTAATTCTACTTTTACAGTTTTGGCCATACAACAATAACATATAAAGTTGAACATCTGGCAAGAGAGTCACCCATATATTTTTATTGTATATTGTCCACCAAATGTAACAGCTATAGCAAATGTTCAATAGGGAAAACATTTTCTCTCACGTTCCGTCTTTTTGCCTCAGGTGATTCACCTGGGGGCTTTTTGTTCTTTTTCCCACGCTGTCAAAGTCCCACCATTCCCAATCCTGGCATTGCTATTTCTTGCCAATGTTTTCCTACCTTTCCCCAGACAATTGTTCTTACCTTAAGGGCCATGTTTATTACATCAAATTAGCTAATCAGCAAAGTCTTCCTTTGTATCTAACCTTTATTGCTACTCACTTCCGATCGATCTCGCCTTATTGAAATACATATCTCACTTTTGAGAATCTGGCTGAAAGACAGGCGGGCGGACGGATGAGAGATAACTTCGTACGCAGTATTCACATGATAACATAGAGGCGCGTCCAGAATTGGCAGGCCAGGGGGGTCAAAATCGAGTTTAGTTGTCCCCTGCTGCCAGAGGCTTGGTGAGCCCATTTATGTTCTTGACTATCGAACATGTTTGATCATTTTGTCTGCAGTCAAACGGAAGAATGGTAACTCTGCTCAGGATTATGGCTGCTTGTGGCCTGAAAGTTAAGAATTAAATCTAAATAGTTTTGGCTATATCAAAACCATTTATATCGTTCAAATGTATGCATATTTTTATCAAAATCAAATGATAGTGTTGAAACTTTCAATAAGGTGACATTTGCTATTCATAACGTAGCCCAGACACCCTTTAAGATAAGGAAAAAGTGTCTAATAAGTAATGCTCACAGATGACAGGCGGGGATAGAAAGCTGAGACAAAACCAAGAACAGCTAGTTTGGCTGATATTATGTTAAGTTAAATAACGTTGCTGCATGACAACACAGTTGACAGAAGAGACCTCACAGATTGAGAGAGAAGGCCTCATTGGCTTGTCGTTCAGCTGCTGTACAGCGTCACTGCTCCATCATCTAAAAGACTTCCCATCAGCCACTCTGCCATTGATTTCTTCAGTCGTCAGTATGTACAGCTCTATATGTCCTTGCACCATGACTTTGACATCTTAATGAAGCTGTAAACACATGATGAATCCATAGCGTCTACACCGGGAGGATACAAGCCGTTCTGAGTAAGATTACCACTATACATGACGTGGAATTATGACTATAACTGATGCCAGAAGTACGGCTCTCTTTTCTAAAATGACCATATGTGATGGAGGACTTTTTGAAGAGGGTTAACAGTCATGGAGGGCATACCTGTTTCTGCAGCTATTCAAAGACCAGAAGTAAAACAGCCTTATGAAAACCTCGCTGAAAATGGAGATAAAAGCTAAAAATATGTCCTTCATTCACACAACACAAGTTTAGAGTTAATTGGGAATGTGAAGCTTTCACTCGTCTAATTTCGATATATGGAAAAAATACCGACCTGGGGCTTTCTCCAAAACAACCGTGGTCTTGTGCGCTCTTCTTCAGTGGAGTAACAATCGGAAAGATTCGTTCCTGACATCCCCCTGTCCGAAACAAAAAAGTTGTTTAAACGTTTTGAGCAATACAGTATAACATGTCTTCTTTGTAGCGTCCATGTTGTTTCCACATTAAACGAACAGAAGAAGAACAATCTGAGAAGCTAGTGAATAAACCTTTTTGAGGGCCATTATAATCATGCTGCAATCCATTGACCTTGGGAAACCTTTATCTAACCAGGTAGGTCCCAAGATCATTGATCTCTTTTTCAAGGGAGACCTGCATGGGACCCTTAATGGGACACAAATAAGACAGAAGTACTGATTAACAGTATATTACTACAGCTTTCATGTAGTGAAAAAACAGCCATTTCTGATTTTAAGGTCCGGGTTGTTACGTTCTCCCCCCTTTCTGGTTGGAAATCCAACCAAGGGGCAGCTCTATTTGAAACTTCCAACTGGGAACTCATTTGAGTTTGTGACAAGCTGTCTGTCTCCACATGTGTCCATATCTGGGTATAATACACTGTGGTTCAACAGATGTAAGAGCGTACAGCTATAATCCTCAGAGCTTCACGAATATAAGCAGGTCTCAGTGCTTTCATTAACAAAGGGCCTGCAACATCTTGCTCTGCTGTAGCACCAGAAATACAAATTCTAAGCTTAAATGCATATTCTTCATACAGTTCGACATAAATATAGAATATAAAATGATAAATATAAATGGATTGCACATCACAAACACATCTGAACACAGCCAACATTTTTGTTGGTCTATGACCACACTCCACAGGCCTTAGAGTATAAGTTGTAAGCAGTAATTTAATTTTCTATCTCAGATAATTTAAGTCTTTAAAAAAGATGCATGTGTCCAGAATATTGCAAGAACAATCCTTGCGTAACACAATTTGTTCATCTTGGGACCCCGAGGGGAGGTCCTGGGACTGCACCAATCCGGCATCGCTGTGCTGAGTGACCTTATTAAGTAGATATATTTATGTCTGGTTTGATTTTGTAAGAACCAAGCCATAGAAAAAACAAGACAATGAACTTCCCCCCCCTGTGTCCCAGGCCGTACAAACTGGCCCTATTTCATATCTATTAGTATCTGCGATGATCTGTACTACTGTGTAGCAGCAGAGGGAGAGGAACCCCGGGTTGACACAGTGTGATGAAGACGTCACAGATAGGAAGGCTGTTTATTTTGAGCCTCTATAAGTGGCTGCTGTTTTGAGAGACATACTGTACTCTGCACTTCAGGAACCTATAAGACAGGAAATGATGGTGGCGGCGGTGAAGGGAGAGGTACCTGAGAGAACAAACAATCTATAGATATTGTGATGTTAGTATGTCTATGTCTCTCATTACATCCGGAGCAGAATATAGACGTCGACTATAAAAAATGTGTGGAAACGGAGACGAAAGACGTTGCCTGGAGTGTCACGACTAATTCTCGGAAGGTACAGCGTTAGCCCCGCCTTCCCAGCCCGTGACGGCTTTTCTGTGCTGCCGGACGCCCTGTGCTGTAAGACACGATCCCGCTGTGCTGCGCGGTAGCTGCCGGGTCTTGTCAGATAGGTTGTAGATAGCTTTCCGGCTTTAGCGGCGAGCACGTAATCGCCGAAATCAGAGTCAGTCCTGTGTCAAAAACGGGCTTGTTTATTGCCACTTAAGGATGATATCATTAATGCCGATCGAGTTCATGTTGGTTTGTCGTCGTTTGACGAAGTAAGCTTATCTTTTTAGCGAACTATACAGCCCGCTAGGTTAGTCCCATTGTGTTGTGGAGCTTAATGCTTAGTTACACCCGGATTTGGTACTGCAAAAACAGAAAAAGAAAAATTCATCAGATGACAGAGAGACTGCGATATGAAGTTCCGGGTTCTCATCCTCTGTCCGAAAATTTCGCATTTGACTCTACCAGTCGGTAACGGCGACTTGACACCTAAACCTTTCCTGTAGATTACAAATCCATTTAGGTTCATGTTTGTAACATGCGGAATACGAGAACGATACTTACGATCTTATAGGTCCCAACTAAAACTATGGTCGCTGGAGAACCCCTTTTTACATAATCTTTTCTTGTGTGAAAAAGGTAAAAAGGAGAAAAGTGTATGTATAACACAAATCCACTGTCGCTGTACGAAACTCGATTTACGTTCGATGGCAATGAAATAAGTTAAACAAAAACTCACGCTGTCACTAAATGAACGGTAATACATTGTACTAGTTTTAGGGGTGTTACTGTCGGACTTGTGGTTCAGTAATTTGTAAATTCTTTACATAATCTTCTAATTTATAAAGCAACGCCCGGACTGTGGTATCTCTACCTGTAAAAGTCTTGAGGGAGTTATAAATGGCAAAAACGGAAAAAGTTTGGAGTTAACCCACTGATATAAAGCAAGACATGTGCAACCTTTTGCTAATCCCGCCGATAACGGTGGCTCGTCAACTTTCCCGGAAAGACAAAAACACTATTCTAGTTGCCAACACTCGCAATAGTCAGAACTAGCAATCGCCAAAGTAGCAATCGCCGACCAGCAGATAGCAATCGCCAGTAGTAGCCGAATCGGCTCCAAATCTTTTCAGCACGTTTAGCTCTACAGTACCAAAGGTGGTGGCCAGCAGTAATGTTAACGCCTCGTGCTCGGACTCATGTATAGGCCGTCAGACGGATCAGTCACACAGCCCTTATTTACGTCATAGCTATAAGGTTTCTGTTTCGGTCTACCCAAATCCGCAACCGAGAAAAAATCAGTGAGTACAGGCACCTTCGAGCGTACAAACTTTGGTTAATAACACACAAATTCTGGTATAGATTGTTGGCACGAGGATGGATCGGAGATAAGTTCGAAGGCATATCCGGACATGTATTCTGATGGACGCACAGATCTACATTGCGTCGTCACTTATTTGCTTAAGGTCTTCTTCGACGTGAACAAATATTCGGTGTTTCCTGCTTCCTGTGACGTTTCCCTAGGCGCAAACCATTCCCTCATTTGTCCGGTTTGTGGCGGGGTTAATTGTGCGAGCTCCCGCAGGTAGCGCACGGAGTTATTAAATGTAGATGTCCCTGTCCCTCACATAACGACGAGTCACAAAATGACGAGTCTATCAAACGGCACTTATCAAAAAAAAACTATGAAGGTCGACGGTGAGACGGAGAACAACGCAAACACGACGGGAGGAGAGAACCCCAGAGCGATGGAAGAAACTAGCGACTCAGTGAGACGGGGTGGACTTCTACTATGAATAAAGGGACTGTATGCTAACTATCACCGACGCGGTGCAATCCGGCCAGTACCAACGTGTGTGTGTGCGTGTGTGCGTGCGTGCGGGTGCGTGCGTGCGTGTGTGTGTGTGTTGTTTGTGTGTGTTTTCGAGTACACCTGACCCTCCTCCCTCCCCTTCTAACCACCACGTATCGCCCCCCTCGTGGAGTGTGTTTTTTTTCCGATCCGGTCTGGTATTATGAGTGGGGGGGAAGAAATGAAAGTGGCGAAGGAAGGGGAGGGGTCTGGGCTGTGAGTCTGTAGGATATTATACGCAACCGGACGGGGGGGGTGGGGGGTGGGAGGAAGGAAAGAAAGAAGTACGAACTCGGACGGTGAGGTATTAATTATTGTGACGATTAAAGCGGAAGGAGAGAGTTTTC